>NC_045441.1:94184123-94371058 GCF_002776525.5 Piliocolobus tephrosceles
TCCTGTCCATAACTTCTCTGCTTCCTGCATTCTCAGTCTGAGCTAATAGTATGTTTATTCATTTCCCAAGCTAGAACGTTAACACTAGCTCTCAAAATTTATCCTTCTCTCTGAACTCCACATTTAATAAACTTTGACAATCCCTCTTCAGAACTCTCTCTCTCCTTTCTTAAGTCCTGCCATTGGATTAGTTCAGAACCTCGTTGTCTGTTACTTTAATCAATGCAATAGTCATTTTACATTCCAGTTGAACCCTAACTTTACCTCCAGAATTATCTTTTAAAAACGATTATGCCACTTCCTTGATAGTGGGAATAATTCCCTCTGAAGATTATAAAACAAACAAACAAACACACTTCCTTAGTCTGGAATACAATGTCTTCCACTGTAAAGTCCCAACTTACTTACCAGGTGCAGCCTTATGTCGTAGTATTCCATCCGGCTACATTCACTCTCTCAGCTGTCCTTTCATGAAACTTGTCTATTTGGGTACAAATCCACAGGCTCTGATATCAACACATCTGCCTGGTCTTTATCAGAAACCATTCATGTTTACCAATTTCCTACTTATCCCCACCACCAGTTCCTGATTTTATTTCTCTCTGAGACCATGAAGTCTTCCTCCTCTCCTTCAGAGCCAATGCTTGGGGCTTCTCCAGCTTTGAGCTGTAGCTTTTCTCTTTCTCCTTGACCATTCTAGTATATAGCTTTCCAATACCTTCCCCGGACATGCCCCCCACAGCCCTTAACCTCAGCAGACTCTCATTATTGTCCTCATCTCCAAGTTTATCATAATCCTGCAAGTAAAACCTAGACCATACCTTGCCTTTGCATGTACCTTGCCTTTGCATGAGGTAGAAGGAATGCCTCTTGCTGGAATTTCTTTCCCTCCCCATTAACTTGCCAGTTCCTACTCAAAACAAAGGTCACGTATCAATTCCTCTATGACACCTTCATTGACTCCCCTAAATAGTAATTTACCATATTCCTTATTTATCTGGGTTCCCAAAATATTTCGTATATTTTGTGTAACACTATTCCTTTGTATTGTAAAATATTCAGCTCCCCCAGTAGATGATGAGCTTCTTACAGACAAGAAAAATATCGTTTAAAAGTGTGGATATTTGTAATGTCTCTTAAATCCTAAGAATAAGATGAAATATGGGGATAGAGAGAGGGAGGGAGAGAGAAAGAAAATAAATTTAGTATTGAAAGGAGCTTTCAAATATTTTTTTTACCTTGACCTACAATAAGGAATACATTTTATGCTGTAAATATAGTGTGCACACACACACACACAATGGATAGTAAAACATTTCAAAGAGTAATATTGCTTACTAATGCAGTGTACTTTATTCTAATTTTTAACACTGATTCTTGATTTCTAGAGCATGACACATAAGGATTATTTAGGGATCTTTAAAATATATTTTCATCCCTCTGTTCCAGTCCCAGAGATTTTAAATAACATGGGATGGAAACTGGACAAAGAAGTTTTTAAAAGCTGCCCTGGTATTTCTGATCTGCAGTTAATAGCTGAGTTGGCATGTCTAGAGCCTTGCTATTCCCACTGTGATCTATGAACCAGCAGCATTGACATCACCTGAAAACTTGTCAAGCTATGCAGAATCTTGGACCCCACGCAGAAAACCGCACTGTAACAAGATCCCAGGTATCTCATAAGCTCATTCAACTTTAAGGAACACTGCCGAGCTTAGAGCATAGAGAGGCAGTTAAAGGTAATGGTTAAGAGGGCAAACTCCAGTGACCGTGGGCAAGTTACTAACTTTTCAGGCTTTAGTTTCCCCATTTCCCGAACTAGGACATTAACAGTCTTATGACCATAGGATTCCTATGAGGGTTACATCAGATAATTTGTATTAAGGGTTTCGCACAATGCCTGGCAGCTAGCCTGGCACATAACAAGGATAAAATAAGCATCATCTATTTTTATTACTCCCAGCACCAGCAAAATTACTCACAAATAGGAAGCATTCAAAAAATTGTTTTGTTCATTTATTGGAGACTGAGAGAGGTAAAATAATTCACCACAATTATGTAACTGTTTTACTAAAACTCTGAGAATACAAAGTTCTAAAAAATAGATTAAGATTTTTTTGAATGTGTAACCTAGATTGCCCTGCTGCTAACAGTTTCTCTTGTGGGAGGTTTTGGTATTTGTTGGAGTGCAAGTTTTGCTAAGCAGCTGTACGTGTGAATCCATGTACTAGAAACAGTGGTTTCAGTGAGTTCATTTTGCCCTGGCTCATAAAAGCTGTCTCCTAGGTTGTCAAAGTTACTTACAGGCTATTAAACCATTCAGAGTGTCCATGGCCAGTTGACCAGCCCTTATTTATCCTTCAGCTGCTGCCTATGTTAATTCTAATTTAAACTGTAAAGTGTATTTTTTAAAATTGTAAACCATTTTATTTTTAGCATGTATTTTCTATACTTATTTCTGGAATGAAATTCAAAACGTGATTTTTGCCCAGAGAAATTCCTGGTCATTAGCTCATACATAACAGTGTTTTGGGGGAGGGAGGAAGATTCTACCATATAATCAAGGTCCCTCAGTTAATGGAGACACTAGTGGCTAATTCTGTTCCCATTTTGATGACAGGCGGCCAAGTTTCTCCACTGAAGACAAAACCACACCTGGAGTCAAATTAGAATTCATGTCCTGAGCTAGTGATCTACCTTACAGCTCAGTGAACTATATTATTCCTTTTTGCCTGAAAAATCATGCTGAATCCACTAGAATATATAAAGGGAAGGCACCACTTCAAAAGTTCAGCTAGATACTGATAAATACATTGCATTGACTTCTGGCCAAATCAGTGTGATCAGCTTCTTCAGACTGGAAATGAAGGATTCTTATTTAAAAAAAAAAAAAAAACTCCCCTTTCCTCAGCCCAAACACCCATTAGGGTGAGTGGAACAGAGAGGAGTGGACATGTGAATAAGTGTATTTGCTAAAAGTCCTCAGGAACAGCTAAGATTGGATAGCAACTTAATTCAACTGCATAGTTCTCTATTTTTAAACAGTGGCTATATTTTGTATTTTAAAAACCATTTGCCTAGGGGAAGGCTTAAGCCATTTCAGGTGTAAACTGGCACGGCTAAGTCTCCTGCTTTGTAGGTAAGCGGTGACACACCATATTCTGTACTGTGTGTGGATTCATATTTAAATTTTTTTGTTTGTACGGTTTTAGACACAATTTAAATTTACTCATCTGTTAAATGTTACACATTTATCACCTTGTGGTACTGAGGCATTTATTTAATGTTGTGTTAAACACCTGTTTATCCTTAAGTGGAAAATGAAAAATAATTACTCCTGAGTTTTAGCATGCAGAAAAGGTAATATTTTCATCAATTTCCCCCCACTTATGGCCTATTAACATAAACTAAATAGAATACATGCTTATTAACATTTAAAATACCACTTTTAATGGGGTCTTTTGGGTTACTTTACTAAAACAGATTTATCGCTTTTTAGGCCAATTATAGATGCCATGAAATACAGCAGTAACCACTTTGGAATAGGCATGTATTCTACAGATGACTGATCCATTATTTTATCAGTCACCCAAGTACCCAAGCTAGATCACAATTCTAAAAAAGAACTTCCTAGCCATTCTCTCCCATGAAAACTTGAGAATACTGCTTTTGGTGAATTTAAAATACCATTTCAGAGAAACACAAAATTTAAAATCAGACAAGAAATACTAATGAGAACATTTTAAAACAGTGGTCAGGTAACTCAACCACCAAGCACTTCATCATTTATTAGGTGTATTTACTTATTCAGGTAATAAAGGATATGTTTGACATAACATCAGAGCTTCCTTCTTGGCAAATACTACCTTAAATTCTCTAGAGGTAATTCCATCGCCAGCCATTCTTTTCAAGGACAGCTTGTTATTATTACCTTGGAAACAACAGAATAACATGTACTTCATCCTGAAATTCTTTATTGAAGAAGGCCCAGAAAACAGTGATTTCAAGCTTTGACTCTTGAGATACTTAATTTCAGGAAACTTTTCCTTGGTACTTAAATTTTAGAATATTCAAATTTTGTGAGAACACATTGAACTAGGAAAATTATTTTCCAAGGAAATCCATAATCCCAGCACTTTGGGAGGCTGAGGCAGAAGGATCACTGGAGCTCAGGAGTTCAAGACCAGCCTAGGTAACATAGTGAGACCTCATCTCTAAAATAATAATAAATTTAAGAAATAATAAAAGGAAATCCGGGTCATATCTTGAAGTTACACTATTTTCATTGATACCTTGTTGGATAATGGAATCTGATAGCTCATTTTTAACATAAACATCAGTCAAATCATAAAGGATGCATTCTGGTTTAATATTTAGGACTTCTTAATTCTGAAAATTGAACAAATATTGTGACCCTCCCACCCCTCATGAAGTCAACAAAGCTTGAAATCAATCAGGTTTTCTAGCTGAATACCGTAATCCAGATTGATCAATCGAAACACTCTGTACCATTTTATTTCAGGATTATATTTAGGCCATAAAATCCTGTTAAAGAAATTACTATAAAATGAATTTATTACCTAATTAAGTACAGAGTTGGATTAGGAATTGTATGCAGAAAATTACATTTTTTTCTAAAATCTTTTTAAAAAATCCTTTTTTTTCTAAAACTTATAGTCTAAGGCAGGGGTCAGCAAACATTTCCTGGAAAAGACAAGATAGTAAATATTCTTGGTTTTATAGGCTACACGGTCTCTGTTGCAACATTTCAACTCTGCTGTTGTAGCACAAAACCATTCAGACAATATGTAAAAATATGACCTTGGTTGTCCCAATAAAACTTTATTTGCAAAAATAGGTAGTGTGCTGGGTTTGCCTACTTTTCACAGTTTGCTAACTTTTGGTCTAAGAGAAAGTCTTGGCAAGACAAACAGTATCACTTCAATGGCCTTTGGAAAGAAGTTGGCATAGGGACTCCAAGTGGTAGAAGAACCAGGACACTGATTGATTATATTCCAAAGCTTTTTAAATCCAAAGTTGTTTTAATACCAGCAATAGTACTATACATGCTTTGTAGTTGTTTATGTAATACCTTCCCATCTATCAATCATCTCTTAAGATTATGTCTGTTTCATAGATGAAGTGATAGTTGCAAAAGGCAATTCAATGATACTAGAAACATATTTTCTGATTCCAAGCATTCAAAGTTTATTCTCTTGAAAGAAAGAACTCAAAGTGAAAATTCTGTAAGAAATGAAAGTGAGTGGGAGAAATACGGAACATGAAAGCCAGGCAAGTTTTTTTTCTTTTTGAGATGGAGTTTTGCTCCATCTTATTTCTTCCATGAAATAAGGTTATTAGGATAGTCCCATAGAGTATTTTGAGTTTAGCAAGACACTTAACAAAAAAACTCTTGATGGAGATAAGTTGGTGAAATATCACCTGGAAAATACCTCAGGATTATGTGTGGCTTTCTGAATACAGAACCAACAAGAGTTTACAAATGAATTAATATCACCGTGCTGCCAGACTCTACTTGTGACTATTTAGAATGAGAGAGTACTTATGTGTATTAGTCCATTTTCATACTGCTCTAAAGAACTGCCTGAGACTGGGTAATTTCTAAAGGAAAGAAGTTTAATTGACTCACAGGTCAGCATGGCTGGAGAGGCCTCAGGAAACTTACACTCATGGTGGAAGGATAAGAGGAAGCAAGGCACCTTCTTCACAAGGTGGCAGAAAGGAGAAGTGCTGAGTGAAGTGGGGAAGAGCCCCTTATGAAACCATCAGATCTGGTGAGAACTCACTATCACAAGAACAGGATGGGGGAAACTTCCCCCTTGATTCAGTTACCTCCACCTGGTCTCTCCCTTGACATATGGGGATTATGGAGATTACAATTCAAGATGAGATTCTGGGTGGGGACACAGCCAAACCATATCAGTATGTATTTTGAAGTTTTTAAAAATATCAGTAGATCATGAATGAATAACAAAATATGCCTATTAAGATTATAAGTGCTGGAGGAAGGCATCAGGATTCAAAAGGATTGCAGACTAAAAATTTAGACTGAAGAGGATATTTAATAAATGAAAAGAGAAAAACTGATACGTGATGACTCTTTGAAGGATAGCAGGTAAAAGTTATGAGGAGGGAGATTTTGGTTCAATTTAAGGAAGAATATTTAATGATTATAGCTCTGCTATGATGGGATGACCCACCTCCATAGAGTGGAATGGAGGGAAGACAACACGCTTCAGAGCTGTGCTTTTCAATCTTTTTTTTTTTTTTTTTTGTATACCCATCACCTGAAGATCAAGTTAAAAGGCAATTCCTGATGCAGATGGCCGGGGGAGGGACTTGATATTCCGTATTTCTAACAAACTCCAGTGATGCCATTGTTGCAGTCCCTGACTGTCCACATTCTGAGTGTCAAGGCTTTATGGTCACACCCACCTGGCTCCACCACTTACTCCTGAGTTCCTTGGAACATACCTAACATCTCAATCTAATCTTTCTAACCTGGTAAAACGGAGGTAGTGATACTTACATGTCACGGGACTCTTGGGAGGATTAAATAAGATTGTATATGCTGACACATAATGAATACTTAATAAATGTCAATTTCCTTTCCTCCTTCACTTCCTTATTAGAACTGAGCTGCAGTGGCATACCAACTGTCAGGAATTCTGAAACAGGAGTTCTCCTGTTTTGCAGGTCTCTTACAAGTATATTGTAAACTGAGAAAGTGAAAGTTCAGTGGCTCTTTCCTGTCCTTTCTTGGCTTTAAGTCTAAATTAGATACAAATTTGATATCCACCATCAACCACCACCCCTCCCATGCCCCCCACAATTTGTCTTTGTGAAGGAAGTATTTGTGGGTTGATCACAGGGTGATGGGCCTCAGTTTAGCTGAACAAGTGATTTCCTTTTCCCCACAGGAGATAGCTTTCCCAGGCCTTGAGTGCCACCTGATCCTGCAGCGTCAGGACGCCCTTCCAAATCCCGCAGAAACTATGCTGAGTGGTGCTTACCTTGCCCTATATCTCAAAGGCCATCCTATTTCCAGCTTAAATTCTGAGTTTTCCCAGAGGTCACTCTGAAGGCTGCAAACTTGCTATGTTTCAGCTGATTAAGCTGGGTTTGCTTAAGGTTAAGCTGAGATTGCTGCTGGGTTTGAGGATGCCTGCAGGTGTCCTGTATGAGGCAAATCTTACACTTTTCAGTTTTCAATCTCTCTATTGATAGTAATTAAGCACTGCCTCTTTAGTTAATGACAGATCCTGCTATTGGAGCCAATAAAGCAAGAATTTTCACTAAATTGTTTCTGTGCTCACTTCAACTACAACTGTAGCCTCAATGGGAGGGAACACTCTGGATAGACCAATACACACCACACACACATATATCCCATGACTGTCTCCCCACTCAGAGGGATCTGAACACAGGAACATGGGTTAGTCTCCTTAATGCTGGCTCAGGCCTATCAGTTTGGTTTCATCAGCTCCCACCTGACTTCTCCCTTCTTTATTTCCTAGCTGCAGCTAAGATGCCCTGAGGGTGATTGAATTTAGGATACCATTCACCTGTTTACTGCAGTTTTAAGCCTGATGTCCAGTCTGGACTCTCTTCCTGACTAAATAATTAAAATTGTGTCTAAAACAGCACAAACGAGAAAATTTAAATATGAGTGCACACACACAGTATACAATATGGTGTGTCACAACTAACCTACAAAGCAGGAGACTTAGACGTGCCAGTTTATCCACTTGGAATGACTTAAGCCCTCCCCTAGGCAAATGTTTTTAGACTATGTCTCATCTAAATTGTTCAGACATAAGCTGTATTTCTGTGTGTTTAACTGAGAGTTCTGATGCCACCATATGAGTCAATAGGAAATACAATCCCAGAACTGAAGAAGTGTGATTAATCCAAAGAATCTGACCCATTCGATGTTTGTGCTGTACCAAGGAAGTAAAGGACTAAAAACCAACTAGTAAAACCAGGTAGTGTGAAACCATTTCCGACATGTTAAAATCCCTCTCCCAGCCAGGCGCGGTGGCTCACGCCTGTCATCCCAGCACTTTGGGAGGCTGAGGCGGGTGCATCACTTGAGGTCAGGAGTTCAAGACCAGCCTGACCAAGATGGTGAAACCCGTCTCTACTAAAAATACAAAAAAATTAGCCGGGCGTGGTGGCAGGTGCCTGTAATCCTAGCTATTCCAGAGGCTAAGGCAGAGAATTGCTTAAACCTGGAGAGGCAGAGATTGCACGCCACTGCACTCCAGCCTGGGCAACAGAGCAAGACTCCATCTTAAAAAAAAAAAAAAAATCCCTCTCCCACATCCCCTATCACATATCCCATGCCCTAATCACTAACCACCACCATCATCTTCATTTTTCTTCAATAAGTTTAACAAATAAGTTTAAATAGATACACTATATAGTTCCAGAAATAGGAGATCAGAACCCCTCTTTTCAGTAAAGTTTGAACTTTGGTCTCTGTATCAGCTAGTGCTCTCCAGAGTAGGTATTGGCTCACACAAATCGTGAGGGCTGGCAAATTCAAAATCTGAAGGGCAGGGAAACAGACTGGAAATTCTTGGACAGGAACTGATGCTTCAGTTTTGAGGCAAAATTTCTTCCTCAGGGAAACCTCAATTTTATTCTTAAGGCTTTCAACTGATTGGATAAGACTTGACCAAAGTATCAATGATGATCTCCTTTACTTAAAGTCAGTTAATTGTAGATGTTAACTATATCCACAAAATGTATTTACCAAGCAACATCGAAATTAGTGTTTCACTGAATAATTGGGACTATAGTCTAGCCAACTTGACACATAAAACTATCCATTACAGTCCTTATGAACAGAAAAATCTTCCACATCTATATTTGAGTAGTAATCTCTGTATTACTTCAGAGAGCTTATGAAAACCATATCAATCCAGATCTACAAAACACAAGGCGGGAGTGTAGGCAATTATTGAAATTTTTAAATTGTGAGTTTTTGTTTGTCTTAATTAGTAGGGCAGACAACCTCACTTCACTAGAAACTTGGTTGTCTTCTATTCCCAAACCTACTCTTGAGGAACAGCAGTGCCATGAAATCAGCAGCTAATTAATGGTACTCTGTATCAGGGCAGGGACACTGAAAAACCTTAGAATGCATGTTTGGTTGTTGTGGTTTTTCCATAATTCCCAGTACTCCCCAGGATAAGAATCTCTTACCCCACTTTGCTGAGATAATGATTTGAGTTTCCTCATAAATCAAGATGCTATTGCTCCTACTACCCTTTTGTTTTCCCCTCTAGAGTCAGATAAAAAGGTATCTTTCTCAATTTGAAGCCAAACTTCAAGCTAAACTTTCAAATTCACATACTCTGATCTTGGATCATATTCTCCTAACCCGGTGTGTTAAGTTTCTCTTTCCCACTTCCTCCTCCTCTTTGCTCTTCTGTCTGCCTGCTCTGATTAGCTACTTTTCTATGCATTGCCTACCTCTCCCTACCAGACTTCTTAGATGTAGTAGGTAGACAACCACACATCTGTAGTCTCACTACTTGTTCTTTCTCCAATTTCCTATACTATTGTCTCTACTCTCAACAGCCTACTGAAACTAAGCTTGGGAATATTCCTGGGGTATACCCACTTGGTGAAATCAATGGTGAAATACAATTACTATTGTAAACAGGTAATCAACCCTTCTTCAGACACCATTCTTCTCTGGCACCCTACACTAATGACTCTCCTCTGAAATCTCACTTTTCCTATCTCCCTCATGGGATTCTCTTACCTCAGAATCCACTCTCTTGCTAACCCCGTTTTCTAAAACTTGCTGCATCTTTGAATAGCTCTTTTTTGGACATCTCATGCCTTCTTAAAAATGTTACTAATTTTTTGCATTTGGCAAATGTTTGCAAGCCTTTACTGTGTGTCACTGCTGTACTGGGTGCCCCCACTGGTACAGATAAATGAGTACTGATAAATGAGAAATAAGGGTGATTGTTTTCTACAAGATAATCGAGAAATAAGGGTGATTGTTTTCTATATTATTCCAAAGAGAAGAGGTAAAAAGTTTCTTTCATTTTGTTTAGTTTGATACTTTTGTGATCACTGGTTATTTTTAATATTTCACTGAAGTATTAAATGGGAACTATGCATTGAAACATAATAAATTATGCTAGTTTTCCTTGCTAAATCATAGTTTACTATATTTTAAGATCAAGGACTATATTTTACTCATCTGTGTATCTGCTGGGACTTCATATTCATTAAATGGGTACTAAAACCTTAAAATTATTTTTTATGACAAAAAATACATCAAACTAATGTAAGTTACACTGGTTGACTCACACTGATTAGAAACTACAACTGGTAGTTGGTAAAAATAGAACTAATTATTTAATAAATAAGATTGAGATTGGAAAATCAATTTGAATATGGAATGCAGGAGAAATAAGAAGTCTGGAAGTGAATGCTTACGAACTAGGTCTCTATATTGATGACTCCAAAATTTGTATCTGTAGCCCCTCCCCTCAATGTTTACAAGTCTCCTTCCACTTCCACTAGAATTTACGAAGCACATATCATAATTTACCTTCTCCTCTACCATGAATTTTCATGCACACCAGTGATACTATTATTCTCACAGATAACTAGGTTAACATTTTAAATCTGTCTTTAGCTTGTAAGATACTGAAAATAAAGATGATATTGTATATTTCATATACATACAATATACAAGATATCTCATAACTATAATTATCTTTTACCTATACTAATTCAATTGACTGTTAATCAACTATAGTCAGTAAATTGTTAAAATTAGTGTTCATACATCTTTCCTGATTTAAAAAAATTAGTAAAGAGTCTATAAGAAAATTCTGGCTGAACAAAGAAAAATGCTTAAGTGAAATAAACACTGAAGTTTATGTTAGTGTTCTCTTTACCTTTGGGAAAAATAAAATAAAATTCCACCTCTTAGCTCTAATATTTCTCCACTAAGCAAATAGATGCATTGTCAGATTTAAAATGATAATTGCATGTTTAGTAGGTGAGTAAATTTAAGAACCTGCAGTCAAACCCACAGGGAAAATGAAACTAAGACGAGAAATTAAAGACATCTGACAGCAGAAAATATTTGGTATAGCTTCTATTTCCTGTCCTCTCAGAGCTAAGTCTGGATTTTAATTAATATTTTTTCCGATATCTTGACTCAAGCATTTTATGCTGAAGGAATTATTGAAAGATTGACTAGCAGACTTTTGATGTAGCAATAAATATTTATGATTCGCTGAGTGTATTTTTATATTATTCATTGACTAAGTCCTTAGATCTCTTGCTTCCCTAGACCAGTAATTAGAGAGATGAAATACAAGTTTATGCTTTCTCTGTCAGTTTCATGAGTAGAATTCAAAATGGAAAGGGTAACAATCACATGCCCTCAACAGTCATTGATTACTGTTTATGTAGAAAAGTTAGCATGTCTGTGTAACTAAAACTGAAAATACAGTGTACAAAAAAGATATTATGTATCTGTTCCATGTGTTCTAGACCTAAGAAAACTAATTTATTTACAGTCAGCTAAAGGGCTAACTGCCCTTTCCATATTCAAGTCCATTATTTTCATTAAGATTATCCAACTGGCTATCAGTTAACTGGTATATCCAGTCCTATTACTAATAATTCTTCTGCCTTTCAGAATTCATGAAAAACTAAGACAAGATTTTCAAAGCTTCAGCATTTCATAAAATACCTTAAAATCATTTTCATTGTTTTATTTATTGTACTTATTAGATGTTTATGACCTCAGAGTTACATCCCCAGTCATCCTGATAGGCTTGGCATTTTGTTTTTCTTTTCTTCTGATTTGCTTGCTTTAGGACTTGGGCAGGCTAACTAGCCCATTCAAATATAGGTAATTCTGTCACTGAGTGATTCTTCCTATGGGCCACAACTTGTGAACAAAAACAAGACTGTTATGTCAAGATAAAATATCATCTGGGTCCACTGGCAAGATGGTCAAATAGGAACAGCTTCAATCTGCAGCTCCCAGCAAGATTGAGGCAGAAGGCAGGTGATTTCTGCATTTCCAACTGAGGCACCTCGTTCATCTCGCTGGGACTAGTTAGACAGTGGGTGCAGCCCATGGAGGGTGAGCCAAAGCAGGGTGGGGCATCGCATCTCCAGGGAAGTACAAGGGGTTGGGGAATTCTCTCCCCTACCCAAGGGAAGCCATGAGAGACTATACCAGGAGGAACGGTGCACTCCAGCCCAGATACTGTGCTTTTTCCCACAGTCTTCACAACCAGCAGACCAGGAGATTCCCTATGGTGCCTACCCCACCAGGGCCATGGGTTTCAAGCACAAAACTGGGCAGCCATTGGGCAGACACCAAACTAGCTGCAGGAGTTTTTTGTTTGTTTGTTTGTTTGTTTGTTTTTTCATACCCCAGTGGAACCTGGAACACCAGCAAGACAGAACCATTCACTCCCCTGGAAAAGGGGCTGAAGCCAGGTAGCCAAGTGGTCTGGCTCGGTGGACCCCACCCCCACAGAGCCCAGCAAGCTAAGATCCACTGGCTTGAAATTCTCGCTGCCAGCACAGCAGTCTGACCCTGACCTGGGACGCTTGAGCTTGGTAGCGGGAGGGGTGTCCACCACTGCTGAAGCTTGAGTAGGTGGTTTTCCCCTCACAGTGTATACAAAGCTGCCAGGAAGGATGAACTGGGAGGAGCCCACCGCAGCTCAGCAAGGCCTCTGCAGCCAGACTGCCTCTCTAGACTCCTCATCTATGGGCAGGGCATCTCTGAAAAAAAGGCAGCAGCCCCAGTCAGGGACTTATAGATAAAACCCCCATCTCCCTGGGACAGAGCTCCTAGGGGAAGGGGTGCTGTGGGCACAGCTTCAGCAGACTTAAATGTCCCTGCCTAACAGCTCTGAAGAGAGCAGTGGTTCTCCCAGCACAGCATTCAAGCTCTGCTAAGGGACAGATTGCCTCCTCAAGTGGGTCCCTGACCCCTGTGTATCCTGACTAGCAGACACCTCCCAGTAGGAGCTGATAGACACCTCATACAGAAGAGCTATGGCTGGCATCTGGTGGGTGACCCACTGGGATGAAGCTTCCAGAGGAAGGAACAGGCAGCAAACTTAGCTGTTCTGCAGTATCCACTGGTGATACCCAGGCAAACAGGGTCTGGAGTGGACCTACAGCAGACTCCAGCAGACCTGTAGCAGAGGTCTATTAGAAGGAAAACAGACAGAAAGAAATAGTATCAGCATCAACAAAAAGAACATCCACTCAGAGACCCCATCCTAAGGTCCCCAACATCAAGGACCAAAGGTAGATAAATCCATGAAGATGGGGAGAAACCAGTGCAAAAAGGCTGAAAATTGCAAAAACCAGAATACCTCTTCTCCTCCAAAGGATCACAACTCCTCACCAGCAAGGGAACAAAAGTGGGTGGAAAATGAGTTTGATGAATTGACAGCAGTACACTTCAGAAGATGGGTAATAACAAACTCCTCCAAGCTAAAGGAGCATGTTCTAACCCAATGCGAGGAAGCTAAAACCTTGAAAAAAGGTTAGATGATTTGTTAACCAAAATAAACAGTTTAGAGAAAATATAAATGACCTGATGGAGCTGAAAAACACAGCACGAGAGCTTCTTGAAGCATACACAAGTATCAATAGCCAAATCGATCAAGTGGAAGAAAGTATATTAGAGATTGATATCAACTCAATGAAATAAAGCAAGAAGACAAGATTAGAGGAAAAAGAGTGAAAAGAAATGAACAAAGCCTCCAAGAAATATGGGACTATGTGAAAAGACCAAATCTACATTTCTTTGGTGTACCTGAGTGTGACAGGGAGAATGGAACCAAGTTGGAAAACACTCTTCAGGATATCATCCAGGAGAACTTCCCCAACCTAGCAAGACAGACCAACATTCAAATTCAGGAAATACAGAGAACACCACAAAGATACTCCTTAAGAACAACCCCAACACACATAATCATGAGATTCACCAAGGTTGAAATGAAAGAAAAAATATTAAGAGCAGCCTGAGAGAAAGGTTGGCTTACCCACAAAAGGAAGCCCATCAGACTAACAGCAGATCTCTCTACAGAAACCCTACAAGCCAGAAGAGAGTAGGGGCCAATATTCAACATTCTTAAAGAATGTTCAACTGAGAATTTCATATCCAGCCCAACTAAGCTTCATAAATGAAGGAGAAGTAAAATCCTTTACAGACAAGCAAATGCTGAGAGATTTTGTCACCACCAGGCCTGCCTTACAAGAGCTCCTGAAGGAAGCACTAAATATGGAAAGGAAAAACCGGTACCTGCCACTGCAAAAACATGCCAAATTGTAAAGACCATTGACACTATGAAGAAAATGCATCTACAAATGGGCAAGATAACTAGCTAGCATCATAATGACAGGATTAAATTCACACATAACAATATTAACCTTAAATGTAAATGAGCTAAATGCCCCAATTAAAAGACACAGACTGGCAAGTTGGATAAAGAGTCGAGAGCCATCGATGTGCTGTATTCAGGAGACCCATCTCATGTGCAGAGACACACATAGGCTCAAATTATAAGGATGGAGGAAGATCTACCAAGCAAATGGAAAGCAGAAAAGAAGCAGGGGTTGTAATCTTACTTTCTGATAAAACAGACTTTAAACCAACAAGGATCAGAAGAGACAAAGGCCATTACATAAGGGTAAAGGGACCAATGCAACAAGAAGAGCTAACTATCCTAAATATGTAGGCACCCAATACAGAAGCACCCAGATCCATAAAGCAGGTTCTTAGAGACCTACAAAGAGACTTAGACTCCCGCACAATAATGGGAGACTTTAACGCCTCACTGTCAATATTAGACAGATCAATGAGGCAGAAAATTAAAGATATCCAGGACTTGAACTCAGGTCTGGACCAAGCAGACCTAGTAGACATCTACAGAACTCTCCACCCCAAATCAACAGAACATAATTCTTCTCAGAACCACATCGCCCTTATTCTAAAATTGACCACATATTTGAAAGTAAAGCACTCCCCAGCAAATGCAAAAGAATGGAAATCATAAGTCTCTCAGACCACAGTGCAATCAAACTAGAACTCAGTATTAAGAAACTCACTCAAAACCACACAACAACATGGCAACTGAACAACCTGTTCCTGAATGACTACTGGGTACATAACGAAATGAAGGCAGAGTAAAGATGTTCTCTCTAACCAATGAGAACAAAGGACACAATGCACCAGAATCTCTGGGACACATTTAAGCAGTGTGTAGAGAGAAATTTATAGCATTATATACCCACAAGAGAAGGCAGGAAAGATCTAAAATTGACACCCTAACATCACAATTAAAAGAACTAGAGAAGCAAGAGCAAAGAAACTCAAAAGCGAGAAGAAGGCAAAAAATAAGATCAGAGCAGAATTGAAGGAGACAGAGACACAAAAAAATCTTTTAAAAAATCAATCTAGGAGCTAAGTTTTTAGAAAAGGTCAGCAAAATAGATAGACTACTAGTCAGACTGATAAACAAGAAAAGAGAGAAGAATCAAATATATGCAATAACAAATGATAACGGGGATATCACCACCAATCCCACAGAAATACAAGCTACCATCAGAGAATAATATAAACAACTCTACCCAAATAAACTAGAAAATCTAGAAGAAATGGATAAATTCCTGGACACACGCACCATCCTAACACTAAACCAGGAAGAATTCAAATCCCTGAATAGCCCAATGCCAAGTTCTGAAATTGAGGCAGTATATAATAGCCTACCAACAAAAAAAAAAGTGCAGGACCAGACAGATTCACAGGCAGATTCTACCAGAGGTACAAAGAAGAGCTGATGCCATTCCTTCTGAAACTATCCCAAACAACAGAAAAAGAAGGAAGCCTCCCTAACTCATTTTATGAGGCCAGCATCATTCTGAAACCAAAACCTGGCAGAGACACAACCGAAAAAGAAAATTTCAGGCCAACATCCCTGATGAACCTCAATGCAAAAATCCTCAATAAAATACTGGCACAGCAAATCCAGCAGCACATCTAAAAGCTTACTGACCACAATCAAGTTGGCTTCATCCCTGGGATGCAAGGCTGGTTCAATATACGCAAATTAATAAACATAATGCATGACAAAAACCACGATTATCTCAATCGATGCAGAAAAGGTCTTTGATAAAATTCAACAGCCCTTCATGCTAAAAACTCTCAATAAACTAGATATTGATAGAATATCTCTCAAAATAATAAGAGCTATTTATGACAAACCCACAGCCAATATCATACTGAATGGGCAAAAACTGGAAGCATTCCCTTTGAAAACTGGCACAAGACAAGGATGCCCTCTTTCACCACTCCTATTCAACATTGTATTGGAAGTTCTGGGCAGGGCAACCAAGCAAGAAAAAGAAATAAAGCCTATTCAAATAGCAAGAGAGGAAGTCAAATTGTCTCTGCTTGCAGATGACATGATGATATATTTAGAAAACCCCCACCGTCTCAGCCCAAAATCTCCTTAAGGTGATAAGCAACTTCAGCAAAGTCTCAGGATACAAAATCAATATGCAAAAATCACAAGCATTCCTATACACCAATAACAGACAAACAGAGAGTCAAATCATGAGTGAACTCCCATTCACAATTGCTACAAAGAGAATAAAATACCTAGGAATCCAACTTACAAGGGACGTGAAGGACCTCTTCAAAGAGAACTACAAATCACTGCTCAAGGAAATAAGATAGGACACAAATGGAAAACCATTCCATGCTCATGGATAGGAAGAATCAATATTGTGAAAATGGCCGTACTGCCCAAAGTAATTTATAGATTCAATGCTATCCCCATCAAGCTACCATTGACTTTCTTCACTGAATTGGAAAAAACTACTTCAAATTTCATACAGAACCAAAAAAGAGCCCACACAGCCAAGACAATCCTAAGCAAAAAGAACAAAGATGGAGACATCATGCTTTCGGACTTCAAACTATACTACAAGTCTACAGTAACAAAAACAGCATGGTACTGGTACCAAAACAGATATATAGACCAATGGAACAGAACAGAGGCCTCAGAAATACCACCACACATCTACAACCATTTGATCTTCGACAAACCTGATAAACACAAGCAATGGGGAAGGGATTCCCTACTTAATAAATGGTGTTAGGAAAACTGGCTAGCCATATGCAGAAAGCTGAAACTGGATCCCTTCCTTACACCTTATACAAAAATAAGTTCAAGATGGATTAAAGAGTTAAATGTTAAGACCTGAGACCTAAAACCATAAAAACCCTAGAAGAAAACCTAGGCAATACCATTCAGGACATAGGCATGGGCAAAGACTTTATGACTAAAACACCAAAAGCAATGGCAACAAAAGCCAAAATCAACAAATGAGATCTAATTAAAGAGCTCTGCACAGCAAAAGAAACTATCATCAGAGTGAACAGGCAACCTAAAGAATGGGAGAAAATGTTTGCAATCTGTCCATCTGACAAAGGGCTAATATCCAGACTTAAACAAATTTACAAGAAAAATCAACCCCATCAAAAAGTGGGTGAAGGATATGAACAGACACTTCTCAAAAGAAGACATTTATGCAGCCAACAAACATGAAAAAAAGCTCACCATCACTGGTCATTAGAGAAATGCAAATCAAAACCACCATGAGACAACCATCTCATGCCAGTTAAAATGGTGATCGTTAAAAAGTCAGGAAACAATAGATCCTGGAGAGGATGTGGAGAAATAGCAATGCTTTTATACTGTTGGTGGGAGTGTAATTAGTTCAACCATTGTGGAAGACAATGTGGCGATCCCTCAAGGATCTAGAACTAGAAATACCATTTGACTCAACAATCTCTTTACTGGGTATATATCTGAAGGATTGTAAATCATTCTACTGTAAGGACTCATGCACACATATGTTTATTATGGCACTATTCACAATAGCGAAGACTTGGAACCAACCTAAATGCCCATCATGATAGACTAGATAAACAAAATGTGGCACATATACACCATGGAATACTATGCAGCCATTATAAAAGGATGAGTTCATGTCCCTTGCAGGGACATGGACGAACTAGAAACCATCATTCTCAGCAAACTAATACAAGAACAGAAAACCAAACACCACATGTTCTCACTCATAAATGGGACGTGAACACTGAGAACACATGGACATAGGGAGGGGACCATCACACAGTGGGGCCTGTTGGTGGGTGGGGGGCTGGTTGAAGGATAGCATTAGGAGAAATACCTAATGTAGATGATGGGTTGAAGGTTGCAGCAAACCACCATGGTACATCTATACCTATGTAACAAGCCTGCACGTTTTGCACATGTACCCCAGAACTTAAAGTATAATTAAAAACACCATCTATGTTTACATTATGTAATACTATTCAGTTCAAGCAGTCAAATGTGAAATTAGATACACAAAATTTGAAGTGATTAATTTTAGTCTAGGTCTTAAGAAATGCCAAATAAATAGATGAAATGAATCTTGAAATTATATAAGCTTATATAAACAAACATCCACATAGTTGGAATATAAGTGTGAATGTAACCCCAAACCCACTAGGAATATGGCAGTTCAGTCATTTATAATTATTGGACTTGACTCCTCTAAGCCACAATTGCATCTTCTATGTAATGGGGACACTATATATTCTTCATCACACTACTTCAAGGATTAAAATAAATGAAGGTTCTGGAATGCTTGACTGACTTCTTGGCATACAGATCTTAGTAGTAGCTGTAGTTATTATTAGCCAATATAGCCATTTCTCCTTGATCTCCAACAACATATTTATTCAGTAGAAAGGATTTAATTAGCTGTTTTGCATTATCTATACCAAAAAACAGCAAATTTAAAATATCTAAAATTTTGCTTTTCAGTTAATATGCCACCACGTGGTTATGAGTTTTGCATTTTACAATGATTTGAAGGAACTTGATATAAAATAAAGTGCTAATGCTATAATTATATAAAAATCTTAGTAGGTTTAGTTTTAAAAGCAAGAAATTTTCATGGTTTCTGACTCTGTTGTTAACCATATTTTGCTGGAATGGAAAATGTAACACAGAAATGAGCAAATTAAATACAAACATGTGGACCTATCTACATGTATATTTACATAGATACATGTTCAATAGTAGTGCAGAGGGAGGGGGCAACTTAAAATCTTTGGTGATGATTCTCTGCTCACTTATTCCAATCAGCTTCAGCAGGGTATAATAATTGTAACATTGCACACAGCAGGGGATTAGATTGTTTTTCTCTGTGCCATTTGTCTGTTGTGTCTGAGAATAAAATAATCTTCCATTGACTGCAGTGAAATTGCTTCATATTTCCCTGAAACCCCTAGGCTAGTGACATTATTCATCCCCTTAAGAATCTGTGTGCAGTGTCTAACATGGAGAGGGTAGTGGTGGGTATACGCCCTATGGAGAAAGTAGTAGACGTCTGATAAAATAAGGTACCATATTGCTTTCCCTTTCTCTTCACATAAATCAGAGAGATAATAACTATCTTTCTCTGGATTCCAAACTTTCGGTGCAGCCAAGACAAATTTTGTTCTTCCTTTTTGCCATGTGTTTGAGGGAGTTTTAATTGGCAGTCCTTGGTGTATATGGCCCAATGAACAGGCGGACTCCTTGATACTTGTATAAAATATTGCTCTTTCTGAAACTGCGAAATTGGAAATAAAAGGGCCCAAGTTTGAACAATCAAAGTCTGTCAGTGGAGATTCACATCTGCCAAGTCTATTTCCCTTTTAACAAGTTAGAAGGGCTCTCATCAAACCCTGGACCCGTGTGTATGCAATATACAGTCACATTTTTATTTAGCACAGCACGTTTGTTCTTTCTGCCAGCCATTTTATGAAGCTCAGCAACTTAATGCTGCACCACTTCTGAAATCCATATGGGAGAAATATTCTGGCAGCCCTCATTTCAGCAAGGCAGCAGGGGCCCTGTAATTTCTCACAAATGAAGGGAGTGAAGGAGCAGATCAACATAATAGAATATGTTATGCTACCAGTTAAGGCCTGTTGATTGGCTTGCATTTGAAGCACTAGTCAGAACACTTTCCAGAATTACTATGTAGGGTGATAGAGACCTAGGGGTGAGCGCTTCTCCAACCAAGCAGCTCCATCAGTAGACATCCCGCGACACCCAGTGTGGGTATTCAGGACTAGCACCCAGCTCACAATGCAGCAAACAGTACCTTTTTTCAAAAGCAATTCAAGACACCAACTTCTCAGAACGTTGTCTGGAGTTGGAGTCATGAAAGAGGGGTTTTTGGCCAGGCGCGGTGGCTCACACTGTAATCCCAGCACTTAGGAGGCCAAGGTGGGTGGATCGTGAGGTCAGGAGTTCGAAACCAGCCTGGCCAACATGGTGAAACCCCATCTCTACTAAAAATACAAAAAAATTAGCCAGGTGTAGTGGCGTGCACCTGTAGTCCCAGATACTCGGGATGATGAGGCAGGAGAATTGCTTGAACCCGGGAGGTGGAGGTTGCAGTAAGCTGAGATCGTGCTGCTGCACTGCAGCCTGGGTGACAAAGCAAAACTCTGTCTCAAAAAAAAAAAAAAAAAAAAAGGACTTTTTCCCCCTCTTCTACGTCAATTTCATGGTATCAGAAACTAAATTCTACTTTCCTCTAGCTAAAAGCATTGCTCTGGCTGGCTGTGTTGGCTCACAACTGCAATCCCACAACTTTGGGAGGCCAAGGTGGGCAGATTGCTTGAGTTCAGGAGTTCAAGACCAGCCTGGGCAACATGACAAAACTCCCATCTCTATCAAAATATACAAAAATTAGCCAGACATGGTGGCATAAGCCTGTAGTCCCAGCTCCTTGGGGAGCTGAGGTGGGAGGATCAGTTGAACCCTGGAGGTCAAGACTGCAGTGAGCCAGGGTAGTGCCACTACACTTCAGCCTGGATGACAGCGAAAACTTGTCTCAAATAAATATAAAAACACTGCTCTACATGCCTTAAAAATGTGTGTACATGCATAGATCAGGTAGTAAACCATACACACACACACACACACACACACACACACACACACACACACAATTAAAAAACCTTCAACCATGTGGCAGGAGGTAGCAGTCTGAAATGAAACAGATGCATCCATCCTTTTTTCATCCCTTTCACTCTCTCTCCTTATTATTCATTTTTCTTGCTCAGTCAGAACTGCATGCTATTAACAGTTGTGGGTAGAGTTAGAATAAACTGTTGGAAAGTGTGACCAGAGACGGTTCCCAGCTCCACCCCAGCCAGCTGTCCCCTCATTTCAGGGGAGGTTTGAAAGCCACTTGCTACACTATTTTGGAGTAAGGTCAAAAGATGGCGACAGGTCGTGCCATGCTGGCCTCTAGGAGCCATTTCTGCAAAAACGAATCATGCTTGTTCAGGAATACAATGGCAGCTGTTTGAAAATAAGCATGCATGTTGCTTAATGTCCACATAAAATGATGACTCTTTCTTGCAAGGTATTTTTGTAACTAGTGTTTTGGTTTTGGGAGTAGGGGTTGGGGACGGTTAATAAGTGGCTGAGTCCACAGGTGTGTCCATAATACAGAAGAGCACAGGGGAATGCTACAACACATTTTTATCTTGCTTTCATAAACTTCTAGGGTTTTAAGATTTCTTCTTGAAAATCTTTTGGGTTCTTTTCTAGTAACCTATTTTTATTTTATACGACCCCTGTGATAAAATGTGTGTTACTTTTTGTTTAGAATTCACTACATTCTTTAGAGAAATGACAGATTCACTGACCATTTTATGCTATTGAATTCCCAACGTGAGCAAGCTATAGAAAGCCAGTGCTTTTTGGAGCTTTGCAAGAAACAATCTTTTGTGCTTTCTTTTTGTGGCTTTACTTATAGTTTTTAATCTGAAGTGTTGTTTCATCTTTGCCAGATCAGCAAATAATCAGTGCTTTAGATTCTCTTAGAATGTATTTTCTGTTTCCTTTTCAACAAAGTAAAGTGCAAGTATTTAAATATATCTTACCACTCAATGCCAAACACAAAGGAAATGTAAATACATCGTTGGACTCATTCACATCTGGTAGGGAGTAATTGTGGGATGTGTGCTGCTTAATCATAATTAAAAAAAAAAAAAAAAAACAAGCTTTTAATTCAGCATCTGCACTGGGTCACACAGATGAAATTGTAAAATGTGATTAAGAAGCCTTTCATTCTTTTGAGAAATAAGTGGCTACTCCAATATCTTAGTATCCTTCTGCCTATAGATAAGAGTGTTGCAGTCACTGGCTACTTTTGTAGAAAATCAGAGAAGTTCAAGGTAGGCCCCAAGAGGCTTTTATCACTTACCTGTTTAACTACACTACTGAAATTTCCCAGTGCCTTATATGAATTCAGTAGGAGAGCTTTCCACATTTTCATCAGATGTGGGAACTCTTAAAGCTGCACCTTAGAAGTTGTCTTTTCTGACTTCTGCATTTTACATGAAAAGAAATTAGACCAAGAAAAGTTAAATACTTCACCCAAGATCACACAGCTATTGGAACAATTTATACTAGAGCTTATGTTTTGTGATGGTTGTAAGTTGTATGGGTTATAATGCCCTGTCACCTCCCACCTCAGCATTCTCCTAGCTCTCTTCCAAGCAGCTTATTTTGGAGGACTGCAGAAAATGGACCTAGCAACTGCAATGGATTCCCCGATTCCCCTGTTTGCAATTATCTGCTTCACTGCCTCCCTCCATTAACTTAGCTAATCAAAAGAATACTGCAGTTCATCTCTCAATTTTCACATTCAGGAATTAAAGATTATTTTACCCAGCATTCTGACCAATAATAAGCTGAGGGAAGCAAAAGAGTCCTCAAGTCAAAATACATCCTGGACTGCTTGAAATTATTAGCATTTGTGTTGAAGTCTTGGATTCACTTCTTCAATCTTTCCTAATTATCAATGTGACTTTAGAGAAGTTACTTCACTTCTCCTAGGTTCAGTTTCCCACGTATCAAGTACAGATAACAATGGCTATCTTAGATGGGTTAAGGATTAGGTAAGAGTTTGTAAATGCCAGATAAATATTAAGTATATTAAAATGGTAGTCAATGCTGTTAGTGTGGTTAAATGGATTGAAGAATCTCGCTGTCAGAAAGAGTAACGCACAGGAAGAAGAATTTACATTCGGCTAACGGAGGCGGTCAGAAGGTGGTTTAAAAGGTAAGGGTGGCCTTAAAGGGTAACAAGCAGCTTGTTAGTGGGGACAAAGCAAGGAGAGAAGCAGAAACAAGAGCACAGAGACTGGAAAGAAAATATGGTGTTGGGGGCATGGCCCGAAGCTGGGGCCAACTGAAGCACAGAGTAGGTTGGAAAAAGCAGGAGACAATAAAAATGTGAACTGAGAGCCTCATATGTCATGCTAGAAAGTTTGGACTGAACTCTGTCTCTATCAGCAGGCACTAAAGGATGCTAAGTGAAAACGGCATCAGAGTGTATGGTATGGAGAATGAGTTGAGAAGGAAGCAGGTGGAAGGCAGTATCTAATGCTTTGCAGCCACTGGATATGGAGAATATGAAGACTATTCACACCCTCCTGATTCTTGAGCCAATCCCGACCAGAAGTGGAGATTTAGCAATGTCTTATGTATTCCTAGAGGTCAAAATGGGGTGACACTTGGGAACCCTGTTACCCCACAAGCTCACTTGATCATGCCATATGTTGGCCTTCTCTTTGCTATTTCCCGAGTCATTCCCTCTATGACATCAGGAAGCCCAGCTAAGAGACTATTGCAGAAGTTCATATAATAGACGGTAAACATCTCATCTCAGGTAGTGGTGGTAGAAAAAAGGAAGGAAGCAATCAATTGAAGAGCTGTCTAAATCCCATTACTGGGTATGTATCCCAAAGAAAATAAATCGTTCTGCCAAAAAGACACATGCACTCATATGTTCATTGCAGTGCTATTCACAATAGCAAAGGCATGTAATCAATCTATGTGCCCTTCAATGGTGGATTGGATAAAGAACATGTGGTACATATATACCATGGAATACTACACAGACATACACAAAATGCTCTTTACAGCAACATGGATGCAGCTGGAGATGGTAATCCTGAGTTAAGACAAGAACAGAAAACCAGATACTACATGTTCTCACTTATAAGTGGGAGCTAAATGCCGGATATTCATGGACATGAAGACGTCAACGGTAGACACTGGGGACTACTAGACAGGGGAGGGAGAGATGGGAGTAAGGACTGAAAACCTCCCTATTGGGCACTATGCTTACTACCTGGGTGATGGGATCAGTCATATCCCAAACCTCAGCCTCACACTGTATACCCATGTACAAACCTACATATGTATCCCCGGAATCTGAAATTTAAAAGTTGAAATTTTTAAAAATAAAAGTTATCCAAGAGCTAGAATCTAAGAGGCTTTGTCTTAGAATTTTAAAGTGAAGAAGATACTTTCAAGATCACCTGGTTCAATCCTCTTTTTATAACATGATGCCCGGCTCATAGTAGTTGAATACGTGTAAATCTTTGCTGAATAAATTAGTGAATAAGTGAGAAATAAGACCTAGGAAGTGTTGATACCACTAGTTATTAGCATACCTGGCATAAAGAACATAAACCCCCTGACTTCTAAGTCAGTGCTCTGAGAGCCTCATATGTCATGCTAGAAAGTTTGGCCTGAACTCCGTCTCTATGAGCAGACATTAAAGGATGTTAAGTGAAGAGAACAACAGAGTGTAGGTTATGGAAGATGAGTTGATAGCAAAGCAGGTAGAAGGCAATATCTAGTGCTTTGCAGCCATTATGCCACATTTGGGTTCATAATATATAGAAAATTACTAAGAAAGTCATTGTCTGAACCTTATTTTTATTCACAGTGTCATTTATAAAGTAGCACATAAGAACAAAGATTCTTCTAATGAAGGAATTTTCTGTTACACCTTTTACACCTAAGTATCTGTTTTTGTATTTCCATTAATACATAATTTGATGGGCATGTATAATAATGCTATCTGCGAGACTGATATGTAAAGTCAGTAGAGCCATGGTAGGATCCAGAACCTCCAAAATGGAATTCTCCAATTAATGGCTGTTTTTATAACTGTCACTCTAACGGGACCATCTGGGGATTTTAGAAACTGCTTCAAATTATTTTAAAGGGGATCCAACTTCAACTCTACTAGTATGACATACCACAGTGTTTCACTTTGGGGAATAAATTGTATCAAGAGCAGTTATTTTCCATTTAACTAATGTGGTGAGTAGCACACCCCCAAAAGTACATGTCAGTATTATATGTTTGGGGGGGGGTTATGGAGTAGACTCAGAATGGATGTACAATATTATAATAAAATTATGTATTATGATTTAAAACAAAAATTAATATAAGCTGCAGAAAATAGAGCTCAATTAAATCTTATTAACTGAGAGGAAACTTTAAAAATAATAATTTTTAATGTAGAGTGCATGTAATTGGTAGGATGGGAGTTGTCAGGATTTTTTTATTTTTTTTTATCAAAAATCTGGGTGGCAGTTGAGCAAGGGTGTGCCCGAGATGGCCGAATAGGAACAGCTCCAGCCTCCAGCTCCCAGCGTGAGTGACACAGAAAACGGGTGATTTCTGCATTTTCAACTGAGATGCAGAACGACACCTCACACCTCACACGGGGGGGTACACCACTGAGACAAAGCTTCCAGAGCAAGAATCAGACAGCAACACTCACTATTCAGCAATATTCTATCTTCTGCAGCCTCCGCTGCTGATACCCAGGCAAACAGTGTCTGGAGTGGACCTCAAGCAAACTCCAACAGACCTACAGCTGAGGGTCCTGACTATTAGAAGGAAAACTAACAGAAAGGACACCCACACCAAAACCCATCAGTACGTCACCTTCATCAAAGATCAAAGGCAGATAAAACCACAAAGATGGGGGAAAAGCAGTGCAGAAAAGCCAACATTCAAATTCAGGAAGTACCAAGAACACCTCGAGAAGAGCAACTCCAAGACACATAATTGTCAGATTCACCAAAGCTGAAATGAAGGAAAAAATGTTAAGGGCAGCCAGAGACAAAGGTCGAGTTACACACAAAGGGGAGTCCATCAGACTAACAGCAGATGTCTCAGCAGAAACTCTCCAAGCCAGAAGAAAGTGGGGGCCAATATTCAACATTCTTAAAGAAAAGAATTTTCAACCCAGAATTTCATATCCAGCCAAACTAAGTTTCATAAGTGAAGGAGAAATAAAATACTTTACAGACAAGCAAATGCTTAGAGATTTTGTCACCACCAGGCCTGCCCTACAAAAGATCCTGAAGGAAGCACTAAACATGGAAAGGAACAACAGGTACCAGCCACTGCAAAAAATATGTCAAAATGTAAAGTCCATCAATGCTAGGAAGAAACTGCATCAACTAGCAAGCAAAATAACCAGTTAATATCATAATGACAGGATCAAGTTCACACATAACAATATTAACCTTAAATGTAAATGGACTAAATGGTCCAATTAAAAGATATAGACTAGCAAATTGGATAAAGAGTCAAGACACATCAGTTTGCTGTATTCAGGAGACCCATCTCACATGCAGAGACACACATAGGTTCAAAATAAAGGGATGGAGGAAGATTTAACAAGCAAATGGAAAACAAAAAAAAGCAGGGGTTGCAATCCTAGTCTCTAATAAAACACTTTAAACCATCAAAGATCAAAAGAGACAAAGAAGGCCATTACATAATGGTAAAGGGATCAATTCAACAGGAAGAGCTAACTATCCTAAATACATATGCACCCAATACAGGAGCACCCAGATTCATAAAGCAAGTCCTTAGAGACTTACAAAGAGACTTAGACTCCCATACAATAATAATGGGAGACTTCAACACTCCACTGTCAACATTAGACAGATCAACGAGACAGAAAGTTAACAAGGATATCCAGGAATTGAACTCATCTCTGCACCAAGTGGACCTAATAGACATCTATAGAACTCTCCACCCCAAATCAACAGAATATACATTCTTCTCAGCACCACATCGCACTTATTCCAAAATTGACCACATAATTGGAAGTAAAGCACTCCTCAGCAAATGTACAAGAACAGAAATTATAACAAACTGTCTCTCAGACCACAGTGCAATCAAACTAGAACTCACGACTAAGAAACTCAATCAAAACCGCTCAACTACATGGAAACTGAACAACTTGCTCCTGAATGACTACTGGGTACATAACGAAATGAAGGCAGAAATAAAGATGTTCTTTGAAACCAATGAGAACAAAGATACAACATACCAGAATCTCTGGGACACATTTAAAGCAGTGTGTAGAGGGAAATTTATAGCACTAAATGCCCATAAGAGAAAGCAGGAAAGATCTAAAATTGACATCCTAACATCACAATTAAAAGAACTAGAGAAGCAAGAGCAAACACATTCAAAAGCTAGCAGAAGGCAAGAAATAACTAAGATCAGAGCAGAACTGAAGGAGATAGAGACACAAAAAACCCTCCAAAACAATCAATGAATCCAGGAGTTGGTTTTTTGAAAAGATCAACAAAATTGATAGACCGCTAGCAAGACTAATAAAGAAGAAAAGAGAGAAGAATCAAATAGACACAACAAAAAATGATAAAGAGAATATCACCACTGACCCCACAGAAATACAAACTACCATCAGAGAATACTATAAACACCTCTGTGCAAATAAACTAGGAAACCTAGAAGAAATGGATAATTTCCTGGACACTTACACTCTCCCAAGACTAAACCAGGAAGAAGTTGAATCCCTGAATAGACCAATAGCAGACTCTGAAATTGAGGCAATAATTTATAGCCTACCAACCAAAAAAAGTGCAGGACCAGACAGATTCACAGCCGAATTCTACCAGAGGTACAAGAAGTTGGTACCATTTCTTCTGAAACTATTCTAATTAATAGAAAAAGAGGGAATCCTCCCTAACTCATTTTACGAGGCCAACATCATCCTGATACCAAAGCCTGACAGAGATACAACAAAATAAGAGAATTTTAGACCAATATCCCTGATGAACATCGATGCAATAATCCTCAATAAAATACTGGCAAACTGAATCCAGCAGCATATCAAAAAGCTTATCCACCATGATCGAGTGGGCTTCATCCCTGGGATGCAAGACTGGTTCAACATACGCAAATCAATAAACGTAATCCAGCATATAAACAGAACCAAAGACAAAAACCACATGTTTATCTCAATAGATGCAGAAAAGACCTTTGACAAAATTCAACAGCCCTTCATGCAAAAAACTCTCAATAAATTCAGTATTGATGGAACATATCTCAAAATAATAAGAGCTATTTATGACAAACCCACATCCAATATCATACTGAATGGGCAAAAACTGGAAGCATTTCCTTTGAAAACTGGCACAAGACAGGGATGCCCTCTCTCACCACTCCTGTTCAACATAGTGTTGGAAGTTCTGGCCAGGGCAATCAGGCAAGAGAAAGAAATCAAGGGTATTCAGTTAGGAAAAGAAGAAGTCAAATTGTCCCTGTTTGCAGATGATATGATTGTATATTTAGCAAACCCCATCATCTCAGCCCAAAATCTCCTTAAGGTGATAAGCAACTTCAGCAAAGTCTCAGGATACAAAATTAATGTGCAAAAATCACAAGCATTCTTATACACCAGTAACAAACAGAGAGCCAAATCATGAGTGAACTCCCATTCACAATAGCTTCAAAGAGAATAAAATACCTAGGAATCCAACTTACAAGGGATGTAAAGGAACTCTTCAAGGAGAACTATAAACCACTGCTCAGTGAAATAAAAGAGGACACAAACAAATGGAAGAACATACCATGCTCATGGATAGGAAGAATCAATATTGTAAAAATGGCCATACTGCCCAAGGTAATTTATAGATTCAATGCCATCCCCATTAAGCTACCAATGACTTTCTTCCCAGAATTGGAAAAAACTGCTCTAAAATTCATATGGAACCAAAAAAGACCCAGCATTGCCAAGACAATCCTAAGCCAAAAGAACAAAGCTGGAGGCATCACGTTACCTGACTTCAAACTATACTATAAGGCTACCGTAACCAAAACAGCATGGTACTGGTACCAAAACAAAGATATAGACCAATGGAACAGAACAGAGTCCTCAGAAATAATACCACACATCTACAGCCATCTGATCTTTGATAAACCTGACAAAAGCAAGAAATGGAGAAAGGATTCCCTATTTAATAAATGGTGCTGGGAAAATTGGCTAGCCATAAGTAGAAAGCTGAAACTGGATCCTTTCCTTACTCCTTATACGAAGACTAATTCAAGATGGATTAGAGACTTAAATGTTAGACCTAAAACCATAAAAATCCTAGAAGAAAACCTAGGTGATACCATTCAGGACATAGGCATGGGCAAGGACTTCATGTCTAAAACACCAAAAGCAATGGCAACAAAAGCCAAAATTGACAACTGAGATCTAATTAAACTAAAGAGCTTCTGCACAGCAAAAGAAACTACCATCAGAGTGACCAGGCAACCTACAAAATGGGAGAAAATGTTTGCAATCTACTCATCTAACAAAGGGCTAATATCCAGAACCTATAAAGAACTCAATCAAATTTACAAGAAAAAAACAACCCCATCAAAAAGTGGGCAAAGTATATGAACAGACACTTCTCAAAAGAAGACATTCATATAGCCAACAGACACATGAAAAAATGCTCATCATCACTCACCATCAGAGAAATGCAAATCAAAACCACAATGAGATACCATCTCACACCAGTTAGAATGGCAGTCATTAAAAAGTCAGGAAATAACAGCTGCTGGAGAGGATGTGGAGAAACAGGAACACTTTTACACTGTTGGTGGGACTATAAACTAGATCAACCACTGTGGAAGACAGTGTGGCGATTCCTCAAGGATCTAGAACTAGAAATACCATTTGAACCCAGCCACCCCATTACTGGGGATATACCCAAAGGATTATAAGTCATGCTGCTGTAAAGACACATGCACACATATGTTTATTGCGGCACTATTCACAGTAGCAAAGACTTGGAATCAACCCAAATGTCCATCAGTGATAGACTGGATTAAGAAAATGTGGCACATATACGCCATGGAATACTATGCAGCCATAAAACAGGATGAGTTCGTGTCCTTTGTAGGGACATGGATGCAGCTGGAAACCATCATTCTGAGCAAATTATCACAAGAACAGAAAACCAAATACTGCATGTTCTCACTCATAGGTGGGAACTGAACAATGAGATCACTTGGACACAGAAAGAGGATCATCACACACCAGGGCCTATTGTGGGGAGGGGACAGGGGGGAGGGATAGCATTAGGAGATACACCTAATGTAAATGATGAGTTAATGGGTGCAGCACACCAACATGGCACATGTATACATATGTAACAAACCTGCACGTTGTGCACATGCACCCTAGAACTTAAAGTATAATAAAAAAAAAAAAATCTGGGTAACTTGGCAGAAACAGAAGTTAGAAACACTAAACTGGAGGTAGTACATTTGGCTATGAAATTTTTTCTGGTTTCCTCTGACTAAATCTTTCCATCCTTTATTCAGTGAGAATCTATCCTAAATACCTGAAGAATTCTCAACATAGTAACGATGCTCTGTATATAGTACAGAGAAATCTTGGAACGGGTAGAACTCCCACAAAGGAACAAAGTCTGAGATGCATTTGCAAGCCTCAGACATGAGATAGGAGCAATGTCAGGAGGAGTGATGGAAGATACCTTTGAAGACGTGAGGAAGGAAATGAATTAGTAGGCATGAATTCATACATAGAAAGGATGTGCACTTGAGGGTAAAGGGATAGCAGAATTTAACTAGAGGCAAGTAACAATTTGTAAGTTGTGAGTAGTGAAGATACCAGCTTCACAAGAATAACTTATTGGGTGATGAAGACAAAGATAAGTTGGAAAGACTTAAACAGTTGATCAAGAGATCAAGTAGTTTGAACTTAATACAGTAGACTGTAAGATGAGAATTGACTAGGAAGTAAATTAGTGTGGTCCAAGGTGGTGTTTAAGGAAGGCAGAGAGGGAGTGGTAAGTGAGAGATGTTGGAAAGGAAGATTCTGTAGGCCACAGTGACTCAAAGAATGCGGGGGTAGAGGAAAGAGGTATAAAAATAACTAATTAAAGCAATGCTTTATGTAGAGTGCCCTATTTTATCCAAAATGATGATGTATCCTATTCTGTATTTTGATTCCCATGACTAAGAAAGAAAAAATTATCTTAGAACATTTTTTCATACAGGACAGCAGTTTTAAAGCTCCTGCTTCAACAAACTCACTCTACCTCACTTGCACTTTGAAATTCCATAAATGGCATTCAGGATGTTATGAGACCAGACCTGTGGGACACCTAACTCATCACTCACTCTCAATCTGACCAACAGGCCTAAAACTAACCTAAATATGGCCTGAAGTGAATGACCATTTAGGAAACAAAGTAAACTTTCCAGCAATATAGTAATGAAAATATATGCCTAGCTTTCAAAAGAAATCTATCTTCTTATTTTTATGGAGAAAAAATTTGATAAAATTATAAGTATTTTCACAAGGATGATCTCATTTTCACAGTAGCTCTGCAAAAGAGGAAATGGAGGAGATATTTTTAGTCCCATTTTATAAAAGAAGAAATTGAGAGATGGGGAGATCAAGTGTCTCTTCCAATTCTCCCTCTCAAGTAGGCCAACAGGTTAGGGCCAGAGCCAGTCTTCCTGATGACGTCCCTTTCTATGCTCTTAAACCCAATCTGTCTGAGGACTTGGCATGGCACTGTCAGATGACATATACCAAGTGTCTTATATTTTTATTTCACCACATGTAAATGACATTTATACAGCACAGTCTATAAGTATTCTACCCAATAAATTCTATCTGAACAAGTAAATGTTTGCTGACATCCCCATCTACAAGAGTTTTGGCCATGACTTATTATCTAGACATCTATATATTTTTTTTAAAGTTGGCAGTTGCGTACTGTCAAGTTGTTATATAGTTTTGTCCTGTGATAACTGGTCACTCATCTTTTACATTCAGAAATCTTCTATCTTCATAAAGATATTGTTTCAGGGTTCTTTCTCACTTGCCTGATGACTTGAAAAATTGCTGTGAGTGGAAAATACCCATAAATTGTAAAAGGCAGTCTAAGAAACACAAATAGTTCTCACTCCGTTTCTAAATAGCAAGATCACATTAAAACTCAAAAATAGATAACATTAATCACTATAATTCAAACAACTAGTCTTTAGACCTGGCAGGGAACCTTGAGAGCTTTCAACATGACCCTTAGTTCTTTTCTCCTATGAATTTCTGGCAGAGCAGAGGGAAGGAGAGAGCACGCATGGAGACTGGGGAGTCTGTTAACAATGATTAAAGTTTGGGAGAGCCTTAGAGGAAGTGGCATTTATTCCCTTTCTCACTTTTACTTGGCCATTCAGAAACCCATCATTTCCACAATCATCTTTGACTGTAACTGTTGTGGGAATATCTTGGTAGGACTGTCCTGATTTTATGGAAGAACATAAGGAAGGACAAATAGTAATTACTGAAATAGCAATCATCTTTTGCATAACAATTTATAGCTTAGAAACCGTTTCACCTGTATGATCTCATGCGTTGTCTCCCATAGAACAATAAGCTGCTGTTACTATTGCTCATCATTACTTCTAAAGAATCTGAGTCGCAGAGGATTGAAGCCAGTTTGGGAAAGTTATACAGCTAATAAGTGATGAAACTAGAACTCAGACCAAAGTCTTTGGACCTCATATCCCATGTGATCTCTACTATACCTTACAGCCTCCTAAACCTAAGGAGAACGTTGGAGCAAGAATGAAAGTAGACATCAAAAATAGTCAATGAGTTTAAAAAAAAAAAAACCTTACTGAATAGGAAGATTGAGGAAATTAGGCATACCTAAGAGGAAATCCAAAAGGCCAATAAACATGAAAAGATGCTCCACCTCACTGGCAGTCTGGGAAATGCAAATCAAAACTATGATCACATCCATTAGATTAGTAAAAATCAAGTCTGAGGATACCAAGTACTATGTCAGATGTAAAGCAATGAAAATTTCAACACACTACCGATGGGAGTGTCAGTCAATATGACCTCTTTTGTCAGCCATTTGCCATTATCTAACAAAGTTGAAGATGCACATGGTCTATGCCAGCACGGGGTTCATGGCAGAGTTATTTTCAATAGCCACAAATTTGTCATAACTCCAGTGTCCATTAACAAAAGAATGGATGAACATTATTAAGTAGTAATATAGCCATCAATAAATACTATATTATGATGAAAACTAATAAACTAGAGGCACAAGTATCAAAATAAATATCACAAACATTTTAAGAAAAGTTACAGAATATTAAAATATATACCGTTTACAAAAGGCTTAGAATATGTAAAAATACTTTCCAGGGATTATTATTTAGGGATTAGATACTATTTAGAGATATTATTTTTATGGACACCTAGATATGATATAAACTATAAAGTATATGTAAATAACAAACCTCAAGTAGGACAATGGTTACCTCGGAAAGGGCTGTAAAGGAAAGCAAGTTGGGGGAGAGGTGCTAGCCACGGGGGATTCAACTAAAACGAGCAATGTTCCAGTCATTAAGTTGGATGTTAATATACAAGTATTTGTTGTTCTTTCAACATTTTAAATGTGGAAAATAATATAACATTAAAACTAAAAGAAACAGGAGGAGAAAAAAATAGTCTGTCTGAATTAGACACTTCTCTGGGATACTGAGATGAACAGAACCAATTAAAAACGATGCCCAAAGCATCCCCAGCTGCCACAGGCTGGTGAGGAATTATAATAGCAGTGAGGAAATGTCCACTCCAATTCAGTTCTGAGCCATGGAACCACCTTCCAGCCTCCACATCAGTACCCTCCCTGATAGACATTATGGAAAAGTGAAGTTTCATCTGACCAATCACATAGGTTGTGACATTTTCTAGAGGCAGACCTCATCTGGATCCCTGAAAATGTCTGCTTGGCCTTTCTGTCAATTTCGGAAGAGGGACTGTTAATTAAGACAATGCTGTTAGTTGTTTTATTCATTTTATGTTATACACCTACAAAAGACCAGAAAAGTAGTCAACTCTAAAAGTTCAACTCTGTTTTTCATTTTGGATGTTTGCAAGCTTGCCGGGCAAGGATGTCTCAGAATGAAATCCCTAGCCATTTGCACCTCCCATTCCAGAATTATTCTGATAAACTGATGTGTTCTGAGTTGTTTAGTTGACAATCTGTGAAAACATGTCTTTTCATCCCTAATATACTCCTCAGCATAGTCAGGCACAATCTCAATTTGCAAGTTCAATTTTCAAGTATTATGGTTTGTGAAGATAAAAATAACAATCCATGATAAAATAGTTCTCCAAAAATAAAATTGTTATTCATACATAATTGAAAATTTTTTAAAACATTTATCTCAAACAGCCATGATTTTCTGCATTTTAAGCAGGAAATAATATTTCTCTGAACATATTTTATAATGAATAATTTGCATTCAAGGCATTTCTAATCTAAAGTTAGCCTCTAACCAGTAGACCTCTGAAAATCTGTGATAGTTCACTGGGGAGAAAGGACAAGTGCCTTTATTGAAAATGATCCGCAGAAATATTAGTTTATCTAAGATCAGAGGATGAACTATGGCAGCTTTCTGTTTGAAACCAAGGGTCCCAAATCTCTTCCATCCTACTTTAACAACAATCATATTAATAATAGTCCACATTTATTGAGCACTGTGTGTCACACACTATGCCAAGTACTTTTCCTACATTATGTCATTTCATTCTCACAACTTTACAAATGAGGAACTGTGGCTCAAAGCAGGTAACTTGGTCAATATCGGGTATCTGTTAAATAGTTGAGCCAAGATGTCAACCCAGCTCCCTAATCCAAAACCTGCACTCTTGACCTTTGCTTGCATATACATGGAAGCTTTGTAATTACCTGCTATAGATGGAAAAAAATAAATGGGCAAATTTTTTCTCTTCCATAAAAGAGAAAAAAGGCAATTGACTTATTAAACTTATATAAAAAAAAAAAGGTAGGGCTTTCTTTTTCATCTAAAACTCATGACCACTACTTCTCAATAGTTTGAAAATTCTATTAACTGAATTACACCAAAGATGGAAAATAAGATGAAAAAGAAGCATAGAGAATGTGCTTCTTCAAGGTACAAATTCTTCTAACCTTTTCTCTCAGAGCCTTTCTTTCTGAATATGAAGTTGTTTCTGAACTTCAAGAATAACCAAGTAGCTTTTTTTCAGCATTTGATCATTATATTTGTTGGCAGTCCTGTTGTAACCTTCAGTCACCTACAGTGATTTTAAGTATATTCTAATTGATTTTCTCACTGCTTGCTGAGAAACAGCACCTCTCACTAGTCTCATAAATAATTCCATTTCTCTATGTCAATGTTAATTGAACTTACCTCATGTTGTCAATCTCTTTTTTTCTTACAGGTGATGTCATTGTCTATATTAATGAAGTTTGTGTCCTTGGACACACTCATGCAGATGTTGTCAAACTTTTCCAGTCTGTTCCTATTGGTCAGAGTGTCAACCTGGTGTTGTGTCGTGGCTACCCTTTGCCCTTTGATCCTGAAGACCCTGCTAACAGCATGGTGCCACCCCTTGCAATAATGGAGAGGCCACCTCCAGTGATGGTCAATGGAAGACACAACTATGAAACATATTTGGAATACATTTCTCGGACCTCACAGTCAGTTCCAGATATAACAGATCGGCCGCCTCATTCTTTGCACTCCATTCCAGCTGATGGTCAGCTAGATGGCACATATCCACCACCCGTCCATGATGACAATGTGTCTATGGCTTCATCTGGAGCCACCCAAGCTGAACTTATGACCTTAACCATTGTGAAAGGTGCCCAGGGCTTTGGCTTCACTATTGCCGACAGTCCTACAGGACAGCGAGTGAAACAAATACTTGACATTCAGGGATGCCCTGGCCTGTGTGAAGGTGACCTCATTGTTGAGATCAACCAGCAGAATGTACAGAACCTGAGCCATACAGAAGTAGTGGATATACTTAAGGACTGTCCCATTGGAAGCGAAACTTCTTTGATTATCCATCGAGGAGGTAAGACAAACACTGGCTCAGCAATAAAATATATGGGTAAAATAGTAGGATCCTTTAATAATATTGTTAAAATGGAGATTTCCTTGGAGTTGAATGAAATTATACTTTAAAAAATAAAGCTTAAAGAGTAAGAGAGAAAAATACGAATTAAAGGAAGCTGTGTTTTTGAATTCTGAGAATATGTCTTTTTCTATTTTGTATTAAACACAATAATAGTTCATTCAGTCTTACGAACATATTGATAGAAAGTTGGAGGGTAAAGATTAAATCTCCAAGTATGAATGTATTCTGTTTCAAAAGTTCGTTCATGTATCAGTCATGGAGAACTCAAACTGGTTTCCCATTGATTTAATTAAGAAACCTGCTTTTACAATGGAAGCAATGCTTTGAATCGTGCTTAGGTTTCCAGGCTAGCAGGTGGAAGCTGGTTCAACCTCTCCCAAGCCCAAGCACGGTCTTGACAATACTCAGAAGGACCATGAACTGTGAGAGCTCTGGGAGCTGTGCTGCTGTCGAAAAATCTTTTCAAAGTTTGGAATGATGTTGTTCAGGACACTTCTGCTACTGCAGAGACTGCTCTAGAAACTATTACCCATAGTACCTCCCATGATCTGAGAAGAAATTTACAGAACAGGGTGAGGGCTGAAGTTCTGGGCTCAGTGTCGTGGGCAGAGTATGGAAATAGGAACAGGGCCAAGTGTGGTAGAAGCTCTGAGCCCTGAATGTTTCTTCCCCTCTGCCTTCTCTGTGAGGAAGGGAATGGGGTAAAGCACAGGGCCCCTTCTCCACATCTCTTCTGCTTTGCTCTGGATGACCAGTGAACCTGGAGAGAAAAGGGAAGGAAGGGGCCATAGATAAAGAGGATACTATCTCGAAAAAAGAGTGTAAAGGAAAAGGATCAGGCTGAGCCCTGGCTTTCCTATTTGCCAATTTGTGGACTTAGGACACTGAAAGTCAATGAGCCTCAGCCATGTCATCTGTTGCAAAGGGATACTACTACTACCTAACCCAATGGTAGTGTTGTAGCCCAACATCTGCTCACTAAATGTCTGGCGACTCTAAATTAATACCGAAGCTTCAGCATGGATGGGTCAAAAGGAACAGGACAATGAGGAACTCATGCATGAAGGACACACATGTGACCAACATGTGGTTGCCTATTTAAAGCACTCAAAACAGCCTGAAACTGTCAGTTTGAAAAGCAAGCGAAGGCAGTCAAAGCTGAAAGAAAGTAGCACCTTTTATGATTTATTTGGCCCTCTCTGCAGGTGTTTTTCCTTCAAGGAAGTATTACATTGTTGATTCCTTGTCTGGAAACGGACAGCAAACACCAGGCATTTGGGAGCTGCACTCTATAAAGTCTTAGGTTCCTGTACTAAAAGGGAAATTCATATGATAGCAAAACAATCCTAAATGTGACCTTCTCAAGGCATTGTTACAAAATAGCAGTTGAATTCTGATAATTAAATGTTGGCAGGGTATTTTAATTTCTTGCATTGTTTAAGATTAAACATTCCTAATTAAACAGTCATATCTTCATAGTGTCCAATTGAAAATCAAATATTTGGAACAAGTTCTTGATATTAAAGGATATCACAAAATCACTGTGCAGTCTCTACTGTATGATTCATAGAAACAAATTTGGACACATTTTTTATGTACAGCTTCTTCTAAAAGCATGACATAGCAGAAAAAAAGGTACTTTGAAATCCCTAATTTACATTATGGTAATTTGTACTTTTCTGAAAACATGTATTGTATGCCTGCTATCAGCTAGGCTACCCTATTCTCATTTTTCCTTTGCCCCCCATTTACTCCACAAGTAATCAAAGTGGTCTTTGCATTTGCGTTGCGTTTGGGGATGAGGGACTTGCTTTTTGTTTTTTGCCTAGCATAGCGAAATGCAGTATGCTGTGATGCTTAAGGTACTTCTAGTCAAAAACCTCTTGAGTTTACCCTGATTCCCACAATTTTCACTCATCTCTCTGAAATTAATAGGAACTAGCACCATGCTTAGGTGGTGAAATTCACTTTATGTTATTATGGGCTACTCAGAAGTACCTATGACCTCACTGAGATAAGCAGACTCCAGAGCTGAGTTGCAGGCCTGGATCCTTATATCAGGACTATGGGTGGTCGGCTGTTTTTAATTATTTACTAGAGTTTTAATTTATAAAGTAATAATGTACATGGTTTAACTTTTTTAAAGCAAATAATGTCAACAAGTATAAAATGAAAGTAATTTTCTGTCCTATCCCAGACTTTCAGTCCTTTCTCCCTGAGGCAAATATATTGTATGTATAGTCACAGAAAGTTTATGGTCTACCAGCACATGTGTGAATATATATAGTAAGTTTAATGTAGATGGGATACATGTGTTACTTTAAAATACCTTAGTTATTTGGTATTTGTTTTACATACACCATGTGGTATAATTTACATACCACAACACTCACCAGTATAAGTGTATGCTCAGTAAGTTGCTAAAATGATATAGTCGTGCAACAATCATCATAATCCTTAGAACATCCATCATCCAGAGTTCCCCCAAACCCCAGGTAACCACTAATATGCTTTCTGAATAGTTTTGTCTTTCCATAAGTTTTCATAAATGGAATCATACAGTATGTAATATTTTACTTAGCTTAATGCTGGTGAGAGTTACCTGTGTCGGTGCAGGTTTAAGTGGTTTGTTTCTTTTATGGCTGCATAGTATTCCATTGTATAGATGCACTCCCATTTTCGTGTCCATTCATTAGTGTATGGACATTTGAGTTGTTTTCGTTTTTTGACGTTTATGAATCATGTTGTTATGAACATTTGGATACACGTTTGTGTGTGCTTATGTTTTCATTTTCTTGGGTAGATACCTAGGAGTGGTATTGCTCAACTGTAAGAAGAATATATATTTAAATTGTTAAGAAATAGAACGGTTTCCAAAACAGCTGTTGTACAAGTTTCCAATTGCTGCCCATTGTTGCCCACATTTGATATAATCAGTCTTTATTATTGTTATTCTAATGAGCATGTAGTGACATCTTTATGTGGTTTTAATGTACATTTCTCTAATCCTTTTACATGTTTGCCATGTTTTCATGTGTTTATTAGCATTCCTATATCTTCAGTAGCACGTCTGTTCAAATAATTTGCCTATATTGTGCTGTCCTTTTAAGTTTTATTAAGTTATAAAAGTTCTTCCTTTATAAGCTATGTGATTTGCAGGTATTTTCTGTCTAAGGCTTGTCTTTTCATTTTCTTAGTGGTGCCTTTGAGGCACACAAGTGCTTCTGTTAAAATCCAATTTATCAATTTTTTTCTTTTTTTTTGAGACGGAGTCTTGCTCTGTTGCCCAGGCTGGAGTGCAGTGGTGTGATCTTGGCTCACTGCAAGCTCTGCCTCCTGAGTTCAAGTGACTCTTCTGCCCCAGCTTCCTGAGTAGCTGGGATTACAGGTGCATGCCACCATGCCTGGCTACCTTTTTGTATTTTTGGTAGAGACAGGGTTTCACCATGTTGGCAGGGATGGTCTCAATATCCTGACCTACCTCGTGATCCACCTGCCTCAGCCTCTTAAAGTGCTGGGATTACAGGCGTGCACCACCGTGCCTGGCCCAAGTGTTTTTTTTCTTGTATGGATCCTTCTTTTGGTGTTATATCTAAGAAATCTGCCTGACCCAAGATTTCTTGTGTTTTCTTCTAAAAATTGTAAACTTTTAGCTCATTTATTTAGGTCTATAAACAATTTTAAGGTAATTTTTGTGTATACTGTGAATTAAGGGCCTAACTTCATTTTTTTTTGTTGTTGTTTTTTTGCTTATGTATATCCAACAATCACTCCAGCACCATTTGTTGAAAAAGCTATTTTTCATTGAATTCCCTTGACACTTTTGTCAAAAATGAATTAGCATAAATGTGGAGGTTTATTTCTAGATGCCCTATTCCATTCCATTGATCTGTTTGTCTATTCTTGTGCTAATACCATGCTCTCTATGTTACTTTAGCTTTCTATTAAGTCTTGAAACCAGAGGTGTTAGTCCTCCAACTTTTTCTCCTTTTTCAAAATAATTTGGCTATTCTAGGTCCTTGGCATTTCCATAGACATTCTAGTATTGGATTGTATTTTCAGTTTTTTGTTTTTGTTTTTTTAACAGACAGGGTCTCACTCTGTTGTCTAAGCTACAGTACAGTGGTGCAATCATAGCTCACTGCTGCCTCAAACTCCTGGGCTCAAGTGATCCTTCACCTCAGCCTTTCCAGTAGGTAGGACTACAGGCACATGCCACTGTACCTGGCTTTTTAAATGTTCTTTTAGTGATGAAGTCTCACTGTGTTTCCCAGGGGTGTCTAGAGCTCCTGGGCTCAAGCAGTCCTCCTGCCTCTACCTCCCAAAGAGCTGGGATTACAGGAATGAGTCACTGTGCCTGGCCTAGGATTGCCTTTTTAATTATTTTGTTACATAAAAGGCCTGCTGAGATTTGGGTGTTACATTGAATCTATAGAACTATTTGTGGAAAATTGCCAACACTGAACCTTTTAATTCATAAAGGTAGTGTATCTCTTCACTTATTTGGATCTTTAATTTCTCTCAGTAATAGTTTGTAGTTTTCAATGTACAGGTCTTATACTTTTGTTCATTTTATTTCTAGCTATTTTATTCTTGTTGATGTTATTGTCAATGAAATTGTTTTATGTCTTTTCAGGTTGTTTATTGCTAATATATAGAAATACATTTGTTTTTCATTTTTGATTTTGTACACTGCAATTTTATTAAACTGACTTTTTAAGTCTGGAGGTTTTTTTGTAGACTCCATATTTTCTATGTAGTTATTATACCATCTGGTAATAAAGACAGTTTTACTTCTTCCTTTCCAATTTGTATGCCTTTGACTTCTTTTCTTTGCATTATTGCAGTTGCTTGAACTTCTCAGAATGATATTGAGTACAAGAGAGGTGAGCAGACATCCTTACCTTGTCACCAATTTTAGAAAGAAAATGTTAGTCTTGCATCATTACATCTGATTTTAGGGCAGGATTTTTATATGCCCTTCATCAGGTTGAGAAAGTTGTCTTCTATTCTTGGTTTGCTGGAAATTTAAATAATCCATGGGTCTTTGTTTTTATCGAATATTTTTGCTGCAGTTACTGGGATGATCCTGTAGTTTTTGTCCTTTATTAATATGGTATATTATATAACATGATTTTTAGATATTGAACTAATTTAACATTCCTGGGATAACAACCCTACTTGATCATGGTATATAACTTTGTGTATGTTGCTGAATTTCATTTGCTCATATTTTGTTAAGGATTTTTTAACCTGTTTCGGGGAAGATTTTTCTGTTTTCTTTTCTTGTGATGTATTTCTCTGGCTTTGATGTCAGGATAATAGCGGCTTCATAAAATGAGTAGGAAAGTGTTCCCTCTCCCTCTATTTTCTGAAAGAGTTTGTGTAGAGTTGATATTATTTCTTCTTTAAAAGTCTGATAGAATTCACCAGTGAAGTCATCTGGTCTGAGCTTTTATTTGTAGGAAGATTTTTAGTTGTCAATTCAATTTCTTTTCCTGATTTAATGTTTTCTTCTTAAATCAGTTTTGGTAATTTATGTACTTCTAGAAATTTTTACAATTCATCTAAGTTGTTGAATTAGCATAAAGTTTTTAATAAAATTTTATGTAATTCCTTTTTAAGAACCAACTTTTGAAATTGCTTATTTTCTGTTTTCCATTTCAACATTTTCCACTCTGGTAGTTATAGTTTTTTCTCTCCAACTTACTTCTTGTTTGATTTACTTTTCCTTTTCTGTCTTGAGTCAGAAGCTTAGAGGATTAATGATTCCATTTCTTTCTAAGAAAATCACTTACAGCTATAAATTTCACTCCAACTACTTCTTTAGCTAAATTCCATAAATTTTACTATGTTGTGTTTTCCTTTTTCACTCAGTCCAAGATATTTTATTTCCCTTGTAATTTCTTTTTTGACCTATAGGTTACTTAGGAAAGTGTTGATTCTTCCAACATTTGGAATTTCCCAAATCTTTTTCTATTGTTGATTTCTAATAATTTCATTGTTAAAGAAAACACGTTTTGTATTATTTTCATCCTGTTAAGTATATTACAGTTGTATATGTCCTAGTGCCTTAATATTCTTTTGGAGGGTTTTATATATTAGTTCAGAAATATATCTTGTTTTTAAAACTTAATCAGATTCCCACTAATGCTAATGGATATTGTTGTTGCTTTCAGGTTTTTTCTATTAGAAAAATGATGTATCTTTTTAATCTGTTTTTAATTGACACTTAATAATTGTACATATTTATGGGGTATATGATGTTTCAACACATGTATATGCTGTATAATCATCAAATCAGGGTAAGTAAATCCATCATCTCAAGAATTTATCATTTTTTTGTGGTGAAAACATTCAAAATCCTCTATCTACTTTGAAATATACGTTATTGGTAACTATAGTCAACCTAATGTGCAATAGAACACAGGAACTATTTTCTCCTAACAGTAACTTTGTGTCCTTTGCAGAACCTCCCCCAACCCCTCCTTCCCACTACCCTCCTCAGCCACTGCTATCCACTATTCTATTCTCTACTTTCATGACATGAACTTTTTAATATTCTGCATATAAGTGAGATCATTCAGTATTTGTCTTTCTGGACCTGGCATACTTAATGTAATGTCCTCCAGGTTTATTCATGTTGCTGCAAATGACAGGATTTCATTCTCTTTTATGGCTGAGTAGTATTTCATTGTGTAGATTTACAACATTTTCTTTAACCATTCATCCATTGATGGACACTTGGGTTGGTTCCATATCTTGGCTATTGCAAATATATAGTGCTTCAGTAAATATAGAAGTGAAGATAACTCTGTGACATTCATTATATTTTCTTCAGATATATACCCAGTAGAATTACTGATCATGCAGTAGTTCTATTTTTAATATTTTAAGAAACCTCCATACTGTTTTCTATAATGGTTATACTAATGTACATTGCCATCAACATTGTGCAAAGGTTTCCTTTTCTCCACATCCTCACCAACACTTGCTATCTTTTGTCTTTTTGCTAATAGCTATCTTAACAGATTGAGTGATACCACACTGTGGTTTTGATTTATATTTCCCTGATAATTAGTGATGGAGAGCAGTTTTTCATGTAACTGTTAGCCATTCATATGTCTTTTGAGAAATGTCTATTCAGGTGTTTTGCACTTTTTTTTTATTTTTTTTATTTTTTAGCTGTTAAGCTGTTTAAGTTCCTTGTATATTTTGGATATTAACTTCTTGTCAGATGAATAGTTTGCAAATATTTTCTTCTATTTTGTAGGTTGTCTCCTCACTCTGTTGATTGTTCTTTTTCAGTATGGAATCTTTTTAATTGAATGTAATCTTATTTGTCTACTTTATTGAGGCATATCCAAAAAAACACTATCTAAGCCAATATCATGAAGTACCTCCCCACGGTTTTCCTATAATACTTTCATAGTTTTGGATCTTACATTTAAGTTTTTAATGCATTTTTATTTGATTTTTGTGAGAGATAGAAGTCTAGTTTTATTTCCAATTTTCTCAGCACCATTTATCAAGCTGTGCTTTCCCCAATGCATCTCTTTTATCTGATGTAAGTATAGCCACTCCTACTCTTTTGGTTACTGTTTGCCTGGAATATCTTATTCCATCCCTTTATTTTCAGCTTCTGTGTGTCCTTAAGGTTAATGTGAGGCTTTTGTAGGCAGCATATCATTGGATCTTGTTTTTTAAACTATTCAGCAAAACTGTCTTTGATTGGAAATTTCAATCCATTTACATTCAAAGTATTTATTGATAGATAAGGATTTATGACTGATGTTTTGTTAATGGTTCACAGTAGAGATGTGTATAATTTACAGAGCAACATAACATTATTGAATTACTCTGGATTTGATATATTTGCCCTTATCAGTGAATGTTGTACTTCCATATGTTTTCATTTCTACTTGAAGAACTCCCTTAAGCATTTGATATAAGGAAGCTGTAGGGGAATGACTTCCCCCAACTTTTGCTTGTTCAGGAAAGACTTTCAGCACTTTAAACATCATATCCTTCTTTCTTGGCCTCTGGGATTTCTGCTGAGACATCTGTTTGTAGCCTAATGGTAGTTCCTTTATATATGACTTGACATTTTTCTCATTGCTGCTTTTTAAATTCTTACTTTGTTTTTGACTTTTGACCATTAATTTGCCTCAGTGAGGATCTCTCTAGGTTGAGTCTGTTTGGGAACCCGTTAGCTTCATGAATCTGAATGTTCGTATCTCTTCCAAGACTTGGGAAGTTTTCACCTATTATTTTATAATTACAGGTAAGCTTTCTGTTCCTGTCTTTGTCACTTCTTTTCCTGAAACTCTCATAATGCAAATGTTTTCTCGTTTAATGGTATCCCAGAACTCCCATAGGCTGTTTTCACTTTTTTATTGTTTTGGGGTTTTGTTTTTGTTGTTTTCCCCTCTTATTGGGTAATTTCAAAAGACTTATCTTCAAGTTCAGAGATTCTTTCTTCTGCTTAATCTAGTCTGCTGCTGAAGCTCTATATAGTATGTTTATAATTTCTTTCATTAAATTCTTCAGCTCCAAGATTTCTATTGGTTCTTTTTTAGATATCCATCTCTTTGTTAAATTTCTCTTTGAGATCATGAACTGTTTCTCTGATTTTTTTTCAACTGTCTATCTGCATTCTCTTGTATCACACTGAGTTTATTAAAGACCATTATTTTTAATTCCTTTACAGACAATTTATAAATTTCCCTTTTTTTGGAGGTTGCAGAGAGTTATTGTGTTCCTTTGGTAGGGTCATATTTTCACCTCCAAATGAGTCTTACTATGCCAGCTGAAAAAGATGTAGTGGCTAGTTCCAAGTATATTCAGTGGTATAGTCTTTGTACAGATTCTTCAGCTGCAATCAACATTTGCAATGATGTCTCAGCAGCCTAGGCTATAGGAGTTTGTGGCAGCAGCAGTGGTAGCATAGATTGCCAGGGTTCTTGGTGGCAAGAGTTTTGAGACTGTCCTGATCATGTTTTCACCACAATGGGCAGACTTAGCTGAATGAATCCCTCTTGCTGGTGGGTTTGACATGGTCAATATGCAGCTGCAGCAGCACTGGGCTCCAGGATACAGGTGTCAGAGCAGCTGTGAACCTGATGTCCTGGGTTCAAGATCTTGCCAACCTATTGTAACAACTGGGTCTTGTGGTATAGGTTTACTCTGAGGCAGAGTTGGATAGAGATTACCCACAGAGCCAGGGTCTGTGACTCTGAGGCAACCTCCAGCAGCTTAGGCCCAGGGGACCAGATTATAGCTATGTCTCTGACCCTGAGGGCAGGACACAGCACTGGCCTGGCTCCAGGAAAAAAGGGATGCTATGGAGATTTGGCCCTGGTGAAGGGTTTGTCTCAGCAGCTCAGACTCTAAGGAGGTAGTTTGACTCCAGGGAAGCAAGGTACTAGTTGTTTAGCACGCGGGCCAGGGTGTCTCAGCCCAGCCAATGCTGTTTCTCTGGGATGCAGGGTTTCTATCAGCTCAGCCCAGCTTCACCAGGGCACTAATTCCTTTGGAGGCAATGTGCTGTTTCAGCTCAGTCCCAGGAGATGTGACTGCTCTGAGTGGCCAAGACATCATTTCCCAGGAGGCAGGGCACATCTTCTACTCAGGCACTGGTGGGACATGACTGCTGGACAGCCAAGGCACTGTTTCCCCAGGATGAAGGGTACTATTTCAGCTCAGGTATGGGGGAGCTGGGTGTAGCAGTTACTGGGAGGGGTAGATGAAGCTGCTTTGTCAATCCACTGTTTCCCTGGGAGGTAGCGCACAGCTTTATTTTGGGTCCTGATTGACAAGATGCAGCAACCACTGGGAAGGGTAGATAGAGTAGCCTGCAGCAGCTTGGCCTCACAGGGTAGGGTATGGTAGAAACTCCTCTCAGTGATGCTGAACCACTGAACAGGGGTGGCTCCGTGGTGGCTCAGCCCTTAGGCATGGAAGAGTGCCATGGTCACTCACCCCCAGAGCAGGACATACTCTAGCAGTAGTTCTGATTCCAAGATTGCAAAGCACAGAAGCCGTGTGGGTCAAAGGGGGCAAGGCACCATGTTGGCTCTTTTCTGGAGGGAGCACGGCTGTGTGGACTCCTGACACCTCCTTCGGCTGAGTTCAGTGTGTGTGAGGACTGCAGGAGTCCCCAGTGGTGAGGACTACAGGTGTCCAAGGTGTTAATGGGGGATGCTTACTTTTTCCTCACAGGGAGAGGTCCCTCCTGGTTCAGAGCTAAGCCCAGCTGGGAGGTGAGGTGGTGGAGGCCAGGGGCTTCCTTCCATTCTCTCTGGGGCCATCCTAGATTTCTGTGCTCTCCAAGGTTTCTGCTACTCCTTTGATGTACACTGGTGCTCTCCTTTAGTTATTTTCATCAAAATGTAGTGATTTATCCATTGTTTGGACTGTCTTGTGGGGTAGGGACAAGTACTAAGGGTTTCTAGTTGGCCATCTTGCCCCTTTCTTAGTTTCACAAAATACTTTTTGAATGCCCATGATGTGCTAGGCACTTTTTTGGCACTAGAGATAAAGCAATAAACAAAGCCAATCACATCCTTTTTCTCATGGAATTGGTATTATTAGAGACAAAAAAATAAATATCAACATAAATATGTCCTTAGTTTGCTTTTTACATTTATATGCCTACCCCCTGGAGTTTTATCCTTGAATATCAATCTTATGCCCAGCTCCCTTACTGAGTTATCTTACTGTTTCTCATAATTTTTTCAGTTCATTTCATTGTGTTTGGGGGCATACAATAACACCACCTACAAATAACAATCACTTTGCCTCCTCCTTTCTTATTTGCATACCTTTGATTTGTATTATATACATGTCACTGTTAGTAGTGAGGATTATGGAAATTTCTATCCATTTCCTGACTTAAATGGAAAGTCTCATTTTACACTCTTAAATACAATACTGGCCTTCCATTTAAGATTAATATTTGCCATGCTAAGGAAATACCTCTCAATTCCCATTTGATTCAGAATCTATATCAAAAATGGGTAATAAATTTTATCCAAAGCTTTTTTTTGGTATCTTTGGAGATGATTATTATTTTCTCCTTTGACTTATCACTATGATGAGTTGCATTAAGGGACTGATTAGCATTAAGCTATCCTTTCATTCCCGGAATAAACTATGTTCAATCATATTATGCTTATAATATGCTCCTAAATTCTATTTGTTTACATATAATTTTACATCAACTCTAAATGACATTGGCCTAAAATTTCCTTTTTGTTATATTTTTTAACATCAGATTTTAGTATTAAAGTTATACTGATGTCTTAAAAGCAATCAATACCCTTTCTCTGCTGAGAAATAATTTAATTATCTTCAAAGTTATCTATTCCTTGCAGATATAATATACATCGTTGCAAGTATCTAGTTCTGGTGTGTTGGTTTTGTTTTTTTGTTTTGTTTAGTTTGGTTTGGTGGGAGGAAGGGTACACCTTTAGAACTCTTCAATTTCTTCCATGGTAATTAATTTTTTTAGAGTTTCTGTCTTGCCGGGGTTCAGTTTTTACAATGCATGTTATCCTACAAATTATCTCTTTTATTCAGGTTTTCAAATGTATTTAAGTTGAATTAAAATCAAATATTCTCCATTTTCTTCTAGTTTCCACTTTACCTGAGGGAGTTATATTTTTTTCTTTTTTTTTTTTTAAATTTAAATAGAAATGAGGTCTTGCTATGTTGACCAGGCTGGTCTCAAACTCCTGGCCTCAAGCGATCTTCCCATCTTGGCCTCCAAAAGTGCTGCAATTCCAGGCGTGAGCTACCATGCCTGGCCCTTATTACTTATTAGTGCTTTTTCTTAAATAGGTTGGCTAATGGTTTTTCTATTTTAATGGCTTAGGAAACATACATACTAGTTTATTTACAAATAATTTATTGGCTGATGCCCAACCTAGTGTGGAACAGGGAATAATTACACTCTGCTCAAGGATACTGTTGTTTGATGTCTAGAATACGACAAACCCAGTGTGATTACCATAATCAAGCCTTATTGTATATTTTATTCATATCTATATTAAAATGCTAAGTCTTCTTAATTTGTGAACTTCCTGTTAATTGTAGTTGACCAGTTTTTGAAAACTCTTCTTCCTAGTTCTATAAAACATGATCCTCCAAAGTTTTCACTAAATCAGTATATTCTCTTCTTATGCTGACAATATATTAACTGGTATGGATAATACACATTTTTTTTACATTCAAAGAGAATTCAGAGTATTTAAGCGGTGTCATAGACTATATCAGAGCTTTGAGAGAAAAGCAGAAAATTAAGGACCCAGAGAATTGTGTTTTTGCATTAAAAATTTAAAAAGCCTATTATCAGAGAAAACCATTGTACTACAATTTTTAAACTGCACAAATAAAACATTACAGGTAAAGCTATAAGTATTAATATAGTAGTGCTAATATTTTCTAAAAAAAAATTCAGAAGTTTCTTTGAATTTACAGAAAAAATGTGCAAGTATAATACATATAACACCATATACTGTTTACCCACATTGCTATTAACATTTTTGCCCCATTTGTTTTATAAGAGTGTGTGTGTGTGTGTGTGTGTGTGTGTGTGTGTGTGTGTGTGTATGTGTGTGTATGTATCTGAACCATTTGAGGGTAGGTTGCTTATATCATGCTCCTTTACCCCCAAATATTTTAGAGGTTGTTTCATGTTGCTATTGTTTGGAGAAACATTTAAGCAGCTAGTTAGGTAATGCTATATAGTGGTATAAAAGACACTTTATATTTGTTTATTTATTTTGAGACAGGGTCTCACTCTTCTTTGGAATGCAGTGGCACAATCATAGCTCACTGCTGCCTTGACCTCCTGGGCACAAGTGATCCTCCCACCTCAGCCTTTCAAGTAGCTGAGACCACAGGCATATGGCACCATGCCTGGCTAATTTTTGTATTTTTTGTAACATTTCAACATGTTGTCCAGGTTGGTCTTGAACTCCTTAGCTCAAGCAGTTCACCTGCATCAGCCTCCCAATGTGCTGGGATTACAGGCATGAGCCACCACACCTGGCCGAAGATAAAGAATCACTTAGAATTTAAAAACCACCATGACCACAACAACAAAAGACTTAAGAAGTTATCAAAACAGATTTAAGCTACAAAAGAGAATAGTTATCACTAATAAAGGTCTAATATAGAAATGTTTCTGAGAGAGAAAATCACCAGGTATTTGAAAAGATTTGTATCCAAGGAGATTAGGAGAAAATCAAAGTGGATATTCCACATTCAATTATTATATAATCCCACTTTCCATTTGAAGTCAGCAGAGAAAAAGCATATATGACAGAGAAAACTAAGTCACAAATCCACAGCATGAGTTGTGAATGACATGGGATACTGGCTACTGTATTAACAAATATGCCATGAAGTCTTAGCGACTTAATAAAAGTTTATTTCTCACTCACAAAAGTTGCAGTGCATGTGTTCCTGTATGGCAGATCTCCTGGGCACCTCCCCTCCATGCAGTGGCTCAGGGAACCAGGCTTTCTTCTGTTGAAGATTCATGCCCTAGGACCTTAGCATCCCTCTCTGGGTCCTCTCTAACTAACTCACAGCTAAAATAAGACCAAAAGAGCAAAGTGTCATGCAAGAGGCTTTAGAAGCCAGCCCAGGAAGCAGTGTACATCACTTTCTGCCACAGTCAATTGGCCATAACTCAGTTCTAGTTCCCATTGGTCATAAGAGACTGGAAAAGGTAGTACATGTTCTTGTGTGCCTAGGAATTAAAAAATGGTTTGGGGTCAAACATGTGGTAGACACTCTGCCCTTGCTATTCCTTATGTGCTGTCTGTACCCTGACCTGCACATCAAGGATATATAACTACTGATCATGTCACATCATCATCAAGTGAAATCTTTTTTTTTTTTTTTTTTTTTTTTTTTTGAGACGGGGTCTCGCTCTGTCATCCAGGCTGGAGTGGAGTGCAGTGATGCGATCTCGGCTCACTGCAGCCTCCACCTCCTGGGTTCAAGTGATTCTCCTGCCTCTGCCTCCCGAGAAGCTGGAATTACAGGTACCACACCCTGCTGATTTTGTTTTTTATTACTACTAGAGACAGGGTTTCACCATGTTGGCCAGGCTGGTCTCGAACTTCTGACCTCAAGTGATTGACCTGCCTCAGACTCCCAAAGTGTAGGGATTACAGGTGTGAGCCACTGCACCTGGCCATGAAATCTTTTTTCTAACATGGTATAGTGATGTGATTTATTCTAGCTTTGTGAGGTATACTCAAGCCACTGGTATATGTATTAAAATTCACAAGGTAGCCTAACAGACTGAGAGTTGATAATTGACCCAAGTTCAGTGTGTCTATGCAAGGGGATGAGCAATTCCAGGGTCCCCCAAATGTGAGAAATCTGAGTATCAATGACGAGATACCCCATCCTAAGCATAGAAAATGTCATGCATTTTACAAGACATACACCAAATGGGAATATTGATCCACAAACAACACTTAGCATGAAAGAGACAGGATTCTGGGAATCTTGTAGAGTTATGGTCACACCATTTAGAAGTAGCAGAAACAGAACTCATACCTGAATCTTCTGACTGTAATTTTAGTGAGTTTTTATATTATGTCAGTTTCCCAAAATTGTATCTTTTTAAGAAAAGACTTTGATTTTGATGGCTTCTGCTTGGCTCTGCAGGACTTATTCATTTAATAAGTATTTACTTAGGGCTAACTGTGTGCCCAGTACTAGTCTAGGTGCTGGAAATATGGCAACGAGCAAAACAAAGTCCCTGCCTCAAGAAGTTTGCCTCCTAGGAGGAAAGTAGACAATAAACACAGTAATACATATTAGGGATGAGAATAAAGAAAAACTGAGAAACAGGGTCAGAAAAAGGAAAGTGGTGGGTAAGGAAGACAGTTTTTTTCCAAATTTATTTTTTAAATTGGCATAAAATTGTATATGTTTATTGTGTACATGTTTTGAATACCTAGCTAATATATGTATTAATGTTAAATCTAGCTAATTGTGTATGTTAAAGCTAGCTAATATATGTATTATCTCATAATTATTTTTGTGATGAGAACATTTAATGTCCACTCTCTTAGCATTTTTCAAGAATATGATATATCACCATTAGCTATAATCGTCGTGTTGCACAACAGATCTCTTGAACTTATTCTTCCTATCTGTGATGTTTTTATCCTTTAACATCTCCCCAACTCCTCCCAGCCTTACAACCATCCCAGCCTCTGGTAACCACCATTCTACTTCCTACTTCTATGAAATCAACTTTTTAGATTCCACATATGATTAAGATCAAACAGTGTTTGCCTTTCTATGCCTGGCTTATTTCACTTACCAAAATATCCTTTAGTTCATCCATGCTGTTGCAAATGACAGGACTTTATTCTTTTAATGGCTGAATAGTATTCCATTATGTAGATATAATACATGTTCTTTATCCATTGATTTCCTATCTTGGCTGCTATGAGTAGTGCTTCAATAAACATGGGAGTGTACCACATACACCATGGAATACTATGCAGTCATAAAAAAGGACGAGTTTGTGTCCTTTGCAGGGACATGGATGAAGCTGGAAATGATCATTCTCAGCAAACTATCACAAGGACAGAAAACCGAACACCACATGTTCTCATTCACAGGTGGGAATTGAACAAGGAGATCACTTGGACACAGGGCAGGGAACATCACACACCAGGGCCTGTCAGGGGCAGGCAGGGGGCTGGAGGAGGGATAGCATTAGGAGAAACACCTAATGTAAATGATGAGTTGATCAGTGCAGCAAATCAACATGGCACATGTCTACCTATGTAACAAACCTGCACGTTGTGCACTTGTACCCTAGAACTTAAAGTATATTAAAAAAAAAGTTCGGCCAGGAGCGGTGGCTCAAGCCTGTAATCCCAGCACTTTGGGAGGCCGAGACGGGCGAATCACGAGGTCAGGAGATCGAGACAATCCTGGCTAACAGTGTGAAACCCCGTCTCTACTAAAAAATACAAAAAACTAGCCGGGCGAGGTGGCGGGTGCCTGTAGTCCCAGCTACTCGGGAGGCTGAGGCAGGAGAATGGCGGGAACCCGGGAGGCGGAGCTTGCAGTGAGCTGAGATCCAGCCACTGCACTCCAGCCGGGGCAACAGAGTGAGACTCCGTCTCAAAAAAAAAAAAAAAAAAGTTCTAGGAAACAAAGAGAAAAAAATATCTACCTGGGAGTGCATATATCTCTTCGACATTTGTTTCATTTCCTTCAGATATATACCTAGGGGTGGAATTACTGATCATATAATTCTATTTTTGATATTTTGAGAAACCTCCATACTGTTTTCCATAATGGCTATACTAATTTACATTACCATCAACAGTGTGCCAGGGTTCCCGTTTCTCCACATCCTCTCCAACACCTGTTACCTTTTGTCTTTTTTGTCTTTTTGCTAATAACCATTCTAACAGGAGTGAGGCAATACTGCCTTGTGGTTTTGATTTGCATTTCCCTGATGATTAGTGATGTTGAGCAATTTCCATATATCTGTTGGCCATTTATATATCTTTTTGTGAGGAGTATCTACTCAGGCATTTTCCTATTTTTGATTAGGTTATTTTTTTCTTGCTATTATTTGAGTTTCTTATGTATGTTAGATATGAACCCGTTATCCATGTACAGTTTACAAATATTTTCTTCCATCCTTCATGTTGTCACTTCATTGTGTTGATTGTTTCCTTTTCTGCATGGAAGTTTGTTAGTTTGATGTAACCCTATTTGTCTAGTTTTAGCTTCTATTGCTTGGGTTTTTGAGGTCATGTTGAAAAATCACTGCCCAGACCAGTGTCTTAGAACTTTTCCCCTACATTTTCTTCTAGTAGTTTTATAGTTTCAGGTTTTACATTTAAGTCTTTGAGCCATTTTGAATTGATATTTGTGTATCGTGAGAGATATAGTCTAATTTCATTCTTCTGCATGTAGAGACTCAGTTTTACCAACACCATTTACTGAACTTTCCTTTCTCCATTGTATGTTCCTGGAAACTTTGTCAGACAGTTCTCCTTTAGAAAGAGTGGACAGGGAAAGACATCTATGCAGAAATCTAAAGTGAGTGAGCAAGCTGTAGAGATATCCAGGATGGAATTGCCCAGGCAAACAGAAGGCCTTGAGGCAGGGCTGTGCTTGATGTAGACAAGCCATGACAAGGAGCTAAGGTGGCTAAAGCTAAGTGAGGAAGAGACAGAATGGTAGAGGAGGTCCAAGAGATTGTTGGAGGTGTAGGGAGGCAGGTAATGTGGAATCTTGTGTAGCCACAGGCCAGAAAAAGGACTTTTGGTTTCACCTTTGAATGAAACGAGTTTCTGAGTGTCTGAGCTGAGTTGAGTTATCTGAGCAGAGGAGTGATAGGATATAACATTTTAAAAGGCTCCTGCTAGCTGCTGTGTTAAGAATAGACTGTTGGTGAGCAAGGATGGAAACAGGCAGGCAGGCGAGCTGGTTCCCACTGCAGTTCAAATGAGAGATGAAGAAAGCTTGGAGGAGATTGGTAGGAATGGATGTGGTAAGAAATGGATTGTAAATGTATTTTAAAAGCAGAGCCACAGGATTTACTGATGGACATGATGGGGGATGTAAGAAAAAGAGAAAAATCAAAGATTTTTTTTTCTTTGAGACAGGTTCTCGTTATTTTACCCGGGCTAGCCTCGAACTCCTGGGCTCAAATAATCCTCCCACCTCAGTCTCTCCAGTAGCTGGTACTATGGGCATGCACCACCACCCCCAGAGGACTACAAAATTTTTAACCTAAAAAACTCAAAGTTGCCCTTTATTTATATAATGACTATGATACATGCAAATGATCACAGGAGACAGGATGGGGAACCGAGAGTCCAGTCTGGGACATGTTAAGCTTGAGATGCCTTTTAGCCATCCATGCAGAGATGGCTGGCATGTGGGGAGTATGTCTAAAGCTGAGACTGAATGAGAATATCTAGGAAATAAGTGCAAATAAAGAAGAGAAACATTCTGAGGACTAGGAACCTCTAATTTTAAATGTCAGGAAGGGGAAGAGTGACCAGCAAAAGGCAAAAAACACATAACTTGTGAGGAAGAAGAAAAACAATGTCCTAGTAGCATTATGAAGGAAAACATTTCAAGATGGAAGGCATGAGCAGTTGTGCCAAGTGCTGAGTAAAATAGAACGGAGAAGGTAGCTTTGGATTTGGCAACAGGATCAAATATTTGGAGCTAAAGTGACCAGTCAAGTCAGTTGTAAGTAAACTCAATTTTTTTAAAATTGGTTGACTAATTGGTAAGAAGTCAATATTAGTGTTTTCGTCACTTGAAAACAAAGCTTCTTTCATGTTCATATCGGTAGAGTACATTTATTTGCATGTACTATGTTTTTATATATATTCAGGGATGAGGTGGAATACACATTGTCTCTTCATTATTATCCTGGGTGATCTTTATTTTCTCCCATTCAACTCATATGAGATCAACTTCTTATCATGAAAATTCCAAGCACTGAGAAATCCATAAAAAATAAAAACTAATATTCCTATTTGTGCCAATGTTAAGTGATGAAATGTTGTTGTTTGTGGTAAGTTTCAATAGAAGGAGCTATTGTTCTTAATATTTTAGACCTCATTTCATTTGGAGCTTAGAGGCATGATAATCTAAACACAACTAACTTATCTTCAAGTATCTCCTCGATACAATGAATTGCATTCATTCATTGTATCGAGGAGATTCTTGAAGATAAGTTAGTTGTGTTTAGATTATCATGAAGCTCAAATACTATAAAAATAAAAAGCTTTAAACTGCAGTCCCTCTTTAATAAAAAAAAAAAAAAAAGAACCATGACTAGAAGCCCAAAGCTCACCATTACACAATATATCCATATGATAAACCTGCACATGTACCCCCTGAATCTAAAATGTAAAAATAAAATAACATAAAGCAACAAAAAGTACATTGTACCATTCTAACCCCATCCTGCAAACACATATCACTTAAGTATTTGGAAGAATATATCTATTTGTTTTATTTAAAAATATGTCTGTTGGCCATTTCTAAATATTGATGAAAGATGGACAGCTGAAGTGTGTTTACAGATGGCAAATCTATGTGTATAACAGGATGATATGGTTTGGCTGTGTCCCCACCCAAATCTCATCTTGAATTGTAGCTCCCATAATTCCCATGTGTTGTAGGAGGGACCTGGTGGGAGATAACTGAATCATGCAGGTGGTTTCCCCCATACTGTTCTTGTGATAGTAAGTCTCACAAGATCTGATGTTTTTATAAGCGGTTTCCGCTTTCACTTGGTTCTTTTTCTTTCTTGCCTATTGCCATGTAAGACATGCCTTTCTCCTTCTGCCATGATTGTGAGTGCTCCCCGGCCATGTGAAATTTTGAGTCCATTAAACTTCTTTTTCTTTATAAATTACCTAGTCTCAGGTATGTCTTTATTAGCAGCATGAGAACAGACTAATACACAGGATATAATTGTTAATTATCGATTTTGTATTAACCTGTTATTTACCTCAGTTTCTAATTTTATTTACCCCCGTCTCTAACACCTTAAATGCACACCTAAATGCATAAGGAACATGTTAACATTTACCTTCATCAGTTATCAGTATAAATGTAATTGTTCGAGTGGAGATATACAGAAATGCCAATTCAGAGAAACTACTGTTTTTTAAATACCTTATTTAAAGTAGCTAATTTCCCTCAAGAACAAGGACTGTGTCTTACATACCATTTTTCTCCTCAGAGCTTGGCATGCATATTTGTTGAATTATTTTATTCTGTTATGACACCAGGGAGAGAAGAACAGTCACAAAACAAAATCAGGAAGATGCATGTGTGAGTCAAATAATGCAGCTGAGTGTACAAAAATGAACAAAACTATTTTTCTACTGACTGTCTTCTGTCTGGGCTTTTCAAGCACCCTATCATCATTCGATTCTCTTTGGTCGTGTATCAAGTCTTTGTCTAATTTGTCTGTCTTCCTCCTCTTTGTTCATTCCATAAATGTGCCAGGTGCTGTTATATATATGGGAACATCCAGTTAACAAGATAAGTTCTTGTTCTTATGGAGTTTAACACTAATGGGTAACAACAGATTAACCTTATAAACCCACAAATTGTACCAGTTGTGTGACTGTAAATCCTTCCATACAACAGTGCCCTCACTCAGAAAAAATATATATAGTCTTACCTGAATTAGATAAGGAAAACTCATTTAACTGGAACCATAATACCAGGTTTCTAGTATAATCTGTGCTGCTAATTCACATGTTTACTTTGAGTATGTCACTTTTCTGACCACCAACTACCCTTTGTTAAATTGAAGATATCCTGTAATGTCCATATTATGCTAAAAAAAAACCCTAGGGTTCTCAATGTTTCTGGATTCACAGGCTTAGTTATAATTGTGTATTTTATGAGTTGGGGGCTCCAGAAGAAAGGAGTTGTAAAAAAAATAGAGTATTAGTCTGTTCTCACACTGCTATAAAGAACTGCCCGAGACTGGGTAATTTATAAAGGAAAGACGTTTAATTGACTCACAGTTCTGCAGGGCTGGAGATGCCTCAGGAAACTTACAGTCATGGCAGAAGCAGAAGCAAACATGTCCTTCTTCACATGGCAGCAGGAGAGAGAAGTGCCAACCAAAGGGGGAAAAGTCCCTCATAAAACCATCAGATCTCATGAGAGCTCACTATCACAAGAACAGCGTGGGGGTAACAGTCCTCATGATAAAATTACCTCCCATGACACGTGGAGATTATGGGAACTACAATTCAAGATGAGACTTGGGTGGGGACACAGCCAAACCATATCAAACAGTTTGTTTACTATGTATTTTTCTATAAACCTATTTCCTGCCCCCTTCTAATCAACAGCAGTACTTTCCTTAAGCATGCAGCCCAAAATTTACTTACCTTAGACAAAACATGGCAGTAGCAAAATTTGGGATTTCAACAAATGTCAGAGGGAAGAAGAAAAACTAGTAGTAATGGTTACAGCCAACAATTCTAAAGCTACAGGAGGATGGTCAAATTTACTATTATGTAAAATATGTTCAATCAGTTTATTCAAATTATTTTTAAGTGGAGGGAGGGAATCTTACTCTCTTTCATTGGAGACTTTTTTAAAAAGCAAAACTCAAATCTAAAAATAACCAGTATACAATAACTTTGCCAAGTAAGTCTCAAATTCCCCTGGTTCTATAAATTTTAAAACTTAAAAAAAAAAATCACATTCCTCACTCTCTGCCACTATACTGTAATAAATTTTATTTTAGAAATTATGCTGGTCGTGTCAAAAAATGTGCTCGGCTGTTGGAGTGTTCATTGCTTATGCATGAGAGCAGAAATTTAAATGGAGTAGGTGCAATTAAAGTTATGTACAAGAGAATTCCAGATGGCTAACTGAAAATGTTGCCATGAAGCCTGTTGAATCACAGTGCCTGCATGAGTAGGCTCTTACTTTTTGAATAAATGAATGAAATCACCTATAGCAGTATCTTGCTATAAAGCCTTATAAAGTCATGTTCATTTTTCATACTGTGGAATATGAAACCATACACTTATAATGAATATAAATTCTACCAAAAAGTGCAAATGGAAATAATTGCAGTTATTATACCACATTAATGAAAGTTATGCAAATTGCTCTAAAATTTAAAGAAAATGTATTATGTTGTGCCTATCCTCCTAATTAACATTATTTCATATTGTGTGGTATATTTATGGAGAATTTTGTAGTGCATTAGATAAATCAGTTTTATATTTCCAGGAGAGTGGGTTGTAATGAGCATTATAATGCATTTCAGTTCAGAAGCAGTTTTATGTTACAAAACATCTTCTGCTAGTAGATTGGAAAATGGTGTACCAAAGTGATACTTCCACTAAAAATTTGGAATATAATTTAGCAAGGGAAGCATAGATGAATCCATTATAGTTAAATGGCTATAAATTTGGGATTAGTACTGCATTTTAGCTATGTATTTTTTTTTTTTCATGTGTCAAAAACCTCCCCATACCACACTTGCCAGTGATCTAAAGTGATTTGCAGGGCCTGCTATATCCCACTTGCCACTTGGCATGTAAATCTGCAAACTTATATAAAGAATATAAAATGAAAACATTCATGACCACTAAAACACATGCTTTAGATCCACACTTAGCTGAAGCTAATTTAATATGCCACCATCCCAAGTACTTACAGATAAGTTTCTCTCCCTCATGCCGAGGAAACTACCTTCTACCTAGGCCCATCCTTCTTTCCCTCTGGCTTCAAAAGAAAATTTATAGGTCCTCTACTCAAAGACACTAACTTCACCTTGCTCTGGAAGGAAGTCACTCTTAGTTGCTCAGGCAACCACTTCATCATCATTCCCTTTATCCTGGACCCTGTTATAACTTCCTTTTTCTTCAGGCACCTCACCTTTAGCCTATACACCTGCTCTAATTTATCCCATTCTTTAAGAACTTTTTATTGATTCTGCTTTCCCCTCCAGCCATGGCTTTTTCTCTTTTCTTTCATCCTGGGCCAACTTTCTTGAAAGATTATCCAAGTATGGGCCTACATTTACCCCACCATAAATCAGAAAGATAGTGATTCTTGGAGGAATAAACTTTACTTAACATCTGACTTCCTTTTCTGCCTTGCACCTCTCAATCTACTGCTGTCTGGTTTCAGTCCCCATCCCACTGTCGGAAATGCTCTCTGTTGGCTTTCTATTTGTCGAACGAATATTTCTCATTTCTTCCAGAATATTTCCTCCTACGGCTTCTGGGATGCTCGTATCTTCTAGAGGTCTTCCTAGTTCTCTGCGTCTTTTCAGACTCCTTTAGTGCATTCTTTGTCCACTCCTCAAAAACTGAGATTTCCCAGCTTGTGTTGCTTGTTAACCTTTTTGTTTTATCATTCTGTAACCTCACCACCACAATCATGGCCACCCACATGATTGTATCTACTTTTACTATTTTATTTCCCCCTCTTAGTACACCTCTGTGGTTCTCCATGGCCTCTAGAAGGCAAAGATCAGACCTTTTCTCTTACATCCAAATTTTTCATCATCTGGTCCACACCAGTCTCTTTAGCCTCGTCTCACCTGACTTATAGCAATTAACTCATTCTTCATTCCATAAATATTCACTGATCCTCTGCTGTATTTCAGATACCACTTGAAGCTCTATAATACAGCAGTGAACAAAACATATAAAAACCTCTGCCTTCATGGCATTTATATTCTCCTAGTAGCAAAGAGCTGTCGTTTTATATATCTTTGTCATTGCAAAGTATTTCTTCCTATCTTAAAAACCTATGTGTTTTGGCAGATTTCTATTTATCCTTGTGAATTCAGGTCAGACATTACTTCTTCCAGAAATACTGTCCCAGCACCTCACATTTTCCCAGCAGCCCTGTAAGAATCCTTATCATTTCTTCAGGTCCAGGTTTGTTGTTAAGTCACGACATCGGGGTTACCATTTTTCTTCAGAACTTCTCAGGAAAATCCCAGAAAGACACATTGTGCTTTCTGGACTGAAAGATGCCTAGTCCTTTAATAAATTGTAAATGGAGTGCTAGACCAAGTAATTTCACCTTACCCGCACACACCAAATGATCACCGAATCTCTGAGTCCACACAACAATTACCTGGTAATTGAGGGGACAATGTGTTTCCCCAAATAGCCTTGCTCACATATATTGTGAAACATGAATAAATTTAGTATTATGTTTTTATATTATAAAACAATGTTATCTGGCCTAATTATACTGCAGTTTTAAAAATTGTGATAAACCCAGCAACACAGTCATATATGACTTTCAACTTCTATTTGTTCATGAACTAAGGATCATCCTATTAACAGAGGATACAAGCAAGATTACATTGTTCCTACATGAATATATTTTAGTATCTAGCAAACAGTGTTTTACTATTTGCTCTTGTCAGAAAATACTATTAAATTAATGAGTTTGCTCACCAATTTTGTTTGAAGCTACCTACTTTCCAACAATATACCTTTAAAATATGTGGATTCCTTGTTTTTTGGCCTCTGTGGATTTTTTTTTTTTTTTTTTCTTGTGGAATACCTCTTAACAATGGTTCCTGATTCAAAGGCATCTCACCCTGCCCCAAACACCAGGGATGCGTTTGTAACTACCCAGGGTCATTTTGAGGTTGTATTATGGTGGGGGGGAACCCCTCTATACTAGATTTGGAAGTAAAATTCCTTAAAAATATACTTGTAAGAACTACATTGCAGGCTTAAGGAGACAAGTCCAGCTATTCAGTCAACAACTGGACTTCTACCATACCCTAAGTTCCCAACACATCCAAATTACATTCTTTCCTCAGCATAAAGTCCCTTCAAAGACTTCCCTTTGTGTCCAACAAAGGGAAAAGGATCAACTGAGGGAAAAGAGAGCTTGTTTACTTCAGCGGTAGGAAAGGAGGGAGGACCTTTTCATTTATGTCAGCAAACTTGAGGGAGGCTATTTGAAGATGGCGCAAGTAACATACAGTGGAAGAACTCACCATATTCGTCCAGTTGAAAAAAAACATTTAGGGATGCATAAAAGTGTTACAGTACTTATCTGGTGAAATAAAACATTAAGAATCTGTCAGATATCATTTTAATTTCAAGAATGCATGAATGGAATTTGTTTTTCGTTGAAGCTGTTTTTCATCAGTTGTTGTACTGATCAGATTCTTACTGGCGTTTAGAGCCCAGGGACCAGGAATACGAAAACACCCTGCTGTGGGGGACAGGCACACAATCCCAAAACCCATCCCATCCAGAATTCCTAGGAGTATTCCTCTCCCTGGAGGACTATTCTGACCCTTTCCCACCACCAGTTAGCTTCTCTACTCTTGTTGCCCCTGTCTTTTCTTTCGGCTGCAGGCAAGGCTTGCCGAGTCTTCTCAGTAACCTTCTGGCAGCACCTGGCTCCTTAAAGGTGTGTTCCTCAGCACCTGGGAGGCCAAGTCATTTTGTATCCCACTTTAGACCCTATTGAATCATTATATACTTTTCAACATGATCTCCCAAGTGATTCACATTCAAATTAAAGTTTGCATATTCCAGCATGCAGGCTGACCCTTGAACGACTGATCCTGGCCCAGTGACACAGTCCCCTAATTTAGTGGAAGAGATTTATGGGAAATTACTAAAGACCACCCTCCCCAAGGCTCCTGAGAAAGCTTACTTCAGCGAACGTCTCTGAACTGCAGGAGTTTGTGAAAATCAATTAGTGATGCTTCTGAACATGCTAAAATACTGCCTGAGGAAGGCACATGAGGAAACTGTGAACAAGTCAACTTCTGAGACAGTCAGTCACATGGAAGGAAAGTCACACTTCCAGGGTTTTTACAGAAACCAAAAGATGCCCAGAATCTGAGCTGGCATCAGGCTAATGAAATAGGGGTCTTCCAATTGTTTCTCTTTTTACCTCAGAAGAATGAATTACCCAAGCTGCCCCTCAAAGTGTCAATAAATAAGGAGGTCCTCTTTGATATTTTAGCTTATGAGCCTAGAATTTCAACTGACTCCTTCCAAAATTTGGAAACTCATTAAAAACAAGTATCAGACAGATGAAAAATGTGAACTTCAGTTTCACATGTGTAAGACAAAAGTTATTCTTTAAAAAAAAAACAATTGCATATTCAGTAGCAACACAAAGTTTTTAAAACTTATATACACCTCTGGTAAAATGCTTAACAATATGGATTGTAATAGAGAAATAAAATCATATTCTAAAGGAAGGGATTTGAAAATGGGCTTATCACTCTCATCCTTTAGAAATACTATATTATGCTATAAAAATAACTCTGTATACCCTATGTAGACTTTAAATGATCAATGTTATATTATAAAAGTAGCATTATACTCTTAACTCCAAAATGTCTGAAAACACTTTATTGCAATTCAAAACAGTGCCCTGGAGTGTTATGGAGAATTTTTCTGCTCTGCCTCATCAGGCATGATGAGATGAGCACAGTGTTTGGTCTAATTAGTTCTAGTGCTATTCCCCTGAGTGATACTTGAAGGCATTCTTTAACTTGAGAAATTAATAAGGACTAAAAAAAGGGAGAATGCGTTGATTCAGATATATGCAGTTTACTAACAGTTAACGTAGGCACTGTTAACTGAATGTTTATTAGAACCATGTTCTAACTGTGGTTTTCCTGTGGGTCACTAATCCCTGTTTACTAGATGTTGGTGGACCTCTTGGCCAAGAATGGCTAGAGATCCTCTGAGTCTGTGTCTGGAGTCTCAGTTTTCACCTGACATTCTTGGCCATTTCTGTCAGAATCCAGGAGCTCTCTCTTATGACACCTGCAATGACCTCTATTGGTGTCTCCCACTTTGGTTGGAGGTCTTGTAAGATAGATCACAAGAACCCTTCTCTGTCACTGTCCCTTCCTATTAGGAACCTGGCTTACCGGTTCCAAAACAAACATTACTGTAAAAGTTGGCCAAAACAGCCTATCCCTCCTTGGCAGAGTGATCCAGAGCTGTCACACAGGCTCAGTGTCCTTGCAGGATCACAGGCTGTGTCCTCCTGACCTCGCACAGTGCCACACCGTAGTGCTGGCCTTTTTGATGTGAAGCTCAACCCATTTGTCCAGAATCCATACAGAGCCCAGTATCCGGTTTCTTCCTCAGCTACAGTGAAAGAAAACCAACCAAAGCCTGATATCCTTGCAAAGTGAAGGTGTTGGGAGGCAGCCCAGTATGGTTGTTAGGACACAGGACCCAAGTTCAAATCTTGGTGTTCACTTGGCCTGTGTGATCTGCCACGTGTCTTAGGATCTCCAAACCTCAGTTTCCTTACCTCTAATGTAGCTCTCGGTGTACTAATTATGAGGACTAAACAAGAAAATCCACATAGAGCACTTAGCACAGTGCCTGGTGCAAAACCTGTGCTCCATAAATCTTGGCTGGTGTTGGAAGTTAGAACCCCCATTTAACAGGCCATTCCCATTCACTCCCCTCATCCATTTCTTTTGAGTTTGGGAGTAAGTTGCAAAATCTGTATAATGACGGTCAATAGATCAGAAACCATCAAATCTACTCTACTCAGGCAGAGCCAGATTCCAACCTCAATTGATTTGCACTGGCTGAAAGTCCCCTGTGGGCACGAGATTCCAGATGGTCTCCACCTTCCTAGAAGATGTTTATGTTATAATCTAGTGTATTAGGTAAATGAAGTTATCCAAGAAATACGTTATATCTGCCCTTCAAAGCTGTGTCTTCATAATGAAATAATTACTCCGGAATTCACCATAGGTAACAAAGGCCTCAGCTACAGGGGTTTTCAGTGTGGGCAGAATCATAAAGATCATTTCTTAGTTACATTTTAGTCTCATGTACATTATATTTAATGAGAGTTTTTTTCCTTCCCCATGAGTATATTTCTACTTTCACTGACTTCAAGTTAAATAGAGATTTGCCACATCTACTGATATTCTCAATAACAAGTATTTTAAATGTAAACACTTGGAAACCCTGAGTTTTGTATTTTCAGCATCTAAAAAATTTCTAAAATGCTGGTTTCAAGCATGGAGTCTCTGCTGTTGATGCTGCCCCTCTTGGGTTGTGAGTCTTATAAAATGGATCTCGAAGGAACCTGCTCAATCCTTCCCCCTTCCTGTTAAAATCTTGCTTACTGATTCCCAAATACTAACTCCAAAGGCCAGCCCATCTTAACCATTCTTGATGTGGTGAGCCACAACTATTGGTTAATAGCCTTCATTTCTTCAGAAATTCTCCTTCACTGCTTCTATAATTTATATTTTCTATCAACTCTTAACCCTAAGTGATTTTGATGCAGGTATTTAGAGACCACAACTTAGCAAACAGTGATCTAGGTCAGAGGTCAGCAAACCATGGCTCTTGCCAAATTCAGTCCACCATCTGCTTTTGTATGGCTCTTGAGCTAAGGATGGTTTTTACATTTTTAAAATGTCTTAAAATGTTAAAAGAAGAATACTGTTTTGCAACATGTAGGAGTTGTACAAAATTCAAATTTTAATGTCTATAAAATGTTATTGGAACATAGCCACACTCATTGGTTTCAGCATTCTCAACGGCTGCTTTTGCATTGGAAGGACAGAGCTGAGTAGCTGCAACAGAGATCATGTAGCCTGCAAAGCCTAACATATTTACTATCTGGCTCTTTACAGAAAAATTTTGCCAGTCTGTTGTCTAGGCATTCACAATAGCCAATGATGCTTCTTTATAAGGGTTAAAAAAAAAAAAAAAATTCAACAACAAAAAACACCTAAGAAGGCAGTATGGTGTCTTTATGGCACAACTTCCCCCAGGTGACAGAGGAGACAGGAGTGACAAATGGGAAGTGGAGGGGAGAATTACCCAGGCTTTCTGTACAACAAGAAGGGGGGAAATTATATATTTTTATTTCACTCATGCCTGTGAAGAGTACATCATTTCATTAGGAAGGTGGAGTTCATGTCCATGAAATAGCCAGTAAATATTAAAAGAGAGATGTCCTTAAAGGCTAAATCCTATGATGCAAATTAAAGTGAGAGGAACTTAGGAAAAGAATCGCCCAAAGGTGAGATTAAAGGTGGACAAGGATTTAAGGTTAAAGGGACAGAGGAGGAGGAAAGGGTTTCCCACTTTGAGTAGCTCTGTAAGTCATGAGACCTTAGAAGTGAGAAGGGCTAGAGCCAGTTAGAGAAGTTCTTTGATGAGCAGAACTCTGGTGAAAGTTCATACTGGGATGTAATGAAGATGATGTTGGGTAACTGAAATAGGGACAGATCCTCCTGCAGGGTCTTGAATGCCCAGAAGGAGTCCAGACTTACTCTAATGAGCAATCGTAATGACCAGTGTAGGTGTTTCATCAACATATCAAGAATATGTGTTAGAAAAATGACTGACAACAATGTGGAATCAGACTCAAAAAGAAAAAAAAAATCTAAGAAACTATTTTTATTTTTAAATGAATATTCAGAGTTATACTTTTACAGCCCTTTTTACACCAACTGTACAAGAAAAGAATAGAAGCACCAAAATTGTGGAGAGGGTGGAAGCCTTGAATAGATGTATGCCCTAAACTTTTCTTAAAACTCTTTTAAGTCTCTTTTTAATGATGCTGTCCCACGAAATATCTATAATCAAACTAAAGTCTCACTTTAAAACCCATGCATTTAATCATGCCTGTCCCAACCCTGCAATTATTGGCATTCACATCCTATTTACAGAAAACTCAGTTCCACGGTCCCCTTAGCCTTGTTGTGCAAATGTCCAGTGAAACTCTAGTTCTAATAAAAGTGTCAATCTGACGGTACATTTACCTAACAGTTTCTTCCTTGAGAAGCCATTTATATGTTCATAAGCCTCATAGAGAAATACATACACACATGCATACACACACACAGTGCATTTTAAAATTATTTTACCTGGCAGGAAAAGGTAGTTACCTCTAAAGCTTACAATGACAGCTATTCAAAGGCAGACTGTGATCTTACACGGTAGTTTAAGAGAGGAAGTATAATTTCGGTGGTGGGAGACATTCATGTAGGCCAAGGCAATTACCCGGGTTGGACTTCAGCCAGAATATCTGAATTAACTGAAAAAGGTCTCATTCACTGCCAGTGGCACTGAATCACTAACGAGCATGAATGTGAAGTCCCAACTCCAAATTGGTCTCAAGGCTCAGCTATAAGGTTGAAATAAGGACAGTAATGCCTGTATTTTGTCTATAATCCATTAATTTGCCTATCATGCCAAAGCCTCATTTGAGAGTTCTTGCTGCCCACGTTTTTTGTTGTTGTTGTTGTTTTTTGACATCTGTATACTTCCTGCAGTCATTCTCTGACATTCAGTTAAACTGCACTGCACACCGGTAGGGGGCACCATTCGCACAGAATCTATGACCTAGACCTGTAAGGGTGGCATATTGACTGGGAGTGGTCCAGAAATTTGTCACCAGTGCTCAAAGAAAGACATAAAAAATTGAAATTAAGCATTAAAAACTCTTATGGCAAATTGACGTAAGTAATTTTATATCGGTTGAATCAATTTTTAAAACAGGGGCTTATATTTTTCTCTTTCAATTTTCTAATAATTTTCTTTACAAACATTTGGCTCTTGATGGATTTGAATTTTTTTAAAAACTGGTCTTTTGCCAGAGATTGTCTGAGAAGCACTGCCCTGTCTTAGACTTTCTATCATGTGAACAGCACCCCCAGAATTGCACAGTGTGGCTGCAGGAGCAAAGAATTGCAGAAAACAAGATCTGCCTTGGACACTCAAAGGACTAAAAGAAGAATTTTAATTTATCTAGAAATATTTTAATCACTCAGTGAGAAGTGAACTGTGGTGAAAAGAAGCCCATGCCCAGGATGCTGTCTGGACTGGGCCATTAGGAAGAAATTGACCTCTCTCTGGTCAGTCCTCACCAAATATGGACTTGATTTTGAAGCACTCTCACCCCAACAAATATTCAGGCTATTTTGCTTTTGGAATTGTGCCTAAAGCAGTTCTATTTCTGAAACTGAGGTGCAGAAATGTGAACACATGGAGCCAGATACATAGTAAGTGCTAAAAACATATTTTTCTGGTAAAACCCCATCTTTAAAACACACACACACACACACACACACACACACAAATACAGGTGCATGGTGGCATTTGCCTGTAGTCCTAGCTACTCAGGAGGCTGAGGCAGGAGGATCACTTTAGCCCAGGAGGCCAAGGCGGCAGTGAATGGCGATTGTGCACTGCACTCCACTCTAATCACTAGAGCAAGACCCTATCTCAAAAAAATAATTATCTATAACTAAGGAAATTCAATGTGGGAAGGGCCTTCACTAGGCAGTCATCTTGGTTGGCTCTGTTGATGATAAACCAAGGCATAGTGTTTCTAGCAATGGTCTGAGAGGCAGCCTGCTCATGGGGGTAAACAAAAACTTGGAATCTCAGAAAATAAGGGGGTAAGAATTCAAGCTGAAAGGCTGCTGAAGCTGAGGAGTGGTCTCTAATGAGCAGTCAGCTTTGGGTCTTATAGCAGTTTGTGCAATATCCCAAAGAGAGACTCCAGGGAAGCGGTATGCAGAAGCCAGGCCGGCAGGTAGTTTGCATCCAGGATATCTGCAGGGACTGGGCCAGCAGAGCCAATTCTGACTAAATTGGAGGTGAGCAGAGGAGAGGAGGGGGTAGCAGCCAGACCTGAAGGCCTATTTCTCTGCTGGGAATCACAGTCTGGGGTCCTGAGAACATAGAGGAATGCCCAGCGGCTTCAGTGACTTGATGCTGAGTGACAGTAGAGACATGGACTTCCAAAAATGCCATTCACCATGAGGCTTTTCTTCGGTGGGAATGGAGACTGTTGAAATAGGACAAAGGTGGAAAACTACGTCTGTTATTTACCTGATATACTTCCCCAAAACAAAAAGGAAAACTATTTGGTTAAAAAAACAAAATTTATGTTGTCGTTGTTGTTGTTTGTTGTTGTTGTTGAGACAGAGTTGCCCAGGCTGGAATGCAGTGGTGTGGTCTTGGCTCACTGCAACCTCCACCTCCTGGGCTCAAGCCATCCCCCTGCCTCAGCCTCCCAAGTAGTTGGGACCACAGGCGCGTGCCACCATGCCCGGGTAATCTTTGTATTTTTAGCAGAGACAGCGTTTCCCCATAGTGGCCAGGCTGGTCTCAAACTCCTGAACTCAAATGATCTGTCCACCGCAGCCTCCCAAAGTGCTGAGATTATAGGTCTGAGCCACCGCACCTGGCCAAAAAAGAACACTTATAACTCACTGTGTAAAACTAAATGAGTATGAAGACTAATGAGTGGAGAGCTTTTTTCCTAGCCCACACAACCTGATAACTCACCTCACAAGTCACATAGGTAAAAACTTTCCTTTTAATCATCCTAAAGAAAGTATTTGGTTTCTGCGTAAACTCTACCTTGTTCATTGCTCCTGTACTCCAATTCCCAGATGAGGCAAATCAATCCAAAACTCCAAAAATGCCGACTGAACCATTCTATTTCACAATGAAATCTACTTACTCTGTAGAATTGAGAATGAGAAAGCGTTACCGTAACATTTGCCTTTGAATCAAGCACTCCAAGGCTTTACATGATTTGGGTCCAAGGGATAATAAACGTTCAGAAGAGCAATTGCTTCTGCAAGGCAATTGTACCAAGTCTTTAAGTTTAAACATGGAGCAATTTTATTTTAAAAGTGTCCTACGTGCCTGGAAAAAGCAGTGGCTTTAATAAAAATAGGCAATAATGATGATGAATATAATAGTGGTATTTTATACTCATCTGTTCCTTTTTAGTTTTGGATTCAAAAATGCATAAATTCTTTTCTGGGTTTCCACTAGCTTTTATACCATAAATCTGTTTTCATTATGGAAAAAAGAAAGGGGCAGTATAAAATACTGGCCATAAATCACAAAATCAGGAGGCTTGTGGCATTACAGTAAATGGTTTTGGTGAGGTAAATTTTCTCATTAAGTCCTTATCAACATTTTTAATGGTTATTTTGATTATTTAGTATATTGATTTTTTGAAATTTTCAGTTTATTGGTATTTCTTTGAACTATTTGATAACCTCTTTGTTTGTTAATATTTCTTTAAAGTTTCAGAACTTTTGAGGTAGTTCTCCTCTCCCTTAAATTGGATTGCTGTCACCGCTATTTATGACTTCTCTCTTTACAAGTACTTTAAGAATATAATTTCTATTTTCAGAAATCTCAAAGCTAACTCTTAAGTATGTCTCTGGGTGGTTCTTCAAACCTATAGGTCAAGTATGTGAGAGCACTTTTTTTTTTTAGTACAGAAAGCTCTTGAAAGTGGAGAGCATTTTAAGAAAAATGAAAGAACAAATGATCTGGGGAACAAAGTGAGAAAACATACATGTTTTTCTCATCTTCCTAAAAGGAAGAGTGATGTAAAGGAAGAAATACACAGGCTTAGAACTCAAAAGTCTTAAAAGATGAAAGCCCGGGTGTGATCCCCGCACACCTAGAAACTGCTCTATGAACAGACAGAGACAGGAGCAGTTCATCTTCAACTGCCCAGACAATTGAGAGGTTATTTATGATCCACAGAAATATTGACAGCTGTGTGGTTCAGGGTACCTCCCCATAACCACGTTTCATGAGGGAGACAAATTTTCTTCTGTTTATTTTCTGATTTATTTCTTCAGCCCTAGGTAACTTCTATGGGTGTGGTTTGATTTGACTTTTGCTTTTCATTACATTTTTCACTCAATGTTAATTATTTGGTTTTCCTTTTGGCTTGAGAAATATCCATGTTCTGGGTATAAATTCCCACTTAATCTCAGGAAATTCTCTTTTCTTACTTTTCATTTGTTAGCTCATGACGTTCCCTACAACAGTACAGGACCCGTGTGTTAAGCATCATCAGATGGCAAAGCTTGGACTCCACATGAAGTGACTGTTCGTTTTCTTAGCAATCAGAGATGGGGCCTTTGTAGGTTTACACTTGGTCATTTTCAAACCCTACTGTGTGTGGGGGCAGTAAAACAAACAATGATTAAGAACATTAGGTTCAAAAGTAGGTTTAAAATCCTAACTCTGCTACCCAGTGACTGCATGACTGGGGCTAAGTTACTTTTCATCTCTAACTCTTCAGTTACTTCATTAGTAAAATGGGATGGTAAGAGAGCCTACTTCACATGGTTGTTGTGAGGATTAAATGGCACGATGTGAAGTGCCTGCCAGAGTAAGAACCCAGGAAATGTGACTTATTGTTTGCAGTTTTCCATTTTTCCTTGTTTATGTTATTTCTCTCCATAGAGTTCGTGAAGCTGACAAGCTAGAGAACTTACTGATAGATTGTGTACATGAGTTGAAACAGCTGCTGAAGAGAAAAAGAAATCAGCATCAATTGTTTGCTATCCCATAAAACACATGGTTTACTTAACTGAAACCCTCTAAGAATGGGGCATATTTCAGGCACATTCTTGTATAAGAGGACACAGAATGTACATTCCCAACATATTAAACCCAGTATAAACCTCTCATCTCTCCTGAATGTCCAGCGCTTTTCAAAGAGCTATGTTTTGCATATTTGATTTTTTAAGAGACAGGGTCTTGCTCTGTCGCCCAGGCCAAAGTATAGTCATGCAATCATAGCTCACTGCAGCCTGAAACTCCTGGGCTCAAGTGATCCTCCCACCTTAGTCTCCTAAATAGCTAGGACTACAAATACACACCACAGTGCCCACCTAATGTGTTTACTTTTTAAACAAAAGGATCGTTTAAGGCCAAGAGTTCAAGACCAGCCTAGGCAATACAGAGACAGGGTCTCCCTATGTTCCCTAGTTGCCTAGGCTGGTCTTGAACTCTTGGTCTTAAATGATCCTTTCACCTCAGCCTCTCAAAGTGCTGGGATTATAGGTGTGAGCCACTGCACCTGGACTTGATATTTTTAAATTAAATTTATATCTGTCATTATAATATTCTATTGTCCACATTTTCTGAATATGTGAATATGTGAATAATATGAGCAATATGGATTTCCCCAAATCTTTGTAATTCTCAAATTGGCCATTACTATAATGTCCTCTTTTACTCTGTACTTTTACTCTGATTTTACTTCACATTTTGGTCATAGTTTTAGCCACTCTCAGCTTCCCACAGCATCATGCTAAATAGTTATCTTTTCATTCTAAATAATAAAGTTAGTCTAGTTCTCTAAACAGGTCTGAGATCTCACAACCTAAGTTACTTTGAGACAATAAACCCTTTGATGGTTTTCACATAGAGAGAAAGAGGTGTCTGGGGCCCAATGGTGCTTCATGAGTAAATGGAAAAATTGGATAACAGGCGGAAGAGAATTAAGGGTCTGCCGTGCGGGGAACAGTCATCCTGATGAGAAAGCCATAGGAGAGGCCAGAATATACTAGCAAGGGAGAAACAGACAGACTGTCGAACCTGTCCTAGGAATTTAAATCTGACAAAGCCATTGATGGGAAAGAAGAGACTTTAGAGGGGAGTTAGCATAGTCAAGGTCAAGAACCAAGGAAGGCTCAGGAGGCAATTCATGAGATGCTAAAGACCAGAAAAGTGACCTGGCAATATGGCATAGTGACCCAAGGAAGAAATGTGAGTGCTCAGTACAGGTACGGTAGCCTTAGAGAGGTGGGAGGGGTAAACACAACATACGGATTGTAAACCCGGCAGCTGCACCTATCTGCTGAGATTGCGGCATAAAATGTCTACAAATGACCAAAGCAGTGCCTGGCACACAGTCAAAGCTCAATAAAGTTTGCTTTCCTAACATAGAAGGACAATAAGGCATAGAACAGGAATATTGTCCCAATTCTGCCATTAATTATTGACATGATTTCATGGTACATTATTAAATTTCTCTGCTTCTACCTCTGTAAAAATGGATGGGTTGGGACAAATGTTTGCTCCAGTCCACTCTATTATTTTTCTCATAGTCAAGTTACTTAATGTCTGTCTTATGCTAAAATATAAGCTGGTTTTATCGTCCATTAAAGGGAAATAGAATACACGGATCAAACTAACAAAAATAATTTTTAAAAACCAAAGTATCAAACTACAGAATTCTTTTCCAGGATAAATAGCCCTGTTATTTACTTAGCAAGCATTCTTTAAATACATGTCGCTTTGGTAGGCATTGAGGATGCAAAGACAAACAGGATGTGGCCCCTGCCCTCAAGAGATTTATAATCTATTTAGCCTAAGGCTCATAACAATGAAGTGTCCTGGTGTGTTCCAGGTGCTGTGATGAGAGTGCAGTCAGGGTACCATGGATGGGGGGACACGGGCAAGATTGGTCAGTTCTACCAGGAAGAGAGAGAGCGGTAACAGCATTTCAGAGGTGGTGCATGATACAAGACAAAGAGGTAACTTCTTGCCAGGCAATCAGGATGGGCTAGGAGTTCTAGGTAGAAATCGGCCCAGTAGGGCAAAGATAGAGTTGTCACACAGCCCAGGTGTTCCAAGAGCTGCAAATGGAGTGGGGCAGACAGACAGAGGCTGTGAAGTGGGACTTTGTAAGCAGTAGGGCTGGAGCTGCAGGCAGGGCAAGGTCATGGAGGAGCTTGTATAATAAGGAGTTTGGACTCCATTCTACAGCAAACAGGACACCAATATAGAAGATAAGAGAAGTACTATGCTCAAATTTGTACCTTACAAAGATTCCTTTAGCAGCAATGGAAAGAATGGATTGGGCAGGACAGGAATAGAGGAAAGGAAGGAATAGTTAGAAGTCATTTACAGTACTATAGGCAAGAAGTCTGAGGTACTGGGGCTCTGGATCAAATAGTAGGAAGCAAGAGTAGAGAGAAGAGGTCAGTACCAGAGATATCAAGGAATGACAGAATGTGAAAGGGAGGATGAAATGGACAAATTTGCAATGAGCCCCAGGTTTCTAGATCGGAGAATGGTTTGCTACAGCACAGTGACTGTTGGAGAAGGAGCAAGTTGTCGGGGAAGAGATTACATTCATTATTGGATGTGGGCCCTGTAGAACAGTCAGAGTAAATACAGCTGGACAGTTGGGCTTGACATCAGGGGAAGGACAAGGCTGATTTAGAAGGAGATTAGATGTTTTTGGTAGTAGGAGAGGCCCTGAGGATAAAATGAACTCAATCCAGGAGAATGCCTTAGTGAGAAGAGAAAAGCGGGTGCAGACGGAGGAAGCGGGTGTAGCAGACTCAGCAAAGTGAAGTCATACCTTTGTCTTGGTAAGCTGTCTAGACAGACAGTGCTGGGCCTGCAGTAGTCATTCAATCAATATGCATTTAATGATGAATAAGTAAATGAATGAGTGAGGGAATCATTGAGAGAGAAGTGAGGGGCACCTTGTGGAAGTAGCAGAGGTCAGGCTTAGAAAGACAGCACTACCAATTCCTCTCCTACAGAGAGAAGCTAAAACCGTGAGAGAGAAGGAGACCCCAAGGGATCGTGTATAAAGTGAGAAAATAAGGACTCAGGAGTGAACCCTGATCTCATTAGGAAGGTAAACGAAGCACATTCTCCATGATCCTCCGTAAAACATTTGTCATCATTAGTCAGAGCAGCCCAGTCAGCTGAAACAGCAGTTAGAGACACAGTTTGACCTTCATCCATAGCAAAGAAGATAATGCTCCAGTTCCCCTTCATGTGGGAGGTAGACGAGGACAGAGGAGGCACAAAATGTCAGCTATGATGAAGCACCAGGTTCGGTATGAGCAGGTGCCAGCTAGGAAGAGGCCCTGTTGGGCTATAAAGGGTGTCCCCACTGACGCTGTGTGAAGGACCCAAGCTGAGAATGAGCCCCATGCTACTAATGCAGCTTCAGAAAGCAAAACAGACCCACAGAGTCCCTAGGTGGGTCCAGGAGACACAAGCACACTTCCTTTGTCATATGCAGGTGACAGAGGTGGCTCATGCTTTTTCAAACCCTATTTCTCTTTAGTCAGTGAGGTTGCTAGAAATGTAAGAAGCCAACATTGTTTGTAGGCTTCTTTGTTAAGTGACTTGAAGGTGGGAAATTGTTCAAAAATAAGCTGTCAACTTAATTGCATTCAATTCAGCTGAAAACTATTGTGGTATCACTAAAAGTTAATTGTTAACACTATGATTGTTAACAATGCAATTATTAACAAGCATGGCCCCTGCCTTCACTGTTTTTCTTAAGATTAAAACCAAAATAAAACATGGTGTTATTTAGCTTAGAAGTCAACTACTAGTGAGTTTAAGTGCTGATTTGCCCCTTCTGTGAAAGATTTATGTCACTTCTAGTGATTGTCATCAGCCCCATGATGATTCAGTGGGAAGCCCTCATATGTACATCTGCAAAGGCAGAATCCATTGGCTGGAAAGTCCCTTATGGTTCCAACATGCCACAGGCTTGGAACACATACATCACGACTCAAGCAAGGCACACTGCTGACAGCCCAGGAGAACTTCCTTCATTCTGTCGTCTATGCAATAGAGCAATAAAATATTCTTGAAAACTTCAGAGTTGGCCGGGTGCGGTGGCTCAAGCCTGTAATCCCAGCACTTTGGGAGGCCGAGACGGGCGGATCATGAGGTCAGGAGATCGAGACCATCCTGGCTAACACGGTGAAACCCCGTCTCTACTAAAACATACAAAAAATTAGCCGGGCGAGGGAGGCTGAGGCAGGAGAATGGCGTAAACCCGGGAGGCAGAGCTTGCAGTGAGCTGAGATCCGGCCACTGCACTCCAGCCTGGGCGACAGAGACAGACTCCGTCTCAAAAAAAAAAAAAAAAAAAAAAAAAAAACTTCGGAGTTGTAGAGGGCTCCCGGCCTAAGCATATCTGGCTCCCTCAGTGCCATGCATCTGTGTCTCTTCTCTTTCCAATCCTAGTTCTGCCCATGTGGGACATCAGAGGGTCTCTAACTTTCTTTCCTAAGTAAAACAGCAGCTTGAAATGATGCCCCTCATAGTGATGCATCTAAGCAAATACACAGGAGATTATGATGTTCCAAGAACCTCATTCTCTGCCACTACAGCCCACAGGCTACCAAGTGGTCACTACTGCTGGCCTCTTCTGTTCCATTGGATAGAAAACCAACAAGCAACATCCAAATAAATATTACAGGTCTTTGTGCTGACCTGAAAGATTTCAGGACAAGATCATGGCAAGTAACTAGTCTGCTAATTGCATAATGCCCTGCCATCTTGCTATGGCAAATTGGTGTGGGGAAAGAACTCTAGACCTGGAGTCAGAGAGGGTGTGGGCGAAATCTCAGTTCTGCCATGTCCCTGTTACATGCCTGGGACGCCATCAGAACTATACTTCCTTCTGTGAGATATGTGTAATCATCCCTTTCCTGCCTCCTTCACACAGATTTCATAAAGAATGTGACAATATATCCAAAACTGCCATTTCAATGACAAACTGCTACATGAGAGATATGCCACAGAGACATAAAAATTGAGTATTGGTAAAAATGCTCACTTTGATGTTTCCTTTCATGCAACAAGTATTTATTGAGCACCTGCTCTACACTAGGTACTGTGCTAGGAACTGGAGAATGAATACAAACACATAAGATCCCCGCCCTCAGGAAATTAAACCCATAGGGGAGAGAAAAGTTATCCCAGAAACTTGCACCTTAACTCCAATTGTAAGAGATGCGAAAACTTTGCCCCAGGGAGGTTAATGTAAGCGGTTGTTAAAGGTTGAATTGTGTTCCCACCCTCAAATTTATGTATTGAAGTTTACCCCCAGTACCTCAGAATGTGAACTTATATGACATAGGGCCATTCCAGAGGTCATTAATTAAAACGGGGTCATACTGGAGTAGAGTGAGCCACAAGGACCAATAGAACTTGCGTCCTTATTAAAAAGGAGAACATTGGAGATGCCATCCCCTGTGCGCATGTCTGTGAAGATGAAGGCAGAGATCTGAGTGATGCAGCAGAAGCCAAGGAATGCCAAAGATTTCCAGTCAACTCCAGAAGCCAAGAGTGAGGACTGAACAGATCTTTCCCTGGCAACCCTTAGCAGGAACCAACCCTACCAACACCTTGATCTCAGACTTCTAGCCCCAAGAAGTGTAATATAGCAAACTTCTCTTATTTAGACCCAAAGCGGGGAAATACCTTTACCAATTAGTGGTGTCAACCATGGAAATGGGAAGTAGCATTGATGTTTATGCAGCTATAAGAGCCTCTATCGGGTTTGGTTTAGAGAAGTCTGGGAAGTTACCTCTGAAGTGACCCTGGAGAAAACCAAGATCTAAAGGAGAAACAGGAGTTAGCTGGGTCAGCAGGGCAGAGAAGCAGGCTCAATGACCTTGTGGTAAGAGGGAGACTGGAGAGTATGAAAGAAGGTCCCTGTGGCTGGAGGAGAGAAAGCAAAGCAAGTAGGAGCGGAGCACCAGAGTGAAGTGAGGCTAGACAAATGGACGGGGAACAGATTAGGGTCCTATAAAGGATTCTCACTTTGTTCTTACAAGCATGGGGAAGCCATTTACAAGGCTTTAAGTAGATGAGTGACATCATCAGATTTATTCTTTGAAAAGATTGTTGTGACTCCAGTGTCAAGAGCAGATGGATGAAGGTACGAGCAGGTGGCAGGTAGGCTGGCTGCAAAAGGCCAAGCAGGACCTGACAGTGAATTACTCAGATGCAGCACGGGACGTAAGAATTGAGGACTATTTAGAAAATAACCACAGGACCTGAAATCAACTTGAATCGCTAGGGCACAGGTTGTTATTGAAATATATTTTATATTGTACTTATTCTTGGACTCAGATAACAGTTCAAATATGTCCCAGGGTGAATGGTGATATTTCCTTAAAACATGATGACAGATTATGCTTGCCTCAGCATTGATGCTAGGACTAAGTATTGACACGCTTACATTTTCTCCACCTTGATCTCGTCATACTTTCAGTTCATACTATGACTATTTCATTTTTTATGTATCAGTGGGAAAGAGATTAGCATGTTTACCAGAAAAATTGTACCAAAATGACAAAGCTGATACCTATTTAACTGCTGTACCTCGGAAGTCTACCCCAGTCTTGTAACAATTGGAGAATTCTCCCATTAACCAAAGACACTTTACAGGCTGTTCATTTTCAAAGGCCAAATCTGTGGAAGATTTTATTTCATTAGAGGTATGTTCACTCATTACCAAAAACTAACCTCCACTTTAAAACAGACTGACAAAACAGGGCCCACTTGCTACCCCCTTTTCTTCCAGTCCCATGGCTGGGGTTGCTAATCAATAAAGAGGGTTTCCTGCTGAGGCCATTCAGAATCCTCCGCACAGCACTCCAGGCGCCAGTTGACAGGACTCATTTGCCATCTCCATTTTAATACTATGTAAATCCCTTGTTCCCAAAAAATAATCACTCTAAATGCATAGTTACATTTTCCTCCTACCACAGGTATGGTTTGCCTGTTTTCATCAACAGCATCTACAACAGATGGTGTTGATGTCTTACTCATATCCTCTCAGCTGACCCAAGTCCACAGATGACTGTGGATGCTTCTAGCAAGCTGATAGTTCTGCCTCAAGCACCAGCCTCTTATTCTCTACTGAAGAACTTTCTGTGGCACCACAGGTGCTTCCTCAGCCTTAAAGCAAGCACAACTGAGAATGCAGGAGAGTTAACACCGTAGGAGAACAATCCTTATTCCCCCATGTTCTCGTGGTTTTTCAGAAGATCCACGATGAGACTAAGCCCCAGCTGCTCAACGCAATAATCTACTCATTAACATTTCCCTTCCCTGAATCACTTTCCCCATTCTTTGTTTTATGCTTCCTAGAGTCACCCAAGTCCTCCTCTCAGGGTCTTCTTTTGTGAAAACCCAAACTAAAATGACATCCATGATTATCTTTTGTCTTCATGTGATATAAAACACTGACTCACCAGTAGTCAGTAAGGTTCCTCCTGGTTATCCATGGACTGTGATGCAAGCTGTGACTCTCTGCTCCACAGCAGAACCATTAGAATCATCTTTTCTTTTGCCTGGGAAGTTCTACAGGAGAACCTGGAGATACGAAAAATAAACAGGGAGAAAGAGAAAGAAGTCAACTGCCCCAAGAATTCCCACTGTAAAGCAAACAAGTTTGTTCTTAATCCCTATTTCTTGCTATTGTAGTTAAGAGAAAACACATTGCAGGGGTAATCCTCTGATGATTTTTGTGCTTTTTCTCCACCAGCAGTAACAAATACTGTTAATCAGGGAAGCCATAGCCTTAAGGGAAGACTGATTTCAAGCCTTAGCTGGTTAGTCAAAACAAGAAATAAACATCAGTTCTATCTATATTCCAGACCTTAGTTTTAAAAAGTAAAAGATCTAGATATGTAGACCAAAGTAGAGATAGAAATAAATTGCTCTTAACATTAATAGATTATGCTAAGAAATCTTAATGACTTAATCTTAATCAGGCCAGAGTCTCATATGCTTTTTCCCAACATCCCACTAAAGTGCCAAGACATCAAATAGAGAGTACCAGGGATTCACAGATTCTAGAAATTGATTGATTTTTAAATGGAGGATGGCACCTGTAACAAAATAGGTATTTAAAAAGGAATATTTAGCCTTAAAGATTACAAGAAAGAGCATGACATTGAAAAAGATTTACTTCAGAAAACATACTTGGGATCCTCAGATGCTAGAAGATGTAATATTTAAAAAGGAGAAATGGGCACAGCAGCTCAAAATGCAAAGACCACACAAAGTAATGCCTGATAAAGAAGGCTGAAATAGACAAATCTGTGGGCTTGGAATTACCTCAGCAGGTGAAAACATTCATTAACATCAGTAAGAACTAGACCTGATGCTGCAAGAAGTTAATGATGCAGAGGTCACCACGAGGAGGTCTCCAATTATGGAGCAGTGGGTCTCAAGTTTTATTCCAACTCAACAGCAATCACATATACATCACTCTGCCAGTAATTCTGGTTTGGATTGGGTGTTTCAAATAGGAGACCAAACCTAGGCTGGAGAGGTTGCGGCAGTAGTATGCCAGAGTTACCAGAGGAAGGGAAAGAAGTGTTAGAAGGAAAACCTTAGATTAAATTTGATAGAGTTTGCACACAGAATGATTCATGAATCGGGCAGCCCTCAAACCAGAAAAGGTTCATAGACACTCCAACACTGTCACATGATCCACAAAGATTTATGGACAGAAGGAAAGTAACCTACAAAAATGGAATTGCGGTACAGCTCAGATTGGTTACAGCTCAACATTTGCCTGATTTGAACACAATTCGAACAGTTGGCTGCCTTTGGCCAAAACTCTGATTGGCACAAGAGCAGGTTATGGTCTGTTTACACATCCAGTTAGATTCGTAGTTCACTATGTACAGAGAAACCCTTAGGCTGTATTTAAAATATGTAAGGAGGCAGCTTTAGGCTAAACTTAACAGAAGTGTGAACCAAGAGCTTTGACGACTCCTCTCTTGGAGGAGAGGAAGAAACATGTCTCTCTTTTGATAAATATTGATCATAGGGAGTCAAAGGACAAATTAAGGACTCTGATAAAAGAGTCAAGATCAAATCTGCAAATAATAGAATATCCTTTGATCAGGACTTCTGGAATGTGCGTTAGTCACCTGGGGACCCTGTCAAGATGCAGATCTGATTCAGTATAAGTCTTAGGTCTGAGATGCCTAACAAACTCCCAGGTGACGCTGATGCTGCAGGTCTCAAACTACATCTTGAGTAGAAAGACTTCAGAGAAATCCTGAAGCAAATGCTCTTGCTATAGTCCAGGAAGAATTGATGAAAACAAATTAATACCTAGGCATATTCTAGTAATTTGTAAAGCACTAGAAAGCATTTTAAAATACAATTTTTCCAGGAGGAAAATGAAAGGTGACTTACCAATAAAAATTGAGCAGATCCAGGCTTCTCCTTGCATCACTCTCAGAGGACAACAGAAAAGTCTCGACCAGGTGTGGTGGCTCACTCTGTAATCCCAACATTTTAGGAGGCCAAGGCAGGGGATCACTTGAGCTCGATGTTTGAGACCAGTGTGGGCAACATGGCGAAACCCCATCTACTAAAAATACAAAAAATTCACCGGGTGTGGCGGTACATGTCTGTAATCCCACCGGCTACTTGGGAGGCTGAGGCGCGAGAATCATCTGAGCCCAGCAAGTCAAGGCTGCAGTAAGCAGTTGTGATCTAGTTTCATTTGAAACTAAAAATCATATGGAAGTGCTTAGGAAAGATGCCAGCTCTATGGATTCGCTACTGCTACCATAATACATTCCTTACAAACTTAGTGGCTTAACACAATACAAACTGACCTTGCAGTACTGTAGGTCAGAAATCCAGCACAGATCTCACTGGGCTAAAATCAAAATGTCAGCACAACTGCATTCTTTTCTGTAGTTGTTAGAAGAGAATCCACTTCCAGAGGCCTCCAGCACCCCATAGCTGGTGGCACCCTTCCCCTATCTTCAGGGCAGTGGCAGCAAGTCAGAGCCTCTTCACGCTGCCATCTCTCTCTAGCTGCAGCCATGAATATTTCCTCACTTGGAAGGACTCGTGTAGTAGGTTGGGCCCACCTGTATAATCAAAGATACTCTTCGCATCTGAAGGCCTTTAGCCTTAATCACATCTGCAAATTCTCTTTTGCCTTGTAAAGCAGCCCACACACAGGTTTTGAGGATGAGCGTGTGAATACCTTTGCAGGGGCCACTGTTCTGCCTATCACACCAAACAATATTTGAGGGAATACATTAAGAGAGGAATCAAAATTCAAAATCCCCAAATAGATAAGTACTGGTATACTGGTATAAAAAGAACCATGGCAAGCACCAAAACTAGTTAAGTTGGGTAAATGTAAGTAATCATTGTATAAATAGTTACAGGACAATGCAAAATTAGAAGCAATTCATAAGAAAATAATGGTGGCATAATCATTGAAGCTGAAGGAACAGTCTATACTACAGCACAGAGACTGGAGTGAGGTTAAACCTTCTCACCTAACCAGGATCAGGAGGAACTGGAAAACTCCAGGGGGATGAAAACAGTGATTGAAAAAGAGAAAGCAAATCTAAACAAGTTGTAGTCCATACAGCACAAGGCAGCTTAAAAGCATTTAAAAGTAAGCTTAAGAGAACAAAAAGTGGAAAACAGTGAAGGAAAAATCACATGCATCTGTTGTGGCAATAAATTGTTGACCACCTTGCTGAAAAACAGACCTCTGCTCTGTAGAAATAGAATTGGAAATCCATCAAAAGCATTAAATGGAACAAACACTCCACTTTATATTGATAGAATGTAAAGTGTGTTACTATTATTTAGTTCTCATTAAAATAGTTTGTTATTATCTTTACTTTGTTCCAGAAAAAGAATCTGAGCCTCCAAGAGGTTAGGGGACTCAATCACAGTCATGCATCTGTGAGCCACAAAGCAAATCCAGGGTCTCCCTCACAGCCCAAGCTGTGCCCACCCATGTATGTGAGAGCACATAGCTAGTGAGAGGTGGAGCTGGGACTAGAACCCAAGTCAGTTTTACCCCAAATTCTGTATGCATAACTCTCACTCCACCACCTCAGAAATTGTGTTCCTGTTTCTATCTTTGCCTCATAACCAGGACCCCTAAGACTCCCATTGATTATGCCAGTCTCTGTCACTGTGAGTGAATTCTTCTATCTAGTCCCATCCTCTCCCCTTGGGGCAGATCCTGGGGTTCACCCACTGAGAGATCTGCTCCAGCCTCTTAATAAGGGCTCAGGTGCCTCCTCTCCCAATTAAGGTGAATGTCTCCCCTGGTGCTCTAGATCACATCCTCGCTCATCTCAGGAATTGATTTCACCAGTTAGCCTCTTTCCTCCTGAATCTTCACACTGTCTCTGCTCAGATTCCTTCTCATCTGGATGTTAGCATGCTTATCCCACCGAAAAGAAATCTCTTTATGGAGGACTTTATTCCCCTGTAGCCACTATGACACTGCTTCTTCAACCCCATAACCATTTCTCAGTCCCACTTCCTCACCTTCCGTTTATTCAGACCCACTGCAATCTGATTTCTGCCTTTGTCTTAGCAATTGAACTGCTTCCACTGAGGTCACCAGTGACCCTCCTATCTGACAAACCAATAAAAAGTCTTGTATTGTGAATATTTACATCTACTACTTCTTGAAGCTTTCTTTCTACTTGGTTATCTGTTACTTTTCAAATGCTTCACTCATTCTACAAACCCAAGGATTTCACTTTTCATGCAACACAATTTTGCTGCATTATTTTAAGTTTTACCTGACACATATCTCTGAGCACCACACAGTAGAGCCAATTACTATGGAACTTACACACCTAAACCCAAACTCATTTTGGTGCAAACTTCAAAACGTAGTTCAAACTACATTTGAACCCATACTCCCAAAGGCACCTCAAACTTATTTTGCCCATAATCTAACTCATGAGGCTCCACTCAAAGAAGCCTCTTTTTTTTATCTCAGCCAATAACACCATCATCCACTCAAGTTCCCAAGCTAGAAGTCATCATAGATTTCATCTTCTCCTTTATAGCACTTCTTCATCCCCAGCAAATCTCTGGGACTCATCAGTTCTCTGGAGTATCTTTTGATTATGTCTCTGTATCCTATCCTCCTCGCCCTTCACTACCATTACTGAGCCATTCAATTAGGTCTATTGAAGTATCCACTGTGTGCCATGTATTTGCTAAGTACTGGGAATACATGATGAAGAAAATAGGTATAATATCTCCACTAATGGAATGTATGCTGTAATGGGGGATATGCACATTAATAATTATAAAATTATGACATTAATAAATATGATCTAATAAATATAATTACAGATAGTACCATATAAAGGAAAACTGCAGGATACAATGAAAAAGTATAATAAGGAACCTTGATTAACAATGAAAGGTCAGGGACATCTCTGAGAAAGTGATACTTAAGCTGACACATAAAAAAGGGTCAGAGATAGCTATGTGAAGAGTAAGCAAGAGTGGACAAATGAAGGAGTTCGTACAAAGGCCCTGTAGTTAAAAACACCTGGATTAAGGAACTTCAACAATTGAAGAGGAGTGATGCATGCACTGGCCAGGGAATCGGTAGGAGCCAATTTCTTCAGAGCCTTGTAGGTTTTGCATTTCATCTCAAGTGTCACAGGAATTCACAGAAGGATTTTCAAGCATAATCAAATTCAATGACATCGTCAAATTTGCTGTTGTTTCAGCTCAAGCAAGAGAAAATAGGGCATGAATTACAATGGTGGCCATGGAGGTAAATAGAATTAGATTTGAAATAAACTTCAGAGACAGAAAAGACAGAAATTTGGCGGTAAGGAAGGAAAGGAAAGGAAAGTGTTAAGAACGACTTTCAGGCCAGGCACGGTGGCTCATGCCTGTAATCCCAGCACTTTGGGAGGCCGAGGTGGGTGGATCATGAGGTAAGGAGATCAAGATCATCCTGGCCAACATGGTGAAATCCCATCTCTACTAAAAATACAAATATTAACTAGAAATGGTGGCACGTGCCTGTAGTCCCAGATACTTGGGAGGCTGAGGCAGGAGAACCGCTTGAACCCGGGAGTTGGAGGTTGCAGTGAGCTGAGATCGTGCCACTGCACTCCAGCTTGGCGACAGAGCAAGACTCCATCTCAAAAAAAAGAAAAAGAAAAAAAAAAAAAAAGACTTTCAGGTTCCTGTCTTAAAAACTCAGAGGGCAGGTGAAATTTCCCAAAATAAGGAACACTAAAGAGTGAAGAATGGATTTGGGAGGAAGGACAAAAGATTCCATTTCTGTATGGAATTTATGATGCTTATAAGACACCAACAACTCAATAAAGATTTATTTAGTGTTGGTGTAAAATACCAAACAGACATGTAATCCGTCTTAAATTACTTTAAAATCTTTCTAGATGGATTTCTCAAAAACAAAAAAATAATCAATGCTGTACATTCACCATTTTTTTAAAATGTCAGAACTAGATTTTTCCATTTGCAAGTATTGATAGCCTTCTACATTTTCTTTGCCAATTTTTTACAGTATACCATAAACCCAGAGCAGATTTCTCTCTTTATTCTTCTTATCTTGTTCAGAAAGTAAATAAAAAGCCCTTTATAGTTGTTAATATTTTCTTCAAGACTCACCTCACTCTGAGTTTTAGCCTTCCTAGCACAATTCTTCCTCTTCCAGTCCATTCCTTTATTCCTGTTTAAGGCTTTTCATCTTGCCTGCTTTATTTTGAACCTATCCTTTATGTAGCTGAGTTTATCAGAAGACAGTATGTGCAGATTTATCCTTTTTGATAGTCATTGGGATTACTTGAAATGGTTAGATTGCTCTCTCCATAAGGAACAAAGCCAGGGGAGAAATGGCTGTTTGAAAACAATTTTACAGTGTTTCTAAGAAAAACGCTTTTATTTAAAAGATACAGAAAGGATCATTTTTAAAGCATTGCAGAGAAAGCCTCAGCTCCCCATATTAAAAACAAAAACGAAACACTTCGGGAGGCGGAGGTGGGTGAATCACGAGGTCAGGAGTTCAAGACCAGCCTGGACAAGATGGTGAAACCCCGTCTCTACTAAAAACACAAAAATTAGCCAGGCATGGTGGTGGGCACCTGTAATCCCAGCTACTCGGGAGGCTGAGGCAGAGAATTGCTTGAACCTGGGAGGCGGATGTTACAGTGAACCAAGATCAGGCCACTGCATTCCGGCCTGGGTGACAGAGTGAGACTCTGTCTTAACAAAACAAAAAACAACAACAACAAAACAGATTCTGCAGGTCAAAGACGGCAGCCATGTGAAATTTTCTTTGCAAATTGAAGGCATTGCTTGGCTAACACATGGTGACATGATGTTTGAGCACTGGCAGCAGTGTGTCTTCCACACTTGCTAAGGGACAGGTATTTTCTTAGCCTAGGTCAGTTTCATTAGGAAAAATTGCCTTTTTAACCACTTTAAGCAGCTTAAACAAATTATCTCAAAGAACTGCAGGGCTTAACCCATTTAATGAATTTTAATAAGGAATACATGAATTACCCAAAGACCAGAAAAAAAAAGTGAATAATATTGAACTAGTTCTGATGGAAATTAGCTCATGACTCTGCTGGCTTACATTTACCAAAGGCTGAATTTCTGATGGAAAGCTTAGGTCTGTTTTCCAGGCTCTGGGAGAATGGGAGGATGTTTAAATTAAAGATTAATTTTATTAGCGATATTTTCTCCAACAAATTAACCCTAAATGGAGATTATAAAAGCCATGGGGCTTTTCTTCCTCTTTGGGAAACTTTTAAAAAACAGTTTCTTGTATTGAAAGGGTTTCTCACAATCCCTGAAATATTTTCAGAAATGTAGTGAGAATGTGAATTCCGTTTATTTCCTACAGTCCTTCATAAGAAAGGATAACTTAAGAAGTAGAAAGGTCTGTGTGGGTGTTCACGCGAGTTTCCTGTCTTCCAGCAGGGCATCACAGGGACTGTGAAAAAAAAATTCTCTCCATTTATTACTTTCTCTTTTTTCTCTCTTACACATGTGATATGTGCACAGTTTTGTTCTCTCTTTTCACTTTTTTCTTTTATTGCTTGAAAAAAATTTTAGTTGTGGTAAAATACACATAACATGAAACTTATCTTACATCTCAGTGTACAGCTCAACAATGTCAAGTGTATTCAAATTATTTTGTCTCCTTTTCTTAAGTAAAACAGAACACATAGCTTTTAATAACCAAAGGCATGGAAATCAGTAGTGAAACATATCTTTGTTTAAAAGTCATTCCTACTCCTCTTTTGGTGCTTAAAAAAAAGAGAACTAGAAAGTGTTTCCCCAGAATCTCCATCATTTTTAGTAACTGCAGAATCCCCTATGAAATCCATGATGTTGTAACAGTAATCTTCAAAAGCAGAATCATATGTTCCAGCAAGTATTTGAGCTAAAGTAGAAACTATTTCACATTCTGCAAATGGGAGTTCAGTGTATTGACTGGAATACAGAGGGATGTTGAAAGGCTTAGTTCTGTTTGGGAAAATTCCTGAAAATCTTGAAAAGTTGTCTTGGCGGCCAGGCACGGTGGCTCACGTCTGTAATCCCAGCACTTTGGGAGGCCAAGTCAGGTGGATCACGAGATCAGGAGTTCGAGACCAGGCTGGCCAATATGGTGAAACCCTTGTCTCTACTGAAAAATACAAAAATTAGCTGGGCGTGGTGGTGTGCACCTGTCGTCCCAGCTACTTGGGAGGCTAAGGCAGGAGAATTGCTGGAACCCAGGAGGCAGAGATTGCAGTGAGCTGAGATCACACCTCTGCACTCCAGTCTGCGTGACAGAGTGAGACTCCATCTCAAAAAAAAAAAAAAAAAAAAAAAGGAAAAAGAAAAGTTGTCTTGGTGTTATTCCAAATTGACAATATCATGATGGATTACAGTTGCTCTTCATTGTATTTTGAACTCTTATTTGAATTGGGGTGATTTTAAGAAAATTCATCATCTTTTTGCCCTGTGAAAATAAATAATAATAAAACTCTTACCACACAAATGCACACCCAGATAGGAGATCTCCACTTCAGATCTGCTGTAAAGACATTGATGTTCTTTCATTTTGGTTATCATGTGTCAGGAGAAGTAAGTTCTGAAAAGAGCCACTCTGTAATTTGCATCAAGCAATTTGAAAATGGCCTTTTGTGGCACTAGCATTGGCCACGGCATCCTGTATCGCATGAGGTGACCTCAGTCCAGGATCCCAATGAGAAGGCAGTCAGCACAATGCAATGATCTGTATAGCAAATGCAATGTTCTAAGGTTTCTCAAAATCAAGATTCCTGACAATAAAGAAAATAGTAAATATTTTCAGGGTTTTTTTTTTTTTCAAATGAAATAAATATTACCTACAGTGATGTTACTATTGTGTTTTTATTTTAAAATAGTTACCAGGGACATATATAAATTGTTCCCTACATGGGATGACCAGATTTAGCAAATAAAAATATAGAATTCCTAATTAAATTGAATTTCAGATAAACAATGAGTAACTTTTTAGTATGAATAGGTTCCAGAAGTATCAAATAATTTTTAATAGCAGTATGTCCCATGTAGTATATGTCTCATGCTATATATGCAACATACTTATACCCCAAAAATTATTCATTGTTTTCTCTGAAATTCGAATTTGACTGGGTATATATTTTATCTGGCAACCATATTTCTGCAGTTCATTAAAAATTGTATTTAGGGCTATCGCGGGAAACTGCACCCAATATTTCAATGTAGATTCTTTCTATTTTCCCTAAGTGTTGGGCAGTCTGAGCAATAAAGAGAAAGAGTACAAAGAGGAATTTTACAGCTGGGCCTCCGGGGGTGACATCACATTTTGGGAGGTCTGTGATGTCCCACCTGAGCCACAAAACTACTAAGTTTTTATTAAGGACTTCAAAAGGGGAGGGAATGTACGAACAGGGAGGAGGTCACAAAGATCACATGCTTCTGAGGCCAATAAAGATCACAAGGCAAAGGGCAAAGCAAAGATCACAAGGCAAAGGGCAAAATTAAAATTACTGATGAGGGTCTATGTTTAGCTGTGCATGTATTATCTTGATAAAGATCTTAAACAACAGAAAACAGGGTTCAAGAGCAGAGAAACGGTCTGACCTTAATTTCACCAGGGTGGGGTTTTTCCCCACCCTAGAGAGCCTGAGGGTACTGCAGGAGACCAGGGCATATTTCAGTCCTTATCTCAACCGCTTAAGACAGACACTCCCAGAGCGGCCGTTTATAGACCTCCCCCCAGGAATGCATTCCTTCCCCAGGGTGTTAATTATTAATGTTCCTTGCTGGGAAAAGAATTCAGTGATATCTCTCCTAATTGCACATCCGTTTATAGGCTCTCTGCAAGAAGAAAAATATGGCTCTATTCTGCCTGACCCTGCAGGCAGTCAGACATTTGGTTGTCTTCCCTTGTTCCCTAAAATCACTGTTATTCTGTTCGTTTTCAAGGTGCACTGATTTCATATTGTGCAAACACACCTGTTTTACTATCAATTTGTACAATAGTGGTCCTGTGGTGACGTACAATCTCAGCTTACAAAGATAACAGGATTAAGAGATTAAAGACAGGCATAAGAAATTATAAAAATATCAATTTGGGGAACTGATAAATGTCCATGACATCTTCACAATTTATGTTTAGAGATTACAGTAAAGACAGGCATAAGAAATTATAAAAGTATTAATTTTGAGGACTGATAAATGTCCATGAAATCTTCACAATTTATGTTCCTCTGCCATGGCTCCAGCCAGTCCCTCCATTTGGGGTCCCTGACTTCCCGCAACACCTCTCCTTTTCTTTTTATATAAATGTGCCATGGCGATGAAGCCTTGTTCATTCTCTCGATTTTGATTCAGGACCCTTTGGCTGCTCTGGCACACTAAAAACAAATCAATTAAACAGAGAAACATAATTCCAAAATTTACCGCAGTGGAGCCCCCAGTAGACTTAATCCAAGTCATGAGGTTTTGTCCAGAAAGACTTTCTGCCACCTGATCTAATGCCTCAGCTCCAGGAACAATGGATAAATGAGCCTGAGAGGCTTCAAAATTTGTTTCTTTAGTTTGGTTTTGTCCAAGGATAAATTATCTTCCCTACCCAGAAAGTGTCCTTTGACCATTTCCCATGAATGATCAGTCTCGTTGTAGGAATATGGTGTGATACAGAAATCAGAAGTATTCCAATCATACTGCATTTGCATGCAATGTTCGAGGTTCATAAGCCAATCCCCAAGCCAAATAACAGACTGTCTTAAATCATTAATGTGATTAGCCAAATTCTCTGCTGCGGCTCCAGCCAGTCCCTCTGTTCAGGGTCCCTGACTTCCCACAACATAGGGCCAGGTGCAGTGGCTCACATCTGTAATCCCAGCACTTTGGGAGGCTGAGGTGGGCAGATCATGTTAGGCCAGGAGTTTGAGACCAGCCTGATCATCATGGGGAAATGCCATCTCTACTAAAAATACAAAAATTAGCCGGGCATGGAGGCAGGTGCCTGTGGTCCCAGCTACTCGGGAGGCTGAGGTGGGAGGATCACTTTAGCCTGGGAGGCAGAGGTTGCAGTGGGCTAAGATCACACTACTGCACTTCGGCCTGGAGTGACCAAGTGGAACCCTGTCTCAAGAAAAAAAATTGTATCTAGTTGACATGTAGATTCAATTTACATTTCAATAATGAAATCAGTGTTGTCTTTTTTCTTCTGTCATTTTCAAGTACCAGGATTTCCTGCCTAAACAATCTGCAAGGTGTGTCTGTTTCTCTGCCCATCTCACTGTGCTCTTAGATGCAGAGTTACAAATATATTCTAGTTTTGTTTCTGGTTCCAAAGAAGACAGATTTTACAGGTATAATTCAGTTTTGTGTTTTATATTAAAATGCATCTATTTAAAAAATAAATTTTAAAAATGCATCTAGTTTCTATATTAACTACATCTAAATTTTTCCATTTATTCTCTTTTTTGTTTTATGTTCTTATCCATATTTCATTTAACTTATAACTGTATCTTGAGTTCTTTTGCTTTTGTCATAAGACTGAAGCTCAAATAAATACATTTGCATTTGTACACACACAAATGCACACTCAAACACACAACAAGTTGCTCAGGATAAAAGTCAATAAATGATCAGTATGAAAAACATGAGTCAGGTCATTATAAAAAAAAGTTTAATCCTACCAGAGAATTCTAATATACAGCTTTCTATAGAAGTAGCGGAAATAAAGGCCAGAAACTAAAACAAACTATTACTATTACTACTATTTAAAAGAATACGGCTCTTTTTCTATAAACTTGGTTTTGTAATGGACTACCTCAACTCAGAAAGCCTGAAGAAAAGGTTGTCTGTATCTCTGTTCCTGTTTCCCTATGAAGATGGATGATGAGGTACCCCAAAATTAATATTCTCAGATGAACCAAGCCTAGAAAAATGCTTAGACTTGAGAAAGGCTAGGACACCAAGTGAGGTATAGTAGTTTCTAGGGGATGAGAGGAATAGTGTCCCTATCATCTGTGAGGCAAGCAGCAAAGGCAAAATTTAGCAAGCAGTTTTTAAATAATCATGCCCAATAGAGATTATTCCATTCACATAGTGTGGAGATTCAACACACAATACACGTATATGCAGAACTTCCTAGATCACAGAAGTCTTATCTTGCTTTTGTGATCTATGCCCTACCAGAATAATTTCAGAAACAAGCTCAATATAATAACCAGCATGTCTCTTCAAGGATTTGAAAGTTTTGATTTGGTTTTTAATGCTTTTTAATTTTAATTGAAATAGATTAGATTTCCTAGAGGGGCCATCCCCACAAAAACATACAAGACATTTATAGCAGTTTGACCCACAACTTCCCATGAAGTTCAGCAGAAAGTTGGAGTTCAATCACATAGAAAATTTGACCTTCTCTCTTCATCAGGACCAAATTGAGTATATCCAAAATAAATGTTTTTCATTCATCTTAATTTAAATGTTTGTAGCATGATTAATAATTTGACAAATAAACAAAAATAGCATTTTTTTAAGGAAATTATTCTGATGCTCTCTCTTACCACATGAAATTCCTTACTCTGCAGCAAGCAGCTTCTTTTTAACAATGATTCAGAAAGGGCTACTATTGCTTCAGAGACTGAAGCTTCTGCAGTACAACTCAGCATTAGAAATATTCCAGAAACTGCCATCACATGAGCAGTAAAGGAGCCCTGGGTTGCACCAATGGTCTGAGATCAGACTGAATGAATCAGCCTTAGAAGAATGAGGAGCCCAAGTACCCATGATGAAGGGCAGTCAAATTAAACACCCTCTCTCCTTGTCTCTTCTCCGCCAGGCTCCTGCTTACACCATTTTAGTTCTGACACCATAACTCCTGAGAGGGTAGATGATTATACATTTTCTATAGGAGGGAAAATCATCTTTTAAGATAACGTCTCATGTGGAGATGAGAGCACCATTAAGAGGAACTATTTTCAATACCTCTTTATCAAAGTCTAAGAATCCCAGCACCCGTCAAATGTGAAATAGCAAATACTCAAAGTCTGTTTGGGCATTGCAGGAAGAAGGTGACGACACAAAGAAAGTACAGGAAATAATTGAATATTTTGACATTGTGAAAATATATAAACGACGTCTTTTCTCAAAAGTACTATTGCTGGCAATTTCATAAAACAGCAAATAAATTTTATACTTCACTGAAGACAATGGTTAATCAGCCAATAGGTTAAAATTTGTTTCACTTTTAAACCCATGGTCGAATTGTTTTCATTGGTATTTTACAGAATGAGTCAAGGAGATAAATGTATTTATTTATCTGTAATTTTTACTGTCAACTCTTTCCAAAAAGGATGCAATTAAATCCTTATAAACCATACAGTGAACATAATTTTTTTATCAATTGGAAAGAGAAATACTGAACAGCATATGTAAGACAGAAAGAGCTAATTTTACCAAGCTTCTTGGGTAAGATGGTTATTACCCCAAACATTAAACTTTTTCTTTTTTTTTTTTTTAATTATTATTATACTTTAAGTTCTAGGGTACATGTGCATAACGTGCAGGTTTGTTACATATGTATACTTGTGCCATGTTGATGTGCTGCACCCATCAACTCATCAGCACCCATCAATTCGTTATTTACATCAGCTATAACTCCCAATGCAATCCCTCCCCCCTCCCCCCAACATTAAACTTAACTCTAGGTTCTAAGGAAAGCTTAGAAACATGATGGATTATATAGTTTAACTTTTTTTTTTTTTTTTTTTTTTGAGACAGAGTCTCACTCTGTTACCCAGGCTAGAGTGCAGTGGTGGGATCTTGGCTGACTGCAACCTCCGCCTCCTGAATTCCAGCAATTCTCCTGCCTCAGCCTCCCAAGTAGCTGGGATTACAGGGGCATGCCTCCATGCCTGGCTAATTTTTATATTTTTAGCAGAGACAGGCTTTCACCATGTTGACCAGGTTGGTCTCAAACTCCTGACCTCGGGTGATCTCCCTTTCTTGGCCTCCCAAAGTGCTGTAATTACAGGCGTGAGCCACTGCACCCAGCCCAGTTTAACTCTTTTCATGAAATTAATCATCACTTATTCACAACAATGCATTGTGGTACAGTTACTATTTTTGCCATGCTGAGTAGGATTCCTTAATGTGTGTAGATAACTATGTATCCCGATTTCTACAGATATTTCCTGCAAATGAAAAGAGGAATAGTTGTCAACTATGCCCATTTTGAACAAGTCTGTTTTAAAGATGAAAACATAGTATGTGACATGTTTTCAGTATTCATTTTTATTAGGGATTTGATCAGAAACTACCTAATATTAACTTAAGTGAAAATTGTTGAAAGAAGGAAGATACATGAAAAGATATGATTTTGTTCTATGTGCTCGATTAAGTTTTGGATTGTTAGGACCAGCATGTGGCAGTGCCCTCTCCCTCTATTTTAAGCTTGTTTTTATCAACTTTAAAAAATTGATTTCATATGCTAAAATCATAATTTTTAAAAAGGGAATTAATCTATCCTTTACTTTTAATTATCTTAATCATTTGAATCACAACAGGGTCACTCAAATCATTATACATTGTGATAATAGAAAGAGATCAATACTTTGGGTAAAAAAGGCTTCCATGATACATGGTTCATTCAATTAACAAACATTTTGAGCTCTTCACACAAAATATTTGCTGGTACTGGGACACAAAGATAGAAATCTGCCCCATCTCAGTAGAGAAACACTCACAAAAATCTATAGTGGAGCCTAATTCATAATGTAGGTATATACATTATTTTTAAATTTAGGAATAATGAAAGCTTATTAATTGATTTTTAACCACATAAAGCAGGTAAATAAAACAATCATTTCTTATACTAAGCAAAGATATTTACCTTTGAAATCAAAATGCATGTCAATATCCTCTCTCTCTCCCCCACTAAGGCTGGGCAATAGAAATCCCTAAGGGTAACTGAGTTTCGAACCTTGTCAAGCCCTGACCATTTGATATATGTTCACTTGCCTTCTCTGTGCCTTAGAATCTTCAGTTGCCCAATAAGGAATGTTCTTAGAATCATTAATACAATTCCAATGAAATTATTTGATTTTGAGCTCCTTGAAGAAAATGATACAGCCAGGCAGAAGTTTGTTATTGTTAGTGTTGGCTATTAACTAATTTAAAATCAATTACAATTATCTTAATATCATGCCACCCGTAAGTGGCAGTGGGCAATATTTTCAAAGTTCAAATATTGTTTTCTTTATTACAGGTTTCTTTTCTCCATGGAAAACTCCAAAGCCTGTAAGTTGGAATTATTATGCTTCTTTCTTTATTTCTACTTACTATTGCAATTTCATTAAATAAAAGTTGAATTTGGTGACCTCAAAATCTCTTTCAACTCTAGAAGTCTGTGATGTCAAAAAAATAAATCCTCTGTGTCCCTTTGTCTTGTGTCTATCCCACAAGTACAAGAGTCACTCATCTTACCTTCCTATAAAAACAATTCTGCCCTTTTAAAATATATACTTGCAAAATGAACATTAACACTATGCAGCCTAATGTAATGAAACTACTTTAGAAACCTTTTGTTTTTCTCCTGTCCACAATACTATGTAGTCTTCATACATGGAATTTTTGGAAATAATACAAACTATGGGTCCAGAAGTCTTGACCTGCAAATTAAATCTAGTCCACAAAAAATTTAACTCTGTATATATTTACATTTACATTTTAATGTCTACAGAGCTACATATGTGTATGTGTCATGTGTATCTATGTTAGCTTTGTATGTGTGTATATATATAAAATATGTATGTGTATATATACATATAATGTGTGTGTATATGTCTTTGCGTGTACATATATGTGTGTATATATATACACACACACGTATATTTAAGCTCTGTAAACTGTATATATATTCTGTCACACCTGACAATCACTCAAAATGGTGCTTCTGAATCTTCTTTAGATACTGAAGATCTCTACCATCATCTGACTACTCTAGGCCTACTTCCCTATGAAACATGCTAAAATGTCTGAGCCAGTATAGGAAGCTGGTGGGTTTTAACAATCTTTTTGCAGAGCTAGGCTAGCCAAGTTGGCTTAGCAGTTAGAGATGCTCTTTACTTGCTGATAGATTGAAACTATTAATTGCCCAAGTCCCAAGAGCTGGGACTGGTTTTCTGGGATCCCATTTTATGTGTTAGAATACTCTACCCTAACTGGGATATGTGAAATCCATGACCGGAAGAGGCTGCAGCAAAGCAGAACACTCTCCCTAAGCAGGACCTCATTTAGGATTTGACTCATCTGGTCCACAAAGAACATTAGATGGGAAAACCAGTCCTATTTAAGCTTAGCAAATCACTTAAGGATGCATGTGATTTTGAAAAGAGATACTTTTAAATGTTTAAAAAGAAATTTGGTTTATCTTAACCAATGTCTAAATAGTTTCTTCCTTTCACCACCAAACTTAAATCTGTGCTCTGTGGTTATACACATCTTTATCTAATTTAACAAGGAACCTTGCGACCTCATCATGGTGCTACAATTATGCAATCTAGTGATTTCCTTATACGTCCCACATTTATACCAAATTATGTCATTTGGTATAATTGCAGCATTTGCTGTCATTATTATAATTACATTCATAGTCAATAATTCCAAAAAATGTTTTATAGAACTCAATGTACAATTAATCCCGAATCCATGTATTTCTACAAAAGCTAAGGCTTGGACTTCCAGGGCATAGACAAAGGAAGGTAGAAGGCTATAGATTTAATGTCTTCCATGTATCTACCGGAAACTCTTGAGGACTATAATGAGAGGAAGTGGGGCATTAATATACTTGTTTAGGGTGCTGGCACTAAAGGCATTCTGCCTGGACTCAAGTTTTGCTTCTTTCCCTAACTAGATGACTTGAGCTAGCTATGTAAGCTATCAGAGTCTCAAGTTCTATATCTGTAAAATGGAGATAATAACACCCTCTCACTTGGTTATTGTGAGGAATTCTCCGAGCTAATCTATGCAAGGTGCTTAAAACATGTTGCCTCTACATGCTGAGCTTGAAAACATGAACTACTATCACCACAGGAAGCAGACCCTCCATTTATGAGGTTTTACCAAGTCACTTAAGGATGCTCTATGAAATGAACATAGTTGACTGAACTATTAATCAAAACAAGGTGTATAACAATATACCCACAGTATGTGGGCTTATACACACTGTCCTCTGAGTGTGGCCCTTATTGGCCTTCTCTTATCCAGTCCCACTTTCCTGGGCATGGACACTTTGGGACTGGACAAGAGAGGCCCAATAAGAAGCTTGTTGAGAAATAATCATGTGGCCAGTAACTTAAACTCTAAATAGGTGAAGGCCAGGAAGATGCTAGGTGGAGGATTGATGATATCTTGGATCAGAATAAGGAAATGTTATATGGGGTGAGATCTAGCTTCCTCCTAGTCTTGTGTGACTCCCTGACTCTTTTCTGTCTTACTGATCCACATCTCATGCTATTCCATGTCAAGATAGTCGCTTCCTGTTGAACAAGTAATATGCTAAAGTAGTGAGTTCTCATTCTCTCCATCTGGAAAGGATCAAGTGCATTCTTCAGATACAGAATCAAGATAAATGCCGTCATCTTCCAACCTTGCCCAAAATAGTGAGGGGGGAGGATTTAAACTACTCCACTTTCTACAGTAAGAAAACAGTTTCTGAGCAGAGCATTTCATGGGAGTAGGGGAGAGGGACCTGCCTCATTCATAATCTCTTTACTATTTGATGCCTGGGTGTGGACTGTATGTCCAGGCTGCTCACTGATATTTCAGTGGCTGTCCTTTCATAAAGTTTCACAGACATCCATTGATTCACCAAGGCCAGCAAAGATACAGACTTCTCTCAGCTACAGAAAACAACTTTATTTCCATTTGTGCTTATTCTAGTGAGGTGTTTATAAACATTGGCCTGGGTGTGGACACCACTGGGACTGGACAAGAGTGGCCCAAAAAGAAGCTTGTTGAGACATAAACACCTGGCAGGTAACAAAAACTCTAAACAGACAAAGGCCGAGAAGATGCTAGGCAGACCAAGTGAGGCCCATCTACCTCAGTAAGGGGTGAGGATCAGAATGCAGGGGGTTCATGAAGGTAGAAAGGAGCACAGAGTGAGTGTCCCAGGTAGAAAGCAAAAGTCCAGAGACCAAAGTGTCTAAGGAAGTAGGGAAGAGTCAACGGAATCCACCCCTCAGAAGGTGCAGTCAGGCCAGCACACCAGCCCCAGCTAAGGGGGTGACCTCTGACCCCGGGACAGGTGATTTGCCCCATGGTCTTCTGGGTAGGAGTCACCAGGTAACTCCATTTAGGAGGGAGCAGGGCAGGAGGTGATGGGGAACAGAATAGTATGTCTGCTTTTTCTTGGGTGCAGTGATTTTCTGCTTTACAGCCTTTTAGGAAACCCTGACAGAGTGACTCAAGGGTTAATGAATGTCACAGCAGGAAATTGTGAATGCTTTGCTAAGCATGAACTGGACTCTTGACTAATTCCCCAATCTCTGTGCTACAGAAATTGTAGAATTTGTCAATCTGCCATGGCAGCCTTCCCAAACAGTGCCCAAAGCATTACTTGTTCTGTAGTTTTAAGATTGTTTTTTAGAAACACCAATATTTCATATGAAGCATGTCCAATGACTGTACATGAAGAATACACATACCAGCAAGACACATGTGGGTATGAAGTAACCCTCAACGGAATATGGGAGAAAGAAATAGACATTTGCTGAAGCCCTATGATGACAAATGGGAGATACTACAGCTCCCCAGACCATATTTCTAATTTATTTACTTTTTGGTATTGAGTATCTTATATTTGAAAACAGAAGGGATAAAGTCACAGCTAGAATGCATCCACCTGGTGCCTAACGTCAGCTAAAGTGAAAAATTATCAAGGATATGCCTTTACCCACAAATGTGGCCTTCCACATCATGGCAAGGTCACCCGGAATGGATGACCAAGGCAACCCAGAATAGCTTTCTGTATGAATTTTGCTATCAAATGAATTATGAAGTACATAAAGATTTTTACAAATGGGAGCACAAGGCCTGCTGAGCAGAAAATTCACAAAATTCACTAAAACTCAAACCATATTTACCAGTTATTCTCCCCAGTGTGATATTATATAAATGATTACTTCTGTTAGAGTTATAGGGTGGTTCTGACCCAGGATTTGCCACTGGCAACTGTTGGGCCTCAGACAAGCCACTTACCCTCTCTATGCTTCTAGAGATTATGTTTCATAGGAGGAAATTGACCTAGACTAGGGGTTTTCCATCCTTGACAGTTATAGAAACTTTGTTCAAATGAAATCTTGGGCAGTAGCCCACATAGAAAACAAATTAAAATGAAGCCAATCTTATTGAAGGAAGGGTCAGTGACCCGTTTCTTTTCCAGTTTGCTGGCTCAACACGAACCCCTGCCACAGTCCCAGTCCCAAGTGTGCAGGGCAGGCCCCAGGTGTCTCTGGTGTTATACAGGTGCACAGTTTAAAAACACTGGAGTATATGGCACCTCACATCCTTTCCAGCTTGAAAATATTGATAATGGACAGACCAGAGCTGGAATCGGAGCCCTGACAAAAATATAGCTGGTGTGAAAACTAAAGCAGGACAGTGCCATAGGGGACAGAAAGTTACAATCCTGCCAAGTTCAATGTAATGTATATCAAAACTGTTGTTTTTTTAAAGTGGGCATATTTTATTCATTCACTAAATGAACATTTTCTGAGTACTAACTATGCATTGGTAATACAACAAGTAGAAAGATGCAGCCCCAGTCCCCAGCCTGATCTGTTTGAGACATGGCTGGGTAGATTCATGGTAATCACAGTTGGATGTGATGAAGTGGTGTGAGGGGTAGGAGGGACAGGGTGGTCAGCAAGAGCCTTCAAGGAAAGGAGATACCTCCTCTGAATCTAGTAGCCAGGTGAAATGAGAGAGGGGATGGAAGAGTGGAAAATACATGTAGAAAGAGAAATGAAGTATGCAAAGTTTCAAAAGCAGAAGAGAACCGGGTGGGTCCTCGAGAATGAGAAGCCAGCCCATCAGCCAATATGGGGAAGGTGAGCGAACCCAGGTCAAGAGGAGCCCTCCACGCCCCTCTCGGAAGTTTGGCCTTTGTCCTGAGGACCATGCGTACTCAGGGCAGAGTTTCAACAGGAGGGCAAACTAATCTAAATCTTACATACACTGCCGGTTTATTCAAAGCAGGAAAGAAAAACTGAGTTTGAATGAGGCATCAGTTGATAAATGAAGATGAAGCTGGCAGTGCCAATAGGTGATCTCAGGGAGCCTGTCTTCCTCCTTGATAAAAAAAAAAAAAAAAAAAAAAAAAAAGGCATTAATCTCTGCCTTCTCTATCTCATGGTGCTATGGTGAGGATCCAAGAAGATCATGTATGTCAAAGAACATGATAAACTGGGAAGTACTCTGCAGGTCTTTAAGAAATTATGGAAGTAGCAAGATCAGTAGCAAAATTCTGATGGAGGAACCACCAGATCCTCAATAAATGAGGCATCCTAGGAGACTTTGAATAATCCCTGAATCCTAGATGGTTGCATAATTACGTCTAAACTGAGAGGAAAGCAACTGAATGCTCAAGCGTAGGAGGTTGTTGCGATATGCATAGGTGTCAAATGAGTATATATAGATGACTACATCTTCTGCTCCAGTGAAAGTGATGTAATATGTTGAAACCATCTTAGAAAAGGAACAACTAATACCATACATTTCTAAGCACTAACACATGATTTGTCTTGAGACACATTTTCTTTATCTTATGGGGGGAAAAAAACAGAGAAATTAAGTGGTTTGCCAAAGATTACCGGCTCACTGTTGACAAGATTATATAAGTTATATATAAGTTTGCATTCAAAAGTCAGGCACCGCTTGCATTTATAACAATTTATGATGTTGTCTTACATAGACATAAAATCTTTTCTTTCAAGGAATTTATACCAAAGTTTTACCCGTTCCCTGGAAGAAAAGTCCACAAGGCAAAAAAGGTTAACCTAAAGGTGACAAGAGAAAGAGCCAGGAAGAATTTGTCAGTCATTTTCTCTGTCCTCTCACTTTTCAGATAATGGACCGATGGGAGAATCAAGGCAGTCCTCAAACGAGTTTATCTGCTCCGGCCATACCGCAGAACCTGCCCTTCCCACCTGCCCTTCACAGGAGCTCCTTTCCTGACTCAACAGAGGCCTTTGACCCACGGAAGCCTGATCCATATGAGCTCTACGAGAAATCTAGGGCCATTTATGAAAGTAGGCGTAAGTGAAAGCCACATGAAACAAGGGTACATTAATAATAGCTGAGGCCCTACCAGGAGATGTATTGAGGCTGAATGATCTGGCATGGTTTTATATTCTGAGTTTCAAAAGTGTTTCAAGAGCAGAGCCAGCTGGTCTAAAATTATCTTCGAAAGCCTGTTGACTCTAAAAGTAGGTTTATTATATCTTTCACCTTACAGTTTATCTCCTACTTTTCTTCCCCTAATCTCCTGAAGAAAATCAGGAATATATTTTTGGGGGTTTGGGGGTGAGGTTGCTGGTTTTGTTTAGGTTACCAAATACAGAAAAGAAGTGTTTGGCTTTTTTTTTAATCTGTTTAATCTGATCTTGAGCCTAAAGCATAGATTTTTCTTAGAGCCTTGAATGTAGCCATTGAAGAAGTTAGGACCTTGAGTAAAATGTCAGCCAAGCCTTCCCAACTCACAAGCATGAAATCAATTGGTTCCGAATGCAGTACTGATCTAGGTGCCAATCATCTCTGCCACAGCTTTCTGCTTCTCCTTCAGTGCAGTCAGGCACATTTGAACATTCAGTCTTAAAATATCGTGTATGCACTTGTCACCTATCTGAAGGTCTTTTAAAATTGTTGTACTTTATAAACATTAGAAAATAAGGCTTTTAATATTGCTTGCACCATTGTTGTGCTTCTTTCTACCATCTTGCAAGTCATCTCCACATGTTAGAGGATAGGAATCTCACAGTATCATAAGAATCTGTGTATTAAATGAGCAGGAAACCCAGCCTCGTAGAAGAGTTTGGTCCCTGGCGCTCCCATTTACAGTCTGTTGATTTCCTTTGCTTCAGTGTTCCACCAATGTCTTGTTTCCAACTTTATCATCTGAAGCATGAATAGCAAGTTTTAAACTGTGTGTGATCTCAGAGGATCTCAAATCTGCTTACTCTTTTGATGAGCTCAGGGGCTGAGAATTATACACCCAGCTGGTAAAGGGGAAAGCAGACATAATACCTTTTCCCCATCCTCTACAACTCTTTGTAGAACTAATTTTGGTTGAAAAATAGTTAGGACAGCAAGCCATTGAGAAATCATTTATATCAAAATGAAACATCTCCCCACCCCAAATCCACATACATTTTTTTTTTTAAAAAAAGGAGCTACATCAGAGCTACTATATTTCATTCCTTTCCTTCTGAACAACTGAAATATCTTTAGATGGTGTCATTAGAATGTCTTTGCTGTAGCAGAGTAAGAACAAAGTAGGCATTCTTAGCTACATAATACAGAGTATGAATTCAGGGTATTAATGCTCATTAAACTGAAAAAAATTGAAAAGATTTCAGCCCAGTTTCTAATACCTTCTCTGCTTCAATAACCAAGTATTGATCGAATGCCCATTTTGCTGTCAGCACTATGAGGAGATACCAAAGATGAGTAATATGTCCTGCTCTCACACATTTAACTGGGGAAATAAGTTAATGAATGTAAACAAATAGAGAGTAAGATAAAGTTCACAGTTCTAAGATGGAAGTTGGAAATGCATAGGATTAAAATATCATCCTCACCTCTTTGACTTGTTTAATTTTGTGATTGCATTTAGGGAGCATTAAGAGGTGCTTCCTCCTGCTTTTTGTCTCCTCCTTGATCATTCGCTTCCATCCTTTTTGCAGTTTCCTAGCCAATGCAAAGCTTTATGATTCAGGACAAAAACAATGTTGGTATTTATCTCCAGTTTTCTCTTTATGGTTGTCTGATACTGTTGTGCCCTCAGTTTCCTTGCACACGATACTCTCTCAACTCTAAAAGAATTATTTCTTTATCCAGCCCTTGCACTGCTGTTTCTCTCATTGCCTTTCCCCTCCTCACCTGTAACAAACCAAGTAACCAGTCCGCCTTAACCTCCCAGAGCTTTCTTTTTCAGTCCTCCTCTAGTAGCTCTTCATCGCCCTTTCCCTCTACAGCTACAGGGACAGCAAACATCCTGACTCCCCAGCTCACCGCCCCCCGTGGGCCCCCCATCAGTGCTCTCCCTGTGCCACTGCTACTGCCGCCCTCATCACACCCCCTTCCTGCTTTCATCAGCTCTCTCTAATGTTTCTAAGGTCACAGTAATGTTTTCAGGGTCAAAAATCTCAGGGAGCCAAAAGAGGGCAAGCTCATTGCGTTTCCTATCCTTCTCTTTTCTACCACATTTCTTCATAACACTAAATGGAGTGTCAATGAAACATAGAAATCATATCAAGGTAGGAAAAGCTCTACCACTAAAGATTAAAGATACCAGGAGAGCATGGCACCGCTTTCTCTAGTCTCTCTGGATAGCTGATCCGTTCACTCTGCTTGCGGATATGTGAGTGTTTTAAAAAAAAAAAAAAAGCCTTTTGCCCTCCTGTACATTTCCATTTCCAAGTTCCATTTTCTCATGTAAATGTTTAAAGCAATACTAAAAGAGAAAGATTTTAATTAATGATTGGAAAGCTCAGTCTGTTTCTCATCATCTTCAAATAGGTTTTTTTAATGCAATGATCATAAAATGTATATACCCAAACAAAAGATCAATATTTTAAAATTTGTGATTAGGAACCATTCCTATTCTTATTCCTTTGAATCACATGTATAACATTTAGGTTTGGCTCTATTTATTCTTGTGTCTTTTCCTGGGGGGAAAAAAATCAGTGTAACGAGGGAAAGTGTGGAAAAAAATCCTAACCAGAGCTGTTTAAACTGAGTCCTTTGACATTTTCCCTAGCCTATAGTGATCTCATGGTGTCCTTCCTTACAACCATGTCTAAAGCTAAAGAGATTTTTGCATTCACTTTCAAAACTGGGTTGCAGTCGCCAAATAAAAAGACACCCCTCCACCCACAAGCCTGAGCTGTACAGAGCTACAGAATGTTTGTTCTGTCAAGGCTGTCAAGAAATATTTGGATTCAAGTCACCAGTCCCCTACAAATGATGGAAATTTATCAAATGATGTAAATGCTGCTGTGCCTCATTTGACTCATAATTAGATTATGCTGACATTTTAATACCCATGCACAGGACATCTTAATAAAGATGTATTCCCCGAAAAAAATTGCTGTGATTTTAAACAAATGAAGATGATCATAGGATACTAGAGCCACGTGAAACAGAACATGACAGGTACATGCTGTGATAGGAAATACCTCCTATCTTCATGAGATCTCAAGATGAGCTGGGAATGGAGCAGGACAGAGAAAGGAAGATTCTCCCACCATCAGGAAGATTCTCTGATTTTCTAGCTGAAATCAGAGCTAGCAGCGCCTCTGATTTCAGAACATTAGGCACAGTGCCCAGAGGTGGCAACTCCAGGCTCCACATCAATCAACAAGAATGTATGAAACACTCACTATGTGTCTAGAACTCTGCAGGGCACTCCACGAGAGAAGTTGCGAGAAACAACCTCTGCTCATTAGAAGCTTGCAGTGAAGTTGAGGACACAAACAAACAAACACATAGGAAAACGATTTCTGAACAAGGCCCCATTACACAACACAGCAAATGGTATCAATATTTTAATGTGTGAAATTGTGCAGTAAAAATAACTAAATACTGAGAGTTTCTCAACTTCCATGTGAAAACTGATATTCAATCAAGAGAATGTTATGTGTTAAGTACTTTTGCATTATCAAAATCTCATTAATCCTTGCTGGAAAACTCTGTGCAAAACAAAAGAAAAAAAAGAATTTTTCCCCACTTACTTAATTCCACATAAGCTTAAACTTACATGTGTAAAAGTATAACTCTGCCCAAAAAGTCCCTAAAAAAGTTTTGATCAGTGGACCTTCTGGATCTCCATATTAATTATTTAAACATTGACCCTAAGTCATTATTGTCAATTCCCAGAAAAGAACAAAAATCTCCCCAACTTCCCTCTCTGCCAAAGACTTTTAGACAAACATGACTATTCTGTGTGTAATAATAGTCGCTGTTGATAATAGACTTCTTGATGTCCCCACTACTTGCAATTTTAAAAATTGAAAACAAAAGAAAATACTTTTGCATAGTGGGACAAGCCATGCTATTTTTCCCTTCTCTTTTCTCTGTCTTTTTCCCAAGAATCTCATAAAGGAAGGCCTTGAATTTGTTTTACAGTCACAATAGGAATGACTTGAACGTTCTGGTTTGTATACTAACATTCCTAATGCTGAACTATATATGCCATTTCTAACATTGGAGAAAAGTAGTTCAAAGGCCCTTAGTGTTTTCTCCCCTGCATCTCCTCCTCCCTTCTTTCTGTATGTGTGACTGCATCCTTGCATCCACCACGTATTTCTGATATGATAGGAAACCTTCTATTACTGGCCTAGTTACTTATAAGACTATCTGGGGTGACTACACATGGAAGTTTCCTGAACAATCCCTGTCTGTGCTGTCCTGGCATGATTATCAATAGTTCACTTTTCACCACCCTAGACTGTCCTCATTTGAATGATAAATTATCAAGTTTTCCCTTTTTATATCATCCATTCAAGGAATAATCCTCATTACTGTTCAAGAAAAGCATATATCTAAATGTACACACCATGAATAAAAAGCGTAATACCTACTCAGACAAAAAATTTTTTCAAGCTAATTTATTTGGCTGATAGAATGTTTGCCTATACATATTTTATCCCTAACTTGAGGTAAAGGCTTATTAGTGACTGTGTTGGTAGCCAAACTCCCAGTAAACTCCTTCTATACCCAGAAAGTTAGACATATGTACAAATCTAGTGCATGACAAATGAAGTAGAAAAAAAATAGGTAGTAAGGTTTTACACATTTAAGTGCTATGCCATGGAGTCGTCTTTCTTAATACAGAAAATAAGTCAGGTTCAACATCACGATAAACACCGAACTGAAAGGGAGTCAATCTCATCTGTCTCCTTCTTCTGGGAAAGATTATACTTAGATAACTACAGCTAGATACTGGTACTGAAAAGAGGAACTGTGATCGGCAAGGCAGTATAAAGTGCTTCCCAAAGAAAACGAATGTTGCTCCCTTTGGAATCTTACAAAATTAAGTCTTGATCACTCTGATGGGTCTGTTGATATAGGAGAGAGGGCCTTGCCCTGTTGCTTCACTTTTCTTTAAGCCAGTCTCACTCTAAAAGTTTGTCTTCTCATTCAGCTCATGGGGACATTTCTTGGGCCTGTTCCACACTGCAGCCTTGAAAGCTGGAACAATAAGCAGATGCAACCAGGAATAGAAAAGAAACATTCTTATTTCCTGAAACTCTTCCCTCAGGGTTCTGTCTCTTCGTTTAAACCCAAGTTGAATTATGACTGAAGTTGTTCAAACTTTTTTCTCTTCACATTGAACTTTGGTTATCATAAGTAAACAATTTATGAGGTACAACATGTCCACACTCCTTTGCGGTCAGACATCACTCAAATGTAGAATCATAAAAATGTCAAAGATTCATATGGTATAATGTGCCTTATAGTATAACCTCTTTAGAACAGACATTTCTCTGAAATGTCTTCAAAAGAGCTCACACAATCAATTTTCCTTTTCAGAATTAGAATAATAAGCCCTGAGTATCATAGCAAAGGTAGCAATCAAAAGTGATCACAGGCCAGTTCAAGAGTATAACAGAGAAGCAAACTGTTTTTTAGTACTATATCTGAAATGAAATTATAATTTGTGGCAGAAAAAAATGGACAGTTATGATTTTCACATCTATGGCTGTTACCCTGCTCTTTTGTTGTTCATCGATTATTGAATTCTTTCATTGTTCAGGATTGTAAATCACATGTAATTCATGACTGATCACAAATGGGGGATTGTATTTCTAAACTATCAGGTTTTCTGCTGTTCTTTCCTTGTTATTAGTGAGCGAAAGTTGTAGTTTGTACTGTCTCCCAGCCTAACAGCAGAGCCACTTGAAAGGATGGGGTACTGTAATAACATTATTCATCGCAGAACACCGCTTGAATCTCTAAATGAAAAGTGATGGGGGAAGCCACATGACATATGGTAGTATCTCTCTAGGGTGCTCAAAACTAGAGCTCTGAAGCCTGTGAAAATCTTTCAGCTCAAGCTTTCCTGACTCCAAGTCTCCTTTTCCCATGTAATTAAATACCCAATTGAGCCAAGCTGGAAATATCAAAAAGTTTCAGAAAGGTTTAAATAAATTCATGGATGCCATAGCTACAGGCAGCTATTACGTGATCATGAAAGGCCACCGTGCCTTCCCAGAGAACACCCTCACATGTGAACACTGCTAGATCAAGCCCCAGCCTGATTTGCTTGAACACTGCTGATGTCCGATGGCATTAGTTAAAGTACCCCCCACGTATGTTCTCTGGAACACAATCTTACTTTAGTGAAATATTAAAATAAGATAAGTAAATGTTAAAACACTTTTACCAGTGACTCTAGCATTAGAAAAATAAAAGGATAGAAAAAGATGTAATAATGTTATCATTTTAAATGTCCTCAATTATACTGAGAGATTAATTTTCTGCACCCTTTTCTCATGGGAAAAGCATTATTGTTATCCTTAGTATAATGTATGTTATGATTTGATCTGTGAAAAAAATTGCCTTTTAGCTAGAGTTTCTAATATATCACATTGTGCATTACTTTGCATATAATATATTGATATGAAGATCAGTAAATCCAGTTAAGCTGTGTCTGCCATTTTAATATGTAGATTTTAATTAACTTGGAAATCTAATTTTAAAAAGGTATCCTCAGATAGCTTTCTAAGTAACTGTAGTAGCGTTTATATTTCCAACAGGTTCCTTCTGAAACAGGAAATCACCATGGTGTAAGCTAAGTAATATAGAGATAGCAAAATAAAAGTTGTGGTAGGACACATATTTTCCCCATGTATTTAGAAATTAGATCCAATCCTAGAGCTTATAAACTTATTTCATTCAGTAATTTAAAACTAAAAGATCCTGGAATTAAGGGATGAAGGCAGGGGGAGGAGTAAAAAGTAAACTCTAAAAATCAGCTCTTGATTGAAAGTTATTTAATATATCAAAGCATTTTGTTGGTTGCACAAGTTGACAACCTAACCCAATGTATATTCATGAATAAATGTGAGACCATCAAGGCTGCAGAGTTTAAGTGCTAGATGGCAAGTAGGTCCTCGTGAGAGAAAATACCAGTTTTATAGTTAATGGAAATGTTTCAAAGGTAGCAGTCTTCCATCCCTGATACAGACAAAAGGACATTTCTCAAGTCATAATCCTAAGCAGCCACACCAAACATGAAGGTTCTTAAAAAATAACAACGCTGTGTGTGATGATCCCGTTCCTGTGTCCAAGTGATCTCCTATTGTCGGGGGAGTGGGGGGAGGGATATCATTAGGAGATATATCTAATGTAAATGACGAGTTAATGGATATAGCACACCAACATGGCACAAGTACACATATGTAACAAACCTGCACGTTGTGCACATGTACCCTAGAACTTAAAGTATAATTAAAAAATAAAAAATAAATAAATAATAAAAATAAAAAAATAGCAATTCTGCCGGAAAGCTAAACACAGCTTACCTGGGAGGAATGATTGTTATGCCCTCCATGAGCCAACTGGCTCTTTATTTGAAACAAAGCTCAATGAAAAAGCAACCAGACTTTGGTCTTACTTCAATTTTTAAAGTTTAAGGAAAAAATACTCGTTTTTTTCATAGTGCTTTATATGGTACAACTATCTTATAAAATTATGTCATCTTAACACATTCAGAACGGGGGAGTTCTATTGTACTATATTCTTACTCTCTGCCTTTCAAAACTGTAAGTTGCCTCCTCTATAAATACTCTTAAGGAATAATCGCATATGATTGATGATTATATATCATAAATATCTAATTTTATAGACCAAAATAATAATAATGGTATGAAATTTCTTCCAAGCAACAAGTAGTTTACATATTGAAGTCTCAAAGTGTGGGAGGAGTGGTTCTTCCAAGAATATTTTACAGTTCTTCTACCTACAATGTGAATTTATGTTTTAGAGAGGTTTAGTAATGTTTAATTAATTTTTATCTGTAATTCCTTACATGATTCAAAAGCAAAACAATGTGGTAAACTTAACATGAAATTCATCATAGGGGCAAAAATATCCTGCCATTCTCTCAGATAGAAGTAACTCAGCATGTCTTAATGTAGATCTTTAGCTTCTTAAGTATTTCTTGACCAGAGGTTTGCATACATGTATCTTCTGCCCATCTCATATTAAACCCAGTTGTGTGGTTTAGGAAATTCTCTACTGACAGAACCATGAAGGAACAGGAAGAATATCTGGAGATGTTAGGAAAAAAATGTATAGCATGGTCAGAAAAGAGTGTATTATTTATTCATAATAATATTAAAACAAAACAGGAAAGAGTTTTATTGGATAATGCATTCTAATTAAGTTTAAAACTTAGATATAATACATATGTTTTCTAAAAAGGTTCTTGAAGAGTTTCCTGTGAGATAGTATAGAATACCTTAAGCAAGTCACTCAGCATTTTGGGTCTTAAACATCTGTGAAATGAAAGGTACCTTGCATCTCTGTCACTATGATATTAAGACCAGGGATTTAGAAGGCAGATTGAAAATCAAGGGACAATTTAATTACGTTCTTCTTCACATTTAGCAGTCCGAGATAAAGACATGGTGAAAGTCTGCATTTCTCGAACACACAGTAAGGAGTTGCACATCTTAACCATGTAGAGTAGGATGAAGCATGTCAATTGGAGCCTTGCCTACCCCTGAAAAATGTTCACGCATGAGAGCAACATGTCTCCAAATACTTCCAGAACACAATATGCAACCAGGTTGTTCTAGGTTCTAGAATTCTAAATGTGGGCTATGCCTACATTTTAAAGGTGTTTTATACTCACTTTTTTGAATTTTTATGCTATTAGAAGTAGCATAGCTTATATCATAATTCTTATAAAGGATCTCTATTGCTAAAATAAACCAATTTAACTCAACTACTTATACATAATTTCAACTGCCCAGAAAATTGGAAATATCAAAGTATTTGGACTAGTGTACATAAATCAATACAATCATTGACTGGATTTTCCACTTTTCATTTTAACATTTTATGACACAAAATTATAACCTAATTTTTAAGGACCTATATTTTCTGTATAGATTTCAGGTTCTAGATTGGCTTTACTTTCAAATAAGTATTCTTATAATGAGAGTCAAAACTTAATATTTAGAAATGGTAATCTTATTCTACCCTGATCTAAAAAAAAATTCAGATTTTTCTATTTTGGATGCATGTAAAAGAAACATATTTACATACATGCTCATATATAAAGCAGGGTAAATCTGTCCATTAACTTGGATCTTAGAGGAAAAAAAGTTATTAAACATAAGTATAAGATTGTGTTTGGGGGAGTTATGACAGCAACAAAAAAGAAAGTAAAGATGAATTTTAAAATGCCATAAATGAATTTCAACTTTAATTCCCCATTTTCCCATCCAGAACAAGTGCCACCCAGGACCAGTTTTCGAATGGATTCCTCTGGCAAGTATTGTTCAGTACTCACAGTTCTGTGAACAAAACGTCTTCCATTTTGTGTAACAAATCATTCTTCTGAGTAGTATCAGTTTCTTAGTATATAATCACTGTGCTACTTTAGTCACCTACATAAAACATGTATTCAAGGTAGACAGCAAGTCTCATCATGGTGAGCCTAAATGCCTGCCAACAAAAGACAAAGGAAAACAGTCATATTCATGAATTTCTTTCATAAAATACTCTAGTAAAAGGCTGGATTAAAAACAGCTGCCAAAGAGACCATCAGACTGACTAGGTCTGTGCTACGTAATACAGTAGCCACTAGCTATTGGGTACTTGAAAATGGCTACTGTAAATTTAGATACGCTGTCATATAGGTGTAAAATCCACACTGGATTTCACAGACAGTGCCCAAACAAAAAAGAAAGATTTCATTAATTATTTTATATTGATTTCTGTTGAAATAATATTTTGGATATACTAAGTTAAACAAAATATATTATAAAAATTGATTTCATCTGTTTTGTTTTCTAAAATGTGGCTATTAGAAAATGTTAAATTACTTATGGGGCTTACATTTTATTTTACATTGAATAACACTAGACTAGACACAAATAAGAAGATAGAAGGTCTCAAGAGATTTGCAATTCAGACATTTCCAAAGAATGGATTAGAAATGTTGCTAACATAGAATGAAATTCTTTTCAAATCAAGTAAATATCTATATCAACTTAATTTTTTTTAACCATGCCAATTATAAAATACTATATTTCAGTAAGATTTTACATTAGGCTAAAATATCATATTTTAATTTTAAGAGCTTTCAGTAATTAGTTTGCTTAAAAGAAAAAAAAATTTTTTTTTTACTTAATCATTTGGAAAACACCAATTTTAGTTTAGATTAAAATATTTAACATTATTGTACAAATGTTGGAGGAAAAAGAAGATTTAATTGTTTTTGCTCTTAGAATTCATGATGAAAATGCTTTAAACAGCTAATCAGACCACCAGATTGAAAGTCAGAATACTCAAACAATTGCAGAAAATAGTGTTTTATAATAGTAGCACTATTTCAGGGCTGTGGGCTCACAGCACACATCTCCAGAGTGTTTCCATGATGACAGATCATTATCCATCTCAGCATGTTCTAACACCCCTTGGAGAATATATGTGCCTGAGATCATTTCATTCTGTAAGTTTCCATGTCATTTTTGGGGGGATATATAGAAAATATGGAAGATATTATTTAGTATTTTCTCCTAAAATAATGGCTAAAGTATTTGTTTAGCTTGGTCTAAAAATTTTAAAGCATGATTATTCCTCTATACTGACTGTTAAATCTTTGTAATTTTTTAAAAAAATTATCTTATGCCCAGAGAGAAAATGGGACCTAGTAATTACAGTTGCAAAATGAAATTAAGATTTAATTTGAAATTTTAAATCTCAGCTTACTTGTCACAAAAAGCACATGTCTTAAAAATCTCAGATTCTGAATGTACTTCATTTAAAAACAGGAGAAGGAGAGTGGCCCAGTAGTTTAGATTACTTTGACATATATGCAAAGTAACAGTTTACCTTTTTAAAAAATTACCTTTTTAAAAAATACATTACTTAGAAGACAAAAGTTATAATATAGTTGGGGTAATTCAGATTTTGAAGAAAAGAACCAATCCAAATAGTTGGTTGAATGTCCACACAAGTTATCAGAATATTCTGGAAAATCATGACTGCATTTAAAATAAATAGATCTTACTTGGCGCTGTGGCTCATGCCTGTAATCCCAGCATTTGAGAAGCCAGGGTGGGAAAATAGCTTGAGCCCAGGAGTTCAAAACCAACCTAGACAAGATGGCAAGGCCTCCGTCTCTACAAAAAATTTAAAGAGTTAGCTGAGCGCTGTGGCGCGTGCCTGTAGTCCCAGCTACTTGGGAGACCGAGACGAGACAGGAAAATGGCTTGAACCCAGGAATCTGAGTAGTGAGCTGTGATCACACCACCACACTCTAGCTTGGGCAACAAAGCAAGACCCCATCTCTAAAAAAAATACAAAAATGGCCGGGCGCGGTGGCGCATGCCTATAATCCCAGCACTTTGGGAGGCCAGGTCTGGCAGATCACAAGGTCAATAGATCGAGACCATCCTGGCCAACATGGTGAATCCCCGTCTCTTCTAAAAATACAAAAATTAGCCGGGCATGGTGATGGGCACCTGTAGTCCCAGCTACTTGGGAGGCTGAGGCAGGAGAATCGCTTGAACCTGGGAGGCGGAGGTTGCAGTGAGCCAAGATCACACCACTACACTCTAACCTGGTGACAGAGCGAGACTCCATCTCAAAAAAATAATAATAATAAGATAAAATAAGTGGATGCCCCATACTTTTTATCACATTTATAAAATGTCTCATCAAATTATGTGTCATGATTTTGACTCAGATACATTTATCATAATTATAAGGTATATTGTTAACTTTATCTGCATAAGATCCTTAGGTACAGAGGCAAAATTGATAGTAGAACGTTCTAAATAATATGTATTTATGAAACTAAGTAATAACTCCATAGTGGAATAATGCTGTGGTTCATTGGGTCAAGGAGACTGGTGAGTATCTTAACGCAACTAAATTCAGGAAATGTTTATTTAGCAACTCCTACGGACTGTGCATAATGGAACACTATAGACAACCAATGGTAATTATGCCATCAACTAAGGAGAATATTAGTGAGAAACAATGGAATCTATGGCCAGGAACTTTGAATGGGCAACTCCACCCAAAAATAAGAGAGCCAGGAAATGGGGTGTTACAGAAATGACTTAGGATCAAAAGAAATCTGAAGTCATAAACAGTGCATCAACAATATCAAATAAGGCACTGAAATCAATCAGTATGAGGAAAGAAAAAAAGGCCATTTAATTTGGTCATTAGCATGCCTAGTGACCTTAAAGAGGGCAGTAGTGCTGAGAGAGCATACACCAGACTGGCAGGAATGAATCAGAGGTAGAGTGAAGGCTCCACTAGAGACTACTTTTCCTAGAAAGAAATGGAAGGAGGGAGCAAAGTCATATTTAGGATGGAAAAATCTGAGCTTATGTGAAGGCTGAGGAGAGAACCAAATCAAAACAGGAAAATGGCTTCTACTATGGCTAACACGTGCTTGGTCACATTCACATACCCACAGGGATAAAGCAAATGAGTAAAGAGAAGGGATATTTTAAAGGATAGAGTATTAGCTACTTACTAGGTAATGTTAGATTTGAGCAACAGAAACTATATAATTCCTGTTTAACTCATTCTATATCTGGAGTGCATAGAAATCCAGAAGTCAAGACCATGTTTAATAACCTTTTTTGATTCCTAATATCTTCCTCGTGCTAACTTTCCTAAATCTCTTTACAAGGAAAAGCCAAAAAGAGTGATTCTCTTTCCAGCAGGAAAAATTGAATAAATGTATCCTCTGTGCCAAACTGTGATGATACGCTATGGTACTTATGTTTTAATTAAAACATGAAAGGGGATTCAAGTACCAAAATTTAATTGACGTGTTTACAGCAGCATCCCATGTGCCAAATTAATTCATAAAATTGTTGTTCTTTGCATTTTGGAGGATTGAATCCATTCATAAAATTAATCAGTTGTGTTCAGTTACGCAGCCTTTTCCCTAACTGTGCACAAAGCTACGTAAAGCAAGACTAAGGAAACATACAGCACGTGAAGCCCCTGGAGTCTTCATGTGAAATAGAAATCAGCTTTTGAAATCTGCTTTTCTTTATTATGAGAGAGGTTGTCCTGATACCTGGATGTGCTCACCATTTGCTACTTTTTAAAGTTTGTTTTTGCAATATTGGTATGAGCCTAGAATAAATTAAGACTTATAAATTTCATTTCAGTAACTTGCCACAGTGGTCCTGTTAAATACCATCTAGGAAGAGGATCATGAGATGCTTTGTTCCATAGTGCCTGAAGATCTGAGGACCCAACTTCTAAGAAGCAACACTAGCCACAGCTGGCCATTCAACACTAATATCCAAAGAATGCTTTCTCTCCTCTTAGTCCATTTCTTTACAACCACTGCCTCCTCTTGAGCTGCATTAAGCGAGACCTGAGAGTGTCCCTGACAGTTCTGCAAAAAGTGCTGAGGAAAAAGAAGATTTTTTTTAAAAGAGCACAGAAAAAATAAACAAGGGAACAGAAGAGTAAAAGGATATTGGTGGGGCACAGTTGAACAACATGCAAAGCAACTCAGGTCCAAATAGGTATCTACCAGACACCCTCATCTAACAACCTCCCTGGTGCATAGTTTCTTAAAACAAGAGAAAGGAATAGTGATTGTTAACTCTGTTGCAGTGAGGTAAAGAGTTGGATTTCTTCACTTTAAGTTCTTGCATTAATAAGGAAAGAGATAAAACATGATACAGTAATTGCAGTAATTGAAACATGTCGTCTGGCCAGAAGAGCAGCTAGGTGAAACTCAGAATCATTACAATCTGCCAGGAGAGCTAACATAGCAGGAAGGAAAAAGAATGATGTCTCCCTGCTTTGTACATATAATTTTAGTTATTTTGTAAAGCCAGACTCCAAGGAAACAAACTAAAGAAAAATTAGCTTTCTAAAATGTTCTTATTTTCCCTAAAAAAAAAAAAAAAAAAAAAAATACTGCTGCCTCAAGGCACAATCTATCATATGAACTTCTTTTCCAGTTGACCATTTCTCTAAAATATCCAGACCCTGCAGCCTCTGAATCTGTGTTCAAAATTAACAAAGAAATAAAAAATAAATCACATTTGCCAACATTCTCTAAGAGGTCTCTCTTTGCCTCTCTCTACCTGCTCATGAACCATGAAGCTGGCCACCCCTGCTGGGAAGAATGGAAGAGTGTAGATAAAATAAATGGCTGGCACATACCACCCTATATTTGAAATCAGGGTGGGTCAGAGCAACAGGATCGTAGTTGTCACCAAAATGTGCATAAAGTGCAGGAAGAGGAGAATAAATGCCTCGTTCGTGTCTCTGTTCTTCAGAGTTAAATAAAATTTACTTGCTAAAATCTAGATTTTTCTCCTAAAAAGAAGTCACGAGTTATTCATTAAAGAAAAGCCCCTTAATTCCTTCAGGAATCACAGATTCTCTGACAAAAGACAAACTTCTTGTGCCTTGACACCTCTCAAAGTTCCATTCCTGGGATTGTCATAATTTCAGCATTTCTTTAGGGGAAAAGTTTTACTTAGCAAATAAGATGGATCACACAATAAGGTTCTTGTAAAGCTCCTGGTGCAATATGGATGGGTGCTGAAGTCACTGGAAGAACAATTTCCCACTTAGCATACTCAGTGGTGATGCAAAAATGAGAAGAATACAGGAGATGAGAAGTTCCAGTTAAACATGCTGGCTCTATCATTTTAAGTGTCACAAATACAGCACCTTCTATTTGTATTTTTAATGTGTATGTGGTCTAGAGTTCCTCCAAGCTTAAAGTGCCTTACAGAAGAGATTGCCATGAACAGTCGTATTATCATCAACTTGTAGAAGTTGGAACGGTGATTGAGCAATATGTGTCATCTCCCATTTCCCCTTCTCTTTCTCCTTCCCTTGGGTGGAGTACGGGTGCCTGCTATGACTTTGTAGAGCTCTACTCCATCTGCCTCCAGACTCCCAAAGCCTTACCACACACCCCTATATGTGATTTCATGTATGATATGGAGACTTCAGAAGAAACTGAGTTTAAAAGCCAATTGTGTCTCATAGACTGTAAGGCAAAGTTTTCATCTTCCCTCTGCCACCACTCTATTTAATAGGAATGGAATTTTTAAAGTTCTCCCATCTTTAAAATATGATTGATTATATAATTTCTAAAGGATGTGGAGGTCTAATTGGTTATTCTTCTTGCAGAATTTCATATTATTCATTGAATGGAGAAGATCTTGATCATGTGTGCATTTGGTCATAAAAGGGTGCGAATGCTCATTGAATCTTGTACAATGCATACAAACATATGTACTTATGTGCCTGATTCATCTTTATTTAAGAGAGCACCAGACAAATAATTGGCATTTGCCCACATCTCAGAAGTGAACGATGCCTTTCATATGTCCCTGGGAATAGCCCAGGTTGTTGGGCACCAAGGCAAGCCTGTATAATTGTGCGTTGTACACTGTATCACTCCAGCAGTCCTACCTACTGCAGAACCTGGAAAATATCTGCCTCGCCAGCAGTCAATGAGCCTCTCTCTGCAACGAGCGCTACCATATAATCATGGGTTCAGACATAGATTTTTGTCCCATGAGAATTCTCTGAAATCTCGTCTTAATTTCTACAACGATCCTATTTAAGCAAGGGGAATTTTACTTAATACCTGCTTCTATCAGTTCTAATACCTCCTTTAAACCATTAAGGCCCAGAAATGGCTAAACATTTCTTAAGCAAGGGATAGCATAAAAAATAGTTCTTGAAACCACTGATCATCTGCTGGCATCCCAGCAGTGGACATGAAAGTATGCACAGCTCGGTCACAACTGAAGTTTTTCCCCCTGACGAAGGTGCCAAGGGGCAAGGGGACGGGCTAAGCATAAATCAGATTCTACTTAAAAAGTCAAAACATTTTTATATTTAATAGTTTTAGTTTATTCTAAGGCCGAAAAAAACGACATTCAGGAGAGTTTTTCAGCTTATTTTGAAATACATCTCTGTTCTTTCAGCTGACTTCAGAAAAGTATCTGCTTACTTATTTTGAGTACTCTCATAAAGCCAAAAGTCAATCTATGGCTTGCACATTCTAAAATGTTTCGAGGATAAAAGTCCATCTTAGACCCAGATGAATTTCTACCTGTAAGTTATAAAAACCCTAAAGGAGTTTGTCAGAAAATAAATGCTTCACTTGAACCCCAATACAAGAAAGTTTAAATTCTATATCTTCTAATTTTTACAATTTTAAAAGAGACAACTTCTATTGGGCATACGTTTACACTACACACACACACACACACACACACACACACACACTCCTAAACTGGATGCATCATGTCATAAACAGATATTAATAAATTACTAGGCAGTGCTTTATTAGACAGTTCCAGGGTTTTGCCATCTGTTCTCTCTTACTTGCGTAATAATTGTTCTAATCAGAGTAAACATCCTGAACGTGACAGTCAAGCTTCTTGAGGGCAATCCGAATGCTCTCAGGGAAATCAAGAACTATAAAGGCATCAATTTTCTTACTCAGAAAATTCATGTATTCTTTCTGCTTCTGGTAATAAATACCCCAGTGGTGCCCTTGGCTGGTCACTATTATTCCAGGGACTACCTAAATTTGGAATGCCTACTTTTTTGCTACCATATTTTTTGTATCCTCTGTGGTTTCCATTGACCCTAACAGCACTCTCATTAATCACATCCACAAAATTAATTTATCATTGGTATGTTCAGTTCCTCAGGGGCTGGGAAAGAGGTAGGATTCATTACTCATTGGGATCTCCTTTATGCCAGGTCCAGATTATAAGGAATTGGATGTTCACCTTCGGAGGATGGAGTCTGGATTTGGCTTCAGAATCCTCGGGGGAGATGAGCCTGGACAGCCTGTAAGTTGAATCTTCTTTATTTCCATGCTTGGAGCTGTATTGTATGAGTAAACACCAGGGAAAATAGTGTTTAGTGTGATATCTAAAAGGAAATGTTTTAGGACTCTCATAAAGAAGTTTAAGCTTTGGGTTTTTTTATTTTTTTCCTTGCTGTTGTCTTTAAAAAGATCTCATGACATGCAGGTATCTCCATGACAAATTTCTCATTAGAAATCACATTCAATAGGGACATTGCTCTTTTTTAGAATGGATTGAATTCCTCTTGAATATTTGCATTATCGAATTGCACTGAACCCCTGGTATCTTTGGGTAACAGTTCATGAGTAATGGTAACACCCAACTGGGAACAGCAGAATTATGTATGTTTTTCACCAAAACAGCAAAGGAGATAAAACAGAGGGATAAACAGAAATAAAGTCAAGCTCAGCACTGCAGAATCTCAGCCAGATTTGAATTAAGGGATTACCAGAAGATGTTCATAAAGTCAACTTCATTGGCATAATATATATTGGGAAATTTAGAAGGGCTTTGTAGAACACGTGTGTGTGTGTGTGTGTGTGTGTGTGTGTGTGTGTGTGTGTGTGTATTTAGAGTAAAAACATAAAATACTAGTAGTCACTAATACACAGAAAACACAGCAAGGCTAGGATTTATGAGCATATGTTAAAATATCAGCTATAAAACACTCATTGTAAAAGATATGTCTTAAATGGTACCCAATGTGACTAAGTCAGGTCCACGAAAGTTTTGAATAAGTGAAGGGCCTGAGCAGTGCAGTCAGCTATCTACATCCCATCTGGCTCTGGCACCTGAACTCCATCCTAGCTCATGTAAGGGAGTTAAATTTTAAGCCTCAGCTTTCTCATCTGCAAGATGGGGATAACAGTAGTGCTCTATTATAGAGTAGCTTTGAGGATCAAAGGAGATTATATATATTATATATGTATATGGAAAGGTCTTGGCATTATATCTGGATCATATGAAGTGCTGAATAAATGTTTATCATTATCAACTTTGTTTCTCTGGTTACTAGATTCTCCCAGGAAATATACTCTCTCTCTCTCTTTCTCTCTCTTTCTCTCTCTCTCTCTCTCTCTCTCTCTATATATATATATATATGGTTTTTAAATATACTATATGTACTATAAATATTATATATGTGTGGTTTTCTTGAGACACAGTCTCGCTCTGTCACCCAGGCTGGAGTGCAGTAGTAGTGTGATCACAGCTCTCTGCAGTCTCAACTTCCTGGGCTCAATCAATCCTCCCGCTCAGCCTCCTAAGTAGCTAGGACTATAAGAGTGTGTCATCATGCCTGGCCCCAGAAAATAAAATTTAAAATAAAAATAAAACCTGGGCAGAAATCCTCAGGAGAAAAAAGTTAATGTAATAAATGAAAGGAATCTGAAACAGTTTAAACTGTCTCAGAGTAAAGTAGATTGTCCTGGGTGAAGAGTGGGCTCCTTCCCACAAGAGGTATTCAAGCAAGCAACGGCAACCTGGCAGGAACTCCGAGGAGCTTCCTCTGCCCTGCGGGAGGAGTTGAACTGGATGATTGATGAGGTCCCTTTCTACAGAAAACTCCAGGAAGCTGAGCTTATACTCCAAGGATGAGGGCTCTCCAGGAAAAAAGACTTATTTCCGAATTCCTGGGGATGAAATCTGGCAACAGTCAACCAGAATGTCACTAACTCCCCAGCTGCCAAAGAAGACGTGAAGGTGCTTTTGCCAAGGAGGATTGGCCAGATTTTTCATAGTGCTTTGAGAGGAGGTAGAATGCTGAAGTAAAATACAGGACTCGAGTAACTTCAGACTTAAATTTATTCAGAGACTAAATTAAGAATCTCATGTCACAGGGAAAAGGAACTCTTGGCTGTGTTTCACTCCCATCCACTGCTTTGTTTACTCTCCCCTATCTCCGACTCTGAGATTACCAGGGATCCTAGGCCACCAAGTCAGCCCTCCAGCCTTCCTGCCCTCTATAACTCACCTCGTTTTATAATAGAGAGAACTGAAAACATTCTCAAGTCCCTTCATATCTGTAAGCATTTAGCGCACTGATTTATGCTATAGAACCTCCAGACCTCCACAGGGTATTTATACAGCTTGGCGTCCTTCAGGATTGTTCATGTATCTGCCTATTTTGTTTATTCAGCAGGATTTTAAATTTATCCTAAGCAAGGACTTTGTCTTACCCTTTTTATCCAACATGAGTGCCCCATAATTGAAAAATGTGTCATTATCCAGAGTGAGCCAAACTCGAGGTTAAGGTCACAGTCTTCAGACTGCCACCTCTGCCCAAGACTCCTGGCATCAGCTGAAATAAGTTTGCCAAATGTCAGAGTCTAAGGGAACAGTCTCCATAGACCACCCCAACTTTAAACGCTAGCTCTGAATCTGGGGGCCCCACCGTGTAGTAGGTTCGCCGTGCACTGGTTGCCAACTTGTCGCGTCTGTTGAGACAGAACACTCACCCACACGCCAGGCTACATGAAGTAGATTTGTCACTTACAGGGAGGCAGCGAGGGACAATAGAAGCCAAGGATTCAGGAAGAGCAAGTTCCCCAAGGCTCAGAAAGCTGCCTAGGACAGACGGAGTCTCCACTCACACTTGCACCTCAGCTGAGGGTCCCCAAAATCAGCCCAGTGTGGGGTTTCTACCCTGGAGAAGTATATCACAGTGGACTCAAGCACTGAAGGGCATCCTGTTTCTAGGGGGGACTGGAACAGAACGCAGGCTGTTCCAGCTAGCCCCTCTTTATCTCAAGATGTTGTGTTCCTAGCACCTTCTATAGTTATTCTTGAGAACTACAAGAGAAAATGGGGAAAAATTTGGGTGAGTCCAAGGCCACTCAGAGAACTGTCCTGTGCTCACAGCTTTCCTCAGGTCCAGTAATTCACTAGAATAACTCAGAACTCAAGAAAGTACTGTATTTATGATTACTGTTTGATTGTAGTGAAAGCATAAAAATTAGAACCAGCCAAAAGAAGAGGTGCACAAGATAAAGTCTAGAAGGGTTCCAAATGTGACACTTCCATCACCCTTAGGGACATGTTACCCTCCAGCATTCTTGCAGAGAGGATTGCCAGCCAGGGATGTTCACCCAAGCTTTGATGTCCAGGGTTTTTATCCTAGTGTTTTGTTACATGGGCGTGATTGATTGAATCATTGCCCACAAGGATGACCTCAATCTTGAGCCCCCTTTCTTCCCCATAGGCCAGGCTGATATTATGTGGCTCAAAGGCGCAACCCACTAATTACCTCGCTGGTCTTTCTAGTATGGTCAGCCCCTACTCTAAGACTGTTGGTGTGGCTGGCCCCATCCTGAGTCATCTCCTTAGCATAAACCATCAGGTATGGTCAAAGGGGCTCACCATGAATGACAAAGACGCTCCTAATTCCAAGAGTTTTGAGGTTTCCTTTCAGGAACCAGGGAGAATGGCCAGACTTCGCTTTGGGCTGAGACCAAATTTATGGCAAAGCCATGTGCTTACAAGATATCAAATGAATGAAACAAAATGAAACCATGCTCAAAATAAAATACAACTTTAAGGCCATTTTTGTATCATTCTGTGGGACACTGAGCACTAGCTGAAACAATTATAGGGCATTTAAGGGTAAACTCATCTAGAATCCATTGCACTTATACTAACATAATACTTCAAACTTACCAACCTAAGGGGTTTTCACCAGAAAGATGAGCTCTCTGTTTGTTCCAGAATACACTGACTCACATGCTTTTTTTCCCCCTTTTACTAATCTCTGAGCTCCTTGAAGGCAAGGACTATAATTTAATGGTGTTTATGTCTTCCAAGCCTACCCTGGTACAATAAGTATTTATTAAATGGAATTGAAGAGAGTATTTTTTCACCAAGTCAAAACTGTCACCTGAGCTTCTCAGAACAAGTAAGGATCTGGAGTTTATATTTTCTGAGGCCTCTAAATTCTACAGGCTCTGCAGAATTAAAGTGGCCTAGTCCTGGAAACAGAGATAGCGTCCTGGCGGCCCTACAGCATGTTTTTGTTTAGTTCCCCCAGTATTTTACAATTGCTGAGCATCAATTAATTTCACCTTTTGAAAAATGGATTTTCATCTTCTCTTGAAAATTAAATTTAGCAACATCGAGCTTGCCTTTCTCCATGACAACGACTGGCTGGAACTAAGCAATGGTTCCTTTTAGACTGAGCCTGGCTACAGTTCCCAAAACTCCTGTATGCCTGTGTTCCTCTTTAAAGCTACTATCTTTGTGATTCCCATCCCAGTACCCATTCCAGAGGACTGAATTAAAAGACATTGGAAAGATGAATATTTTATGCCAATGGCGCCTTCAACCAGGGCCAGATATTTTAAAAACCTAACTTAAGCACTAAAAACATTTATCAGGTCCTTTCTCCCATTTATAAATACAAATAACATTAAACTATAAAATAAATACAAGGCAAAGCGACAAAGTTTCTGATTCTTTCTATGATACTTACTTTAATAGAGTCTTTACAAAATGAAATTCTGACTTTATTGGACCCCTTGGCTCATGCTTTGTCTGCTTTGGGGGTAAGCCAGCATCCTATTCTGTAGATATTATCTTCAACTGCTCCCCTCCCCCTCCAAAAGCAGAAGCAATTGCATGACTGAGTCATAGGGAGGGAATAGTCTTGGCTGACTCAAGAGGACAGTGGTCTTGCTGGACTTTGCCTGGCACAGAAGCAATAGAATTGTTACCAGGATGGAAGACGTACTGTTCAAAATGAAGCTCAGATGTGTGAATGCAGCCGTGGTTACCACCCAGCCTCAGGACATCTTTCTGCCTGGTTTGTACACAAGTTCCCAGGTTCCTATCACTTCTGAATATTGGCTTTGCATTCCTGAATCCTTTCTCCCCTCCAGTGGGCAGGCATCAAGTATTTATGATAAGCCTCCTCAGATTACATGGATTGCTGGTTATCCTATTGTGTTTACTTAGATTTATTCTGGTTTATTCCTTCATTTGAATGATTTAAGACATACTCATGCTGCAAGTTACAATTTTGACATTTAAGCCATAAAGTAGCAGCTTAAGTCTCTCCGAAGCAAATAAAGCTAATAAATTAGTCCTGAAAACCAGAATATTGAATCTCAGAATGACCCTGTCCAGGAGAGTGAAACTGTAAAGATCTCCCGTAAACCTTTCCTTCCAGCTTTTCTACATTCTAAGTCCAGAGATAACAAACAAAATGTGCTAGCCTCATTTAGTGGCTGGTGAGCTACAAAGGGAGAGGCATGTAAGGTGATTTGTTCCCAACTAAAGGAGGTCTCATAAGTACATCAAATGGGTTTCTGCCTCCATATATACGAAATGCTATTGACATCCCATGGGTGCACATTAAACACAACAGCACGGCTTTCAGCAAATAATGAACAGCAGGACTCCTGCTCAGACAAAGCATATGGGCATTTTTCCTGCAAGAGGAAATACTTTTCACAGTTAAATAACAATAGAAATAGAAAGAAGTGAAAAGTTGCCAGAAAGGAACAAAAATGGGATTTCCAGCTGTGAGCTGAAAAGAGATGGAAAGGCATCAAGAGGGAGAGATCTGGAAAACACTGCATTGGAGAAAAGCCATTCAAAGACAGACATGACAGACCTAGTCTTTGGCACAGGAGTCCGGTGCGCACTGGTTGGAGGAGTTTCAGAAGGAAAGAGCCTGAAATCTGCTCACCACAGTGACAAGTTGTCCCAGGCTACAGATACTACAGAGCAGATCTCCTGGGCTTAGGCTAACATTGGGCAGTGCAGGAAAGAATTAAAGGGACTAAAAGGCCTGGAAAGGTGGTTTTGGGTTTCTTTGTGTCTTTCTTGGTTTTTGGGTTTTTTTTTTTTTTTTTTCTTTTTAATGTGAGTTTCTCCCCTGACTTACTGGGATCGCAGCCACTTGAATGTGAATTGCTGTTATTTCACATCAAATGTTCTGTTTTGTTCTGTGCCCTCACAGCATGAGATAAAGTAGAGTTGTTTTGTTTCTTTGGGGTTTTAGAGAAGGCGATTGAAAAGATAGGGCCACAGATTAGTTGTTCATGGAGAAGTTCTTTCTTGCTCTGTTTTGCCACAAAGCTCTTCCTTCAGGGCCAAAGCAATGGGGATAGGAGAGAAAAAAAAACCCTCCTCCAAGACGGCAGAGAAGAGAAAACTGAATAGTGGAACTGAAGGGTCAGCTGAGGCTGAAGAGTCCCCCTGGGCTAGAGGGTGGTAATGAATGGGGCAAGGCTAGAGTTGGCTGGGAAGGCTCACTGGCCAGTGGGCCAGGGGTCAGCAAGACTAAAAGGATGTGACCTGGTAAGTAAGGGATCCTGATCCAAGCACCAATGGTAAGGGGAATAGTGCCTTAGCAGAACTAGAAAACAGCTACTGTGATGGGTCAGGGAGCGCAGGTCTTGTGCTCAGCCAACTTGGGATGTGATCAGTGAGACCACAGATCCTGTGGCTATTGAGAAGTGAGAAGAATCAGAGCCTTGCTATCAAAGGGTAACTGATCTATGGACCAGCAGCATTCAACTCCTGGCAGCCTGTTAAACCTGCAGAGTCTCAGGCCCCTCCCAGACCTGCAGCCTCAGACTCTCAGGGGGTGCGTCCAGAACTGTTTTAATAAGCTCACCCGGTGATTCCTATGCATCCAAAAGTTTGAGAACTGCTGACTTAAAGGGTCAGATATCCTGAGGCATGTTCGCAAGAGCTTAAGCGAACATAGAAATGTATGCACTGGGAAACCAATATGAGTTACAGTGCAAGACAGAATCCTAGATTATCTAGTCCCTACGGTGGCAAAGGGGAAATAATAGAATGTGTCAAGTGGACAAATCATATTGGAAGTAAATGACAAAAAGTTGGTTTTTTTCTCTGGGATAGAGAGAGATATCGAGCTATCTCTATGTCAGCAGTGAAATATAATGCACAAAGGTGCCAAATGCCAAAGGCTAAGGTGCACAGCGGCAGGAGAGCTGGAAGCAATGACGGTGCAAGTGGTCAGCCTCTGCCCAGCAAAGGCTGCAGCTCCTGATGGATGGAGCAAATGTAACTGTATAATATCACTAATGAGCAGGCACCATGAGCACCCACACAGCACACCATGCTCAGCTCAATTCAAGTTTATTTAACAGTATGGCAACCTGTTTTTGAAACACGGTTAAGGTTACATTATATAATGTAACTATATAATATACATATAATAATTATGTAAAACTATATAATTTATACTTGTGTTATACTGAATATGCTATTTATTAGATATTCAATTGAAGGGGTAATTGAATATACTGCCTATTTAGAAATAAATATATAAAAGGCCTATTCTAACCAACTCTAGCACTACTTTGGACACATGACTGACACCACTCCCAACCACTGTATTTTTTCCACAGTAATCCTTTCTGGCATCCTATATAATTTAAGCATTTATTACATTTATGATTGTCTGACCACTAGAATGGAAACTCTGTAGGGTAGTGATTTTCGTTTATTGTTCACTGATGAATTTCTAGCACCTAAAAGTATCCTGGGCTCAATGAATATTTGTTGACTAAATTAATTAATAAGGGGAGTACGTCATATCACAGCAATATAGTAGAAAAGTAGATCTTTTACTGGGCTCTTTTTTTCAATAAATGATATTAAACTGCTGGCACACACTATAATGTCCAGAGTGTCCGTAAATGTTGCTGTATATCTTGCTGTTCTCCTACAGCAAGAGAGGAACTTTCTGACATGAAATTTCATCTTTACTATTTTTGTATAGGGCCCAATAGCAGCTATGGCTCTCTCAGTTGTAACCACTATTTTGTGTTTCACTTTCATCAGTCGAATCAGAGCTATACCTTAAAGTTGATAATTAACCAGCCAAGAAGTTCACAAGCCATTTTTTTCCTCTATAACTAGCTGTAAACTGTCTCACTAAAGTGTATAGGAAAGCTAAAGGTTGAAGCATTTTCTTTGGGCCAACCCAACTAAATGCACCTTTTCATGGGGCAGCGGAGAAACATTTATTTTAACTGGTTTTTGCACAAAGCACTTACCAAATCTTTGAAGTGCTCCATAGTGGGTTGAGCCTTTTGAAGAATAGATTGGAACGTCTTTATAAAGAAACTCATAAATTCAAGTTGTCATGACAAGAAGGGAAAGTGGAGAATGTCAGGGCATACCCAACTTCTGGACTGTGGGTTGCAGGGAAAGAACTGCACTGTGCAGCCAGTCTAAGGCAGGAGATGTCAGGCCTGTCCTGTGCCAGCAATCATGAATCATTTGTCAGAACACTTAATATTCCATACAGAAGCAAATCTATTTCTCACCCTACCTCACTCCCCAGGAATAAGGGGAAAGCAGAAGTCGTGTGGGAAATTTTTGTTCCTGTGTAGCAGGAGAGCTATTCCATGGACTAAGGCTGTGACGCCCTTCAGACTATAACTTTGCACATACCTGAGAAGTCCTGGGCATTCAGATCTGGCTGTCATGTTGACAGGCCACTCTGAGCAGTGAGACTAAGTAAAAAGGAATGGTTCTGCTGCCAAGCCTGAAGACATGCAAGCCCGAAGGTCATGATGGAGCAACTCTGCAAATTAGCTGGAATTCACAGATAGGGGATTTGAAAGAAATTATTATGCCTGAAGGAAATCAATCTGGAAGCAAGGGATTTAAAATAAAGCTTAGCCTCTGTAGTATCATCAGGCTAATGGTAACCACTGCCATCAGCTGCTGTGTGGCTAAGCCACTGGCAAAAGAAAAGGGGGACCTATTGGTCATGAGCCTGAAAAATTGTTGATAGGTTAAACAGCAAAATTAAAATATTTAATACTATTTTCTTTCCTCTGAGAAAGAAAAAAGCCCTGCTAATTGACACTAAACTGAGTGCCTCTAATGGGACATGGGAAACCTTATGTGTTGCCTTTCATCACAGTCCCTGGTTCAGGGAATTATAAAAACAACCACACTTCCCAGATGGGTACCTCCTCACTTCCTGGCACAGTAGCCACCTAAACAGCAGAAGCACTTCAGGGAACAGGCAGAACTGGGAATGTCCTTGGCGTAGAGGACAGTGCGCCGAGAAGGTATTCAAAAGAATGGAGCAAAAATCTGAAGAAGGTCTGAGATTTTTTTGAGTAAGTCAACTGGCTGGAAAAAGCCAGCTATGAGTTTGCTTTGTTTTGTTTTATTTTCTCCTTACCCTCCAGCTTTTCAAAGCAAAGAAAAAGAAATCTTTCAATCTTTATCAGAATTTAACAATGTGCAACAGCTAGTTTCCCCTTGACTCTTTTTGATCCCTTGTTAAGTGCCATGAAAAAAGTTAAATGCTTCACATGAGTTATTTCATCCAAATCTCCCAAGAACTCCATGAAGTAGGTCTGATTATTTTTTTCTTATTTCGCAAGTGAAGAAAGTGAGGCTCACAGAGTTTAAGAAGCTTAATCTAAGACCACACAAATGTGAAACGGAGCCAGAATTCAATCCTCACCTTGTTTCAGCCAATTAACATCAAATTATTTGGGATTAGAATTTTCCTTAAGGGTATTCGTCATTTATGATGAGCCAGAAAGCAGGTGTCCCCAAAACTTCATGGCAGTCAGCAGCATGGTCAAAATATTTATCTCTAGCACTAAACAACTTGACAGAGTTGGAAGGGCATCTTTCCAACGTCTCATTTTTTACTTTACAAGTGCATGCTCAGATTTGAGGGCAAGGGATGGAATGTGAGAATCACGTCTTCCACAAGTTACATAACTGTATATAAAAAGGAAAAAGATGGCGTGAACTCAGATGGCGTAGCTTGCAGTGAGCCAAGATTGGGCCACTGTACTCCAGCCTGGGCGACAGAGTGAGATTCCGTTTCAAAAGAAAAAGAAAAAGAAGGTTTGAAATGTGAATGTCCTTTCCTTCTCACTACTTCTCTAGATTTTGATTGGAGCTGTCATTGCCATGGGCTCAGCCGACAGAGATGGCCGCCTTCACCCAGGAGATGAGCTTGTGTACGTTGATGGGATTCCAGTAGCCGGCAAAACCCACCGCTACGTCATTGACCTCATGCACCATGCAGCCCGCAATGGGCAGGTCAACCTCACTGTGAGAAGAAAGGTGCTATGTGGAGGTATGTACCTGGAGCCTGCTGCAGGAATCGAGAGTTAGGTGGTAAGATGTTTTCGTGAGACATGGTAAGGCCACATGAAACAAAATGTTAAATCAACATTTCTACATTATATGAGGAAGGAAACAATCTAGATATTCCAAAAGTAATGATGGTTTTGAAAGTGCTGATTTTCACCCCACTGGACAAAAATCCAGTCTTTGAGGCCTGTATTTTAAATGTATTCATTAAAAATTTCTAGAATAGCCTGGGGTTAATTTAAGGTATGTATGCTCTCTGCTTTCTGGTAGTTGCTAGTTCTTTTTTTTTTTTTTTTGAGACGGAGTCTCGCTCTGTCGTCCAGGCTGGAGTGCAGTGGCCGGATCTCAGCTCACTGCAAGCTCCGCCTCCCAGATTTACGCCATTCTCCTGCCTCAGCCTCCCGAGTAGCTGGGACTACAGGCGCCCGCCACCTCGCCTGGCTAGATTTTTGTATTTTTTAGTAGAGACGGGGTTTCACTGTGTTAGCCAGGATGGTCTTGATCTCCTGACCTCGTGATCCGCCCGTCTCGGCCTCCCAAAGTGCTGGGATTACAGGCTTGAGCCACCGCGCCCGGCCGGTAGTTGCTAGTTCTAAGAAGAACAAGATAGTAACAGAAAATATGCCATTTGAAAATGTGTTTGCAAACCAAGAGTCACAGCATTTTGATGCCATAATGAGGCAACCAGGATGGAAAATTAGCTTTCACTGTAGAGCCTGATAAAAGGTAACAGTAAAGCTGTTGCTCTGATATAGAAAAAATGCAACTGTACCTCACTCCAAGAAAACACAATTCATATAGTTCCAAACTTATGAAACAGATAAATTAGAAATAATTATTCCCTTTACAACCACTTTCTCAGCTTCATAAAGGAATCCACCAAAAACATACTTTTCCAAAGTCAGCCCTTGTATTTATAGTATGATTCCACTTATCCCTCTTTACCATTTCAACCCTACAAAAAATTATTTATATTTTTAAGGAATATGTCAGTTACAAGCATCACACTGTTTTTTTTAGGATCTGCGTATTCAATAGCATTAGGATTATATTATCTCCCCTCAAAACCACCCAGCCTTTGTTCTGTGAATCACAAGGGCAGCAACTCCAATGATGTTCAGCTGTCACCTTCTGCCCCAGCACCCCACTGGCTTCTCTGCTCCACCCCTTGACAGCCCTCATACAGAATCATCAATACTAGAAGTAGGAAGGACCTTAGCTATGTGAGCTTCCTCTTGTTACAGATGAGGAAACTGAGGCCCAGAGGTTTGATAGCTTGCCCAGCATTCCACAGTGAGTCGGTGACAATGCAGAGAGGGACTCTTCTCTCTAAGGCCAGTGCTGATTTCTTTATGTTACTTTGTCCCCTACGCTATTCTACCACAATCCTCTCCCCCAGTGAATTAGAAGATGTTAGAACTTAGCAAATGTCACTCCGTAATGCAGGGAGTCTCCCATATGTGCTGTTATACCAGTTGCATTCCAGAAGAGGACCACAGGCTAATGACAGACTGTGAATGACTAGTAGAGAGGATAAGGCATATTCATGTGATGAAAAATCCTTTTCTTTCTAAGTTCCCCTAGAAACTAGACCATGAGCAAGGGCGGTCATTTAAAAGGGCAAGTCAAAAGAATTGTCAGCCCTCCCCAGTACAGACTACTATATATCTTGTATCTTATAGAGGTTTTGCTCAGAGGTGCCATTTGTCTTCAGAAATTCATGGCATGTCACTTGACCCAAAGAAGTAAAGCATCTTAAATTATGCTTTATCCTTGGGCTAGATGCCAAGAGGAAGACAGTGCTTGCTTGGTTAACATTTAACTGTCTCTCTCCCTGCAGAGTAATTTTTAATAAAAAGTTTGCTGTGCTATATGTTCTATCACCTAAAGATAAATTTAAAAGATGCCTGATTTACAAGGAAATATATCGCAAAGTGCAAAACCAATGCACCAACATAATTTCATGCTCCCCTTGCCACCAGCTGATTATTGCAAATTAAATTTTCTTTTAATCAACCCAAGGTGTTGAAGTGTGTACCAAATGCTGCAAAAATGTACTCCTGCAATTTGTGGATCATGTGACTTCCGTAAAGATGCTCTTTGCTGCAGCTCTTACCAACTTTACTCAGTTAGGCTTTTGAGTGCATTTCAAGTGCATTTAATTTTTGAAAATGTTCTGCTGCAGATTGTTCATTCACACCATGAGAGTTTCCAAGTTAATTCAGCCCACTCTTCCTTGAAAGCTTCATCAGTATTGAAAATATTAAGTTCAGCAAAGGATACTTTGATAGCAAAGTAATGCCTTGAAATAGGATGGAAAAGATTTAAAAAACAGGCATGGAAAGGTGACCTTTCTTCATAGCTGCCATTTCTTCCAAGTGAGAAGGGACAACTACAAATGAATATGAGAATGGAGATGCCTTTTCAAGGACTGTTGTTGTCATTGTTTTGTTATTATTATGCTTTCCTAAGCAAAGGCAGTGGGAGGTGCAAGCCTGGCTTAGGAGCGGATGGTTGGAAGCTGAGGGGAAGTGAGCAATTAGCTAAGGAAGAGATAGGACCAGGAAGAGGAGCAGCATCGCCACCCCCTTGCACAAAGGAACAGCGCTGTGGGGAAAGGGCTAGGAAGAAGCAAGGTCATAGGGATGACACGCTTCCACCTTCCCCTTGCCTCAGCTTGTACAAATGCCCACCCCACCCCAGAAGACAGAAGGCACTGGCTTCTTAATTGATGCTCAAGAAATATAACACATTCATTACGAGAGATACAAAAAGGTTAGTTAAATGCTGAGCAAAAATTAAGATAACACAAAAACTTGCCACAAATATTAAGTTATTTTTAAATATACATACTAAGGATAGAAAGGCAAAAAAAAAAATTTTTTTTTTGAGAAAGGGTCTCACTCTGTCACCCAGGCTGGAGTGCAGTGATACAATCACGGTTCACAGCAGCCTCAACCTCCCAGGCTCAAGTGATCCTTCTGCCTCAGCGTCCCAAATAGCAGGGACTATAGGAATGTGCCACCCTACCCAGATAATTTTTGTGGTTTTTTGTAGAATAAATACAAAATTTTTTTTATTTGGGGTCTCGCTATGTTGCCCAGGCTGGTCTCAAACACCTGGGCTCAGGTGATCACCCGCCATAGCCTGCCAAAGTGCTGCTATGGGTGTGAGACACCATGCCCAGCCTAGAAAGCCAGAATTTTCAATCAGAAGATAAACTAGCTTCTCAAAAGTGAGAAGTTGTTGAGTAAAGGAAGAAGGTATCAAGTAGTGCTTCCAGTTTTTCTTTTATTCATTTATTTTTATTTTATTGTTTCAGCAGGCAACTATGGATAATAGATTGCCTCTGGTTTTATTTCCCAAATAGTAATAGCACACACTTTCACCTTGCATTAGTTTTGAGAGAAGATGCCTTATCCATGCCTCCAGCTCCGGTATTTGGTTGGTTTTTTTTCCCAAGGATATTAGAAGAGTGGCTTTAATTATTACACTGAAAAGCATAAATATTTTTATGTTTAGCAGATCAGCTTTGAGACATTCAACCTAATGGCACATTATTTTGGATGCACACCATGTCTCTGAGGAATTTCCTAAAGTGTAAATCTAGAATTGATGTGAAAGAACGTTTTATGACTTCATAAAAACATGTTAGAGTCGGTCTTAAAGCTATCAGAATCTTTTCTTTAACACCTAAGGGAAAGTCTAATTCTTGACCTAATGCCAAGAAAGGGGAGGTTATCTTGGCAGATGGGTGAAAAGTTTAGCCAGTATTGAAGGTGCCAGTACATTCCCTGATCCTGGTGACTACACTTTTTGCCAATTCTAAATGCATTCGCTTGTTGTTTGTCTGCAACCATGTCACCCATTTACATAAGCTGTCTGCCTTGATGAATATAAACTGGGAATGTCTGCACAAATGCCTGTAGGCAGGCCAGCCCCTAACATTTTCAGGGTCACAGCCTGTGGGCTGCTCCTGCCCCATGAGGACCACGAGGGACCTGGTACACATGCATGTGGATATCACAGCCCATATGACCAAGCTCTGTCCGTACATATACCCCATTGCCTCAGCTGTGCTTCAAGGCAAAATATGCCTGTCTGCAATGCTGTCATCCTTCCAGGGACAGTCCTGAGAAGAGACCCAGGCACACCCTGGAAGGAAGCAAGGTCTATATGGTTACAGAATTCACAAGGTCGGGAGATCGAGACCATCCTGGCTAATACGGTGAAACTCCGTCTCTACTAAAAATGCAAAATAAATTAGCCGGGTGTGATGGCGGGCGCCTGTAGTCCCAGCTACTCTGGAGGCTGAGGCAGGAGAATGGCATGAATCCAGGAGGCAGAGCTTGCAGTGAGCCAGGATCACGCCACTGCACTCTAGCCTGGGCGACAGAGCGAGACTCCATCTCAAAACAAAACAAAACAAAACAAAACAAAACTAATTATTTGACTTGAGTAGATACTAAGCGACTGAATTCTATGCAGCCACTTATGTATGAGCTAGATGAATGAGTCAGAGATCCTGGAAATTAGTGTTTTCTTTAAAAAAATTATATAATATATGATATTTAGTCACTTTATGATGTTTTACTGTATTAGTATAAAACAAGGCTGTTAATGCCCTACAGTAGGAAGGACTGTTGGAAAGAAGACAGTCTCACTTGGGTCCAGAGCCAGTTGAGTAGAAAAACGATGTGGGGTGTGTCCCTGAAAGACAATCATGTGACCAGTTTTCAAGTGTCAAGGGCCCAGAACAAGCCCAGGAGAACTTCGAAGTCTTCTTAACTTCCTGATTTTAAATATGCTCTTTCGGCTAAAGATAAAGAACTTTGTTCTGGAAGTTGAAAGAGAAGTCCAAAGGTAATAGAAAAGTATCCTATTAATGTATATGACTCTTTCACTTACCCCGGGAATCCTCAAATTGACTTAGTCAATGATTTTCTCTCTCTCCAGAACCTGTAACGTTGCCACTCCCAGTCATTTACTGCAAAGACAGATAATTCTTCTTTGTTGCTGACTTACTGACAACCACAGCTCTCAACCTCCTAAAATATGACAGCCAGAAAATAAGATCTCTCTTGTCACTGCCTATGACATTTAGTTGCTGATTTGGTCCAATAACTTGAGGAGATTTTCAATTTAATGTAGCAGCATAATAATTGTTTGTTTTTCTTCTTCCTGACTATCTCCAATCACTTTATTTCCAACTTGTACAAGGACTGATAAAGGACATGTGATGTACCAAGACAATAACAACTTGTCTTTGGATGATGTGTTCCAGCAGGGAGGATACATTTTACAAGCGAAGTTTTAAATTCTGTTTGAACAGAAAGAAAGGCTTTGACATTGACATTCTGTTCTCTTATGACCTCGGTACATTTCTGACAAAAAAGCATTCATTTTTTCTTTTATTTAAATGTGATTAATTAGATCTTAAAGAAAAATAAAATTTACCAAGTAATAACAAGCAACAGCCTGGGTCTCATTCATTCCGTAATTACAAACAAGAAATGAGTACATTTTGGTTAGGCCATTTTTAAAATCTAAGTATATAAACAAATGCAGCTTTTTTTTTTTTAAGGTATCGGTGTAACAAAACATCTCTTTCAGTCTTTGTTTTTTCTCCCTGACTTTTTCATTTCAAAATGGATTTGTAGCTTGTAAGGTTAACAGGCTTCACTGGAACTTTTGATAATTATTTTTAACTTGCCATATGCGACACCTTCCAGAGTTCTAAACAGGATACTATACCTAGGCACCCAAAATGGAATAATTAATGGTGATTGTTTCCCTCTTATTATTCCTCTGTTCCATAAACATCTTTTGAGTACCCTAATCAAATTTTAAGATGGGACTGAAACCAGCCCTATTTCTAATTACATTATTCTAGGTGCCCACTTTGGTTCTCTTCGTCAGAGTGCCAATACCTAGGTATTAAATTAAAATGATGAAATTCTTTCTGAATGACAGATAAACATTCATTTCAAAAACTAGCTTCTTTTGACTGCCAACTTCCTATCATTTCTCCATGTAAATACGCTGGCTTTCTCATGAAAGTATTGGTTTGGTTTATCTGGTTGATAATAGAATATATTTTATATTAAGATGGACTGTAAAAATGGAAAAGACCTTCAACAGCTCCTTAGAGATTCAAACTTCGTAATTTCAGAGCCTGAAATTAGATTTGATCCTAGAGTGAGCAAACTATTTTTTAAATGAAAATCTCAGCTTAATTTATTCTTTTAAACCACTTCATTGTGATACGGCTGATATACAAAAAGCTGTGCAAACTACTTTTAAGAAGTATATTTTCCACATTCATGAAGTAAATCAGTATTTCTAGGCTAGCAGAATATTATAAAACATAACTATAGCTCTTTAGAAAAATGCATGATAGTTAATTTTACAGCACAGGGATGATCCCTGTGCTGTAAGCCCTCCTTATAATACATCTACAGCAGCAGCATTTCTCAAAGTGTAGCCTTGAAACTTGATGCAGATTCTTGTGCCCAGACCTACTGATAAAACATTCCGTGGGTGGCCCGTGAAGATGTACTTTTTTACGATTTATTTAAGTGATTCTTATGCACCATATAGTTTAAGATTCTACTTGTTTTCTGACCATCTTCAGTAAATTATTCTTATGCAAAGAAGAACCTCAATATCTAAAACTAGGCATTGTCCCAGGGGTTTGCAGTCCTCATGAGAGGAAGATATAAATCAGTAACAGCACAGAGGAGGCTGATGAGGGATTTCACCTGTGTTTCCTATGAAAACTAGAACGAGCAAGACCTTGGGAGCTCCACGCCTAGGTCTGTAGCTTTTCTTTTTTTTTTTTTTTTTTATTTCAACTTTTTTAATCTAGGTACATCCTACATCCTTCCTTAACATTATGAGAGGAGAAATAAATGTCTCCTTGTTCTGATGTGCATATATTTGTCAGTCACTCTGGGAAAGTTTTACAAAGCATATGAGCCATTTGTTTTAATTTTTTTGTCTGATGTCTTTCTATAACTTTTTCCTATATTATTCATTTTTATTGCTTTGCTTAAGTTTTCTATATATTAGAAAATTTAGGTCCTGTAGGTCTCATGGTTCTTAAATACAAAAAAAAAGAAAAATTAAAGCTGCTTTCTAAAACTCTTTTTGCGATTACATTTTGTCCACGAGATTTTTTTTTTTTTTAATACTTTAAGTTCTAGTGTACATGTGCATAACGTGCAGGTTTGTTACATATGTATACTTGTGCCATGTTGGTGTGCTGCACCCATCAACTCATCAGCACCCATCAATTCGTCATTTTTATCAGGTATAACTCCCAATGCAATCCCTCCCCCCTCCCCCCTCCCCATGATAGGCCCCAGTGTGTGATGTTCCCCTTCCTGAGTCCAAGTGATCTCATTGTTCAGTTCCCACCTATGAGTGAGAACATGTGGTGTTTGGTTTTCTGCTCTTGTGATAGTTTGCTCAGAATGATGGTTTCCAGCTGCATCCATGTCTCTACAAAGGACGCAAACTCATCCTTTTTTATGGCTGCATAGAATTCCATGGTGTATATGTGCCACATTTTCTTAATCCAGTCTGTCACTGATGGACATTTGGGTTGATTCCAAGTCTTTGCTATTGTGAATAGTGCCGCAATAAACATATGTGTGCATGTGTCTTTATAGCAGCATGATTTATAATCCTTTGGGTATATACCCAGTAGTGGGATGGCTGGGTCATATGGTACATCTAGTTCTAGATCCTTGAGGAATTGCCATACTGTTTTCCATAATGGTTTAACTAGTTTACAATCCCACCAACAGTGTAAAAGTGTTCCTATTTATCCACATCCTCTCCAGCACCTGTTGTTTCCTGACTTTTTAATGATTGCCATTCTAACTGGTGTGAGATGGTATCTCATTGTGGTTTTGATTTGCGTTTCTCTGATAGCAAGTGATGATGAGCATTTATTCATGTGTCTGTTGGCTGTATGAATGTCTTCTTTTGAGAAATGTCTGTTCATATCCTTTGCCCACTTTTTGATGGGGTTGTTTGTTTTTTTCTTGTAAATTTGTTTGAGTTATTTGTAGGTTCTGGATATCAGCCCTTTGTCAGATTGCAAAAATTTTCTCCCATTCTGTAGGTTGCCTGTCCACTCTGATGGTAGTTTCTTTTGCTGTGCAGAAGCTGTTTAGTTTAATGAGATCCCATTTGTCAGTTTTGGCTTTTGCTGCCATTGCTTTTGGTGTTTTAGACATGAAGTCCTTGCCCATGCCTATGTCCTGAATGGTACTACCTAGGTTTTCTTCTAGGGTTTTTATGGTATTAGGTCTAACATTTAAGTCTCTAATCCATCTTGAATTGATTTTCGTATAAGGAGTAAGGAAAGGATCCAGTTTCAGCTTTCTACTTATGGCTAGCCAATTTTCCCAGCACCATTTATTAAAAAGGGAATCCTTTCCCCATTTCTTGTTTCTCTTGGGTTTGTCAAAGATCAGATGGCTGTAGATGTGTGGTATTATTTCTGAGGACTCTGTTCTGTTCCATTGGTGTATATCTCTGTTTTGGTACCAGTACCATGCTGTTTTGGTTACTGTAGCCTTGTAGTATAGTTTGAAGTCAGGTAGCGTGATGCCTCCAGCTTTGTTCTTTTGACTTAGGATTGTCTTGGCAATGCGGGCTCTTTTTTGGTTCCATATGAACTTTAAAGCAGCTTTTTCCAATTCTGTGAAGAAACTCATTGGTAGCTTGATGGGGATGGCATTGAATCTATAAATAACCTTGGGCAGTATGGCCATTTTCACGATATTGATTCTTCCTACCCATGAGCATGGTATGTTCTTCCATTTGTTTGTGTCCTCTTTGATTTCACTGAGCAGCGGTTTGTAGTTCTCCTTGAAGAGGTCCTTTACATCCCTTGTAAGTTGGATTCCTAGGTATTTTATTCTCTTTGAAGCAATTGTGAATGGAAGTTCATTCATGATTTGGCTCTCTGTTTGTCTGTTACTGGTGTAAAAGAATGCTTGTGATTTTTGCACATTAATTTTGTATCCTGAGACTTTGCTGAAGTTGCTTATCAGCTTAAGGAGATTTTGGGCTGAGACAATGGGGTTTTCTAAATATACAATCATGTCATCTGCAAACAGGGACAATTTGACTTCTTCTTTTCCTAACTGAATACCCTTGATTTCTTTCTCTTGCCTGATTGCCCTAGCCAGAACTTCCAACACTATGTTGAATAGGAGCAGTGAGAGAGGGCATCCCTGTCTTGTGCCAGTTTTCAAAGGGAATTTTTCCAGTTTTTGCCCATTCAGTATGATATTGGTTGTGAGTTTGTCATAAATAGCTCTTATTATTTTGAGGTACGTTCCATCAATACCGAATTTATTGAGCGTTTTTAGCATGAAGGGCTGTTGAATTTTGTCAAAAGCCTTTTCTGCATCTATTGAGATAATCATGTGGTTCTTGTCTTTGGTTCTGTTGATATGCTGGATTACGTTGATTGATTTGCGAATGTTGAACCAGCCTTGCATCCCAGGGATGAAGCCCACTTGATCATGGTGGATAAGCTTTTTGATGTGCTGCTGAATCCGGTTTGCCAGTATTTTATTGAGGATTTTTGCATCGATGTTCATCAGGGAGATTGGTCTAAAATTCTCTTTTTTTGTTGTGTCTCTGCCAGGCTTTGGTATCAGGATGATGTTGGCCTCATAAAATGAGTTAGGGAGGATTCCCTCTTTTTCTATTGATTGGAATAGTTTCAGAAGGAATGGTACCAGCTCCTCCTTGTACCTCTGGTAGAATTCAGCTGTGAATCCATCTGGTCCTGGGCTTTTTTTGGTGGGTAGGCTATTAATTGTTGCCTCAATTTCAGAGGCTGCTATTGGTCTATTCAGGGATTCAACTTCTTCCTGGTTTAGTCTTGGAAGAGTGTACGTGTCCAGGAAATTATCCATTTCTTCTAGATTTTCTAGTTGATTTGTGTAGACGTGTTTATAGTATTCTCTGATGGTAGTTTGTATTTCTGTGGGGTCAGTGGTGATATCCCCTTTATCATTTTTTATTGCGTCTATTTGATTCCTCTCTCTTTTCTTCTTTATTAGCCTTGCTAGCGGTCTGTCAATTTTGTTGATCTTTTCAAAAAACCAACTCCTGGATTCATTGATTTTTTGGAGGGTTTTTTGTGTCTCTATCTCCTTCAGTTCTGCTCTGATCTTAGTTATTTCTTGCCTTCTGCTAGCTTTTGAATGTGTTTGCTCTTGCCTCTCTAGTTCTTTTAATTGTGATGTTAGAGTGTCCATTTTAGATCTTTCCTGCTTTCTCTTGTGGGCACTTAGTGCTATAAATTTCCCTCTACACACTGCTTTAAATGTGTCCCAGAGATTCTGGTATGTTGTATCTTTGTTCTCATTGGTTTCAAAGAACATCTTTATTTCTGCTTTCATTTTGTTATGTACCCAGTAGTCATTCAGGAGCAGGTTGTTCAGTTTCCATGTAGTTGAGCGGTTTTGATTGAGTTTCTTAGTCCTGAGTTCTAGTTTGATTGCACTGTGGTCAGAGAGACAGTTTGTTATAATTTCTGTTCTTTTACATTTGCTGAGGAGTGCTTTACTTCCAATTATGTGGTCAATTTTGGAATAAGTGTGATGTGGTGCTGAGAAGAATGTATATTCTGTTGACTTGGGGTGGAGAGTTCTATAGATGTCTATTAGGTCCGCTTGGTGCAGAGATGAGTTCAATTCCTGGATATCCTTGTTAACTTTCTGTCTCGTTGATCTGTCTAATGTTGACAGTGGAGTGTTGAAGTCTCCCATTATTATTGTATGGGAGTCTAAGTCTCTTTGTAAGTCTCTAAGGACTTGCTTTATGAATCTGGGTGCTCCTGTATTGGGTGCATATGTATTTAGGATAGTTAGCTCTTCCTGTTGAATTGATCCCTTTACCATTATGTAATGGCCTTCTTTGTCTCTTTTGATCTTTGATGGTTTAAAGTCTGTTTTATCAGAGACTAGTATTGCAACTCCTGCTTTTCTTTGTTCTCCATTTGCTTAGTAGATCTTCCTCCATCCCTTTATTTTGAGCCTATGTATGTCTCTGCATGTGAGATGGGTCTCCTGAAGACAGCAGACTAATGGGTCTTGACTCTTTATCCAGTTTGCCAGTCTGTGTCTTTTAATTGGAGCATTTAGTCCATTTACATTTAAGGTTAATATTGTTATGTGTGAACTTGATCCTGCCATTATGATATTAACTGGTTATTTTGCTCATTAGTTGATGCAGTTTCTTCCTAGCCTCGATGGTCTTTACATTTGGAATGTTTTTGCAATGGCTGGTACCGGTTGTTCCTTTCCATGTTTAGGGCTTCCTTCAGGGTCTCTTGTAAGGCAGGCCTGGTGGTGACAAAATCTCTAAGCATTTGCTTATCTGTAAAGTATTTTATTTCTCCTTCACTTATGAAACTTAGTTTGGGTGGATATGAAATTCTGGGTTGAAAATTCTTTTCTTTAAGAATGTTGAATATTGGCCCCCACTCTCTTCTGGCTTGGAGAGTTTCTGCCGAGAGATCTGCTGTTAGTCTGATGGGCTTCCCTTTATGGGTAACCCGACCTTTCTGTCTGGCTGCCCTTAAGATTTTTTCCTTCATTTCAACTTTGGTGAATCTGGCAATTATGTGTCTTGGAGTTGCTCTTCTCGAGGAGTATCTTTGTGGCGTTCTCTGTATTTCCTGAATTTGAATGTTGGCCTGCACTACTAGGTTGGGGAAGTTCTCCTGGATGATACCCTGAAGAGCGTTTTCCAACTTGGTTCCATTTTCCCCCTCACTTTCAGGCACCCCAATCAGACGCAGATTTGGTCTTTTGACATAATCCCATAATTCTTGCAGGCTTTGTTCATTTCGTTTTCTTCTTTTTTCTTTTGGTTTCTCTTCTCACTTTGTTTCATTCATTTGATCCTCAATTGCTGATACTCTTTCTTCCAGTTGATCGAGTCGGTTACTGAAGCTTGTGCATTTGTCACGTATTTCTCATGTCATGGTTTTCATCTCTGTCATATCGTTTATGACCTTCTCTGCATTAATTATTCTAGCTGTCAATTCTTCCACTCTTTTTTCAAGATTTTTAGTTTCTTTGCGCTGGGTATGTAATTCCTCCTTTAGCTCTGAGAAGTTTGATGGACTGAAGCCTTCTTCTCTCATCTCGTCAAAGTCATTCTCTGACCAGCTTCGATCCGTTGCTGGTGATGAGCTGTGCTCCTTTGCAGGGGGAGATGCGCTCTTATTTTTTGAATTTCCAGCTTTTCTGCCCTGCTTTTTCCCCATCTTTGTGGTTTTATCTGCCTCTGGTCTTTGATGATGGTGACGTACTGATGGGGTTTTGGTATAGGTGTCCTTCCTGTTTGATAGTTTTCCTTCTAACAGTCAGGACCCTCAGCTGTAGGTCTGTTGGAGATTACTTGAGGTCCACTCCAGACCCTGTTTGCCTGGGTATCAGCAGCAGAGGTTGCAGAAGATAGAATATTGCTGAACAGCAAGTGTACCTGTCTGATTCTTACTTTGGAAGCTTCGTCTCAGGGGTGTACTCCACCCTGGGAGGTGTGGGGTGTCAGACTGCCCCAAGTAGGGGATGTCTCCCAGTTAGGCTACTCAGGGGTCAGGGACCCACTTGAGCAGGCAGTCTGTCCCTTCTCAGATCTCAACCTCCATGTGGGGAGATCCACTGCTCTCTTCAAAGCTGTCAGACAGAGTCATTTGCGTCTGCAGAGGTTTCTGCTGCTTTATTTGTTGCTGTTGTTTAGCTGTGCCCTGTCCCCAAAGGTGGAGTCTACAGAGACAGGCAGGTTTCCTTGAGCTGCTGTGAGCTCCACCCAGTTCGAGCTTCCCAGTGGCTTTGTTTACCTACTTAAGCCTTAGCAATGGCAGGCGCCCCTCCCCCAGCCTCGCTGCTGCCTTGCGGTTAGATCGCAGACTGCTGTGCTAGCAATGAGGGAGGCTCAATGGCCGTGGGACCCTCCCGGCCAGGTGTGGGATACAATCTCCTGGTGTGCCCATTTGCTCAAAGCACAGTATTGGGGTGGGAGAGACACACAACACCTGGAAAATTGGGTCTGTAGCTTTTCAAATGCCCTGCATATCTGGGAGAAAGAGAAGCAAGTCAACCAGGCTTATAACAATACCACTGTCTAGAACAGTGCCTAGTACATAGGAAGCATTCAGTGAGACTCTTGTCAAGTAATTGATTACCTGTGTGTGGTATATTTTCCAGGGGAGCCCTGCCCAGAGAACGGGAGAAGTCCAGGCTCTGTATCCACCCACCACAGCTCTCCACGCAGTGACTACGCAACCTACACCAACAGCAACCACGCTGCCCCTAGTAGCAACGCCTCTCCCCCTGAAGGCTTCGCCTCCCACAGCCTGCAGACCAGTGATGTGGTCATTCACCGCAAAGAGAACGAGGGCTTTGGCTTTGTCATCATCAGCTCCCTGAACAGGCCTGAGTCTGGATCCACTATAAGTAAGTATCCAAATTTGCCTGCATTTGAATAAGGGGTCTTGTTTTGATTTGTTCCAGTGATACAAATACTGGACAAGTACACCAGAAGACTGTTGCGGGCATACCGGATAGCCTGAAAGCCACAGGCTGTGGGCACACATAAGGTGTACATACCACTGACAAGCAGAATGTTACTGACCTCTGGCTCAAGAAGGCAAGAACACAACTAATGCCCTCAACTCCTCGACCCCTATAAAAGCTCTTCATTCTTTTGTAAATTAGGAAGAAAGGAAAACAGAGTGATGTGGTAATGTTGCCGTGAAAGGAGGGGTGCTTCTTTTTATGGGTAGGTCAGGGAATGTTCTCTAAGTAACTTGACTGAGAACTGTTCAACAGAATGGAAACAGACATGCAAAGGATCTGCAGAAAAAATCAGTCCAGTCAGAAGGCTTAAGGTGGAAAGGAACTTGGCATCCAAGAAATACAGAGAAGCCCAGTGCAGCTGTAGTACGGGGAGCAAGGGAGAGTGGCAGGAGGCAGACAGTGCCGGCTTCATGTGCTGTTGTTGGAAGTCTCAACTGTAGTCTAAGTCCGTGGGAACCACTAGAAGGTTTTAAGCGGTGAACTGAAATCTGACTTATATTTTTAAAAGATGAGTCTAAATGCTTGTGGAAATTGAAACCAAGGCGTTGGGGGTAGGGGAGAAAGCAAGAATGGAAGCATGAGACATAGTCAGAAGGCCGTTTAAACATCCCTATGGGTTCAGAGACACTGGCGCCTTTGTAACCGCCCACGGGCTTCACCTTGCCCGCTCGCTGCCCAACAGAGCCAATTTATCAAGATGGGAATTGCAATGGAGAAAGAGTAATTTATGCAGAGCCGGCTGTGCGGGGAGACAGATTTTATTACTCAAATCAGTCTCCCTGAGCACTCAGGGATCAGAGTTTTTAAAGATAATTTGGTGGGTAGGGGCTTGGGAAATGGGGAGTGCTGATGTGGTTGGGTTGGAGATGGAATCATAGGGGGTCGAAGTGAGTTTTTCTTGCTGTCTTCTGTTCCTGGGTGGGATGGCAGACCTGGTTAAGCCAGATTACTGGTCTGGGTGGTGTCAGCTGATGGACTGAGTTTAGGGTCTGCAAAATATCTCCAGCACTGATCTTAGGCTTCACAATAGTGATGTTATCCCCAGGAGCAATTTGAGGAGATTCAGACTCTAGAATCCAGAGGCTGCACGACCCCTAAGCTGTAGCTAATTTGTTAGTCCTACAAAGGCAGATTGGTCCCCAGGCAAGAAGGGGGTCTTTCAGTGAAAGGGCTGTTATCAATTTTGTTTAAGTCACACCATGAACTGAATTCCTTCTCAAAGTTAGCTCAGCCTATGCCCAGGAATGAACAAGGACAGCTTAAAGGTTAGAAGCAAGATAGAGTCATTTAGGTCTGATTTCTTTCATTGTCATAGTTTCCTCACTTACAGTTCGGCAAAGGCGGTTTCACCCTTCCCTAGGTAGCAGTAGAAGGAAGAGAAGTAGATGAATGCAGCTTCTGAAGCTCCTCCAGCTCTAAGGTTCTATGAGTCTATACAACAGGTGACAGTCATAGCCCATATTTGTCTTCCAACTGGCCATCTTTGCAGATTCTCAGACTCCCTTGGTTGTTTTTCCTTTTCTACCACACTCTTCCAGAGCTCATTCAGCAGCCTGCAAACAGCAGAACAGAAGAGAGGATAGGAAAATATGTGCGTTTTTCATGGTGAAGTGATTTGACCCAAAAGGTTGGGTATGGAAACACGAGAATAAAGGAGCATTAAGAGAAACTAAATAAATGCACATATGTTGTAGTCCTAAAATTCTTATAAACTGTGGGAGTTTCTAGCACATGTGGGATAGGGGAGGGGTGAGTGTTAAACAATACTCAAGAAATAAAGTTATTGAGAATGAATAAGAACTTTATATGATAAAGTAAATGTTATGAAAAAAAAAAAGAAGAAGAAAACCACCAGAATCTCATGGAAAAAGTTGCCCTGTTTAGTTTAAGCCTTGATAAACTCAGCTACAGAAGCATTAAACCTCAGCGAATATGTGCAGAAGCCAAATTACATACATCTGAAAGTACAATTTCATATCTCTTTTTCTTCATGATAAGCTGAAGAAGTAAATCCAACTTTAAGCATAGACTAAAAGCAGAATTCTGTCAGTACGACGGATTCACCAAGATTAAAAGGATACAAAACTAAGAATTTTCATGAATTATATAAACAGCCTTCCAATAATTTACACTTGAAGAAAGTGTTCACAGAGAGCTTTTGTAGCTATTCCAGTCTTTCAAATTGTTTATTGGGGCAGAATACCTAAAGGACTAGAATAAAAATAAAAAGTATATTGCCACAATGAAAGTGTTTAGCATGTATTTAAAGTCTCAGCTTTATGTGAAGTATAGCAGCCTTATATCTAAATGTATAGGGGAACGTGTGTGTGTGTGTGTGTGTGTGTGTATGTGTCTGTGTGTGTGTGTACACATGCACTTACTATGTAAAGAAACTACACTTTTCCTATTGCAAATAAAATCCATGCATAAGTAGATTTGGAAAACAGTAGGTGCAAATGCTTATAATTAACATGTGATTTTTTCTTCCTGCCAAATGACATCAGACTGACCTCAAAAAATTAATTCTAACCACTTTCAAAATGATATTTTACTTCACCCTGGAGAGTGGAAATATATCCTAGCGTTCATGATGCTTCATGGCTTTTTTTCACCTATTTATTTCTTTTCAATTTAGGGAGTTTAAAATACAAGTTGCCCCCGTGCTCTGTGGCAAAAGCAGCTATTCACTGATAGCACGTTGCCTTTACAGTATGTAATTTGCAACATGCACCATGCACCTAAAAGCTTCCTGGAGCTGATGCTACCTCATACTTAACATCTGTAATAATTCTGAATTCTAATTTTGAAGAGAAATGCAAAGTGTCTCATGAATGGTAAAAGCCATCTTTGTGCCACATATCCCTGGTCAAAATATCAAAGGTTTGGGGCTCTGTGAGACTGACCGAGGTTTATGTTATCAGGTGCCCAAGAATCACGATCATTCCCAGAGTTTGCATTGTTGTTCTCTTCATGGCTTACCCAAGCCCAAGGATCATTAACACATTCACTGCTTTTTCGTTTTTGTTTTTGTTTTTGTTTTCGTGGTTTCTGAAGCTTTTTCTTGGTGAACTAAGTGCTGTTTTGCCTTTGATAGGAGCATCACTACATTTAAGCAAGGAAAGGGCGTGGTTAACAGCCCAGCTGCTACAATCATACTATCTGGATTTGAAACATGGCTCTATCATTTACTAACCATGTGACCTTGAGGAAGTTGCATAACCTCTTTGGGCCTCAGTTTCCTCGGTGTGAAGAAAAGAACATTTTGATACCTCGAGCGTGGGGTTGCTATGAGAGTTCAATGAATATGTGGAAGTGCTCAAAAGAGCACTGGCTCGGAGTAAGCACTAAATATGTCACTGCTGCTATCTAGACACCATCCCTTCTAGGAATTACCTTTCATTCCACCAGCTCACTCGTGTCAAGTAGTGCAGAGTTTACTCTGGCTATAGGTTCTGTTAGCCATTAGTCAGAGCCACCACTCTCTGAGGACAGCTAAATCTGGGCCACAGATGAGCACATCTCTGAGGGCAGCTTCCCCTCCCTGTCCCCTTCCTCACATGTGCCCCTCCTGGGAACACAGTCTTTCTCACCATCCACAAACTGCAGCCCAGGTCAGCAATGGGGGCCATGGGAGTACTGGTGGCCAAGCCAGTCCAGCTGAGGTGCCTTTGCTGGGGCTTCAGACTAGAATTGCAGTTTTCTCTCTCCAGAGTTCACAAGCCAATGAGCTATAAAAGTCATGGAAATCATCAAAATTCAGACTCAAGGGGATGTCTTTTAGAATCTCCCTCGCAAACATGCTGCTATTGAATATTACCAGAGGAGACAGGAGAAAAGAAAGACCCAAATGTAAACTTTCCCTCCCTATGGTTGGAGATACGTCCGTAGCTTCTTCAGCCAAGACAACAGCTTTGCCAAGGACCAGGGAGGCTTAGCTAATTGGGAAACTGGGAGTTAGCGTTTCTTACTTATTTGCTAGCATTTAGTAATGTTCTTTACCAAAGGCTCACAGATTTGTTTTCAAAATATTATTTCCCCAGGAAATAAGGAAGAAACTTTATATCAATCAATGTAATGAAGGAGCAAGCTGCTTCCTTCCAAGGTCAGTGACCGAGTAGGCCAACCATTGCATAGGAGTAGACAAGTTTAGAAGCTTAGAAGCTTTCTATCTGTAGTGCAGGAATATTCTTTTTTTTTTTTTTTTTTTTTTTTTTTGCCCTGGTCTTACCCTGTTGTCCAGGCTGGAGTGCAGTGGGGCAGTGGCATGATCTGGGCTCACTGCAACCTTCACCTCCTGGGTTCAAGTGATCCTCTTCCCACCTCAGCCTCCTGGGTAGCTTAGACCACCATGCATCACCATGTCCAGCTAATTTTTGCATTTTTAGTAGAGACAGAGTTTTGCCATGTTGCCTGGGCTAGTCTCGAACTCCTGGGCTCAAGTGATCTTTCCACCTTGGCCTCCCAAAGTGCTTGCATTACAGGCATGAGCCACTGTGCCCGGCCAGAATATCCTTCTTGACTTCCAGTGAGAACAGGGAAGCATCATGGACATTTTTGTCCAATTATGCAAAATATTATGTATTTGTTTCAGACTTAAAATTGGGCCCAAGGGAAACTAAAGTGGTTTCCAGAACAAAGTCTTGAATAAAAATAAACTGTAATAGGCAATTTCACCTTAAATTCTTTAAAATATTTGAACAAAGACTTATATGCAAAATGTTCATTGCTACATTACTGATAAACATAGAAAATTGGACATAATGTTAGAAACCACCAAAACAGACAACTTTGGTATATTTGGGAATTGAAGCATTTTCTGCCATTGACTGACTACTTTCATTCTCACTGAGGTCTGCATGCACAGGTTAGAGAAAACTCAGGTAGCCTCTGATTCTGAGTGGATTAGATGCTTGCTCTGTAAAATGTCCAGGGGCTATGTGCAATGACATTGACAGGCCGATCCTTGGTCCTCCCCTACTCAAAACCCAAGTCCTGACATCCAGGTTTTATTGTAGAGCTGTAGCACCTGTCCTTATAGGTGTTTCCTACCTCCTCACCAAACCTCTTTCCCACCAGACGTTCCCAAGAAAGGCTTTGGTACAAGTAATGAAGTGACCCTTTTCTATAATTTGAAAGTCTCCACCTTTTCTGTCATTTGTCAGGAAGATTATGTCAGAAGATATGGAGTAGACACACATAGCAGCTTGGATATTGGTGGTGGAGGTTGATAGGCTACTGAATATGTTCTAACCTGCTGCTTGTTATCCTGTATATAAATTTCTAAATTTATATGATGCTCAGGGAAGGAATTAGTTATCTTTGGTAAAACACCCTGGTGGCTTTCTCAAAGTCCTTGATGATGTCCATAGGCTATGGAGATTAAAACTTAGCCTAGAGATTTTAAAACTTCACTAACAGGTCTTTTATGACATTTTAGAGTATTGTTCCTAAAAAGGATGAAATAAAAATGAAATAGGAGTGATGTGAGTTACGATTTCCCCCACCAAAATCGCCTCACCAACCATGCAGACACTGAATAGTCATTGAATTTAGAGGAGGCACAAATTTCTAAATTTATATACAGGATAACAAGCAGCAGGTTAGAACATATTCAGGACAGTGGTCATAGTATTAATCTAAACAGTCAGCAGTAGGGGAATAAACTTTTCAATCCTTCCTTTCTCCATTGGTGTTCCTCTAGTGGTGCTGATTTCATCTTCTGTCTCTATCCACAAGTGCATCATTGGTCAGCATGCTGCCAGCTCCTCACAATCCTTCAGCTCAAGACTGGTGCTGAAAATCTTTGTTTCCGCAAGTGTGCTTTCTACAGCATGGGTTGAAGTTTGGACTTGGTCATTCTGGACTTTCCCTAAGGCCACTGTAATCTGATGCTCAGGGAAGGAATTAGTTATCTTTGGTAAAGCACCCTGGTGACTTTCTCAAAGTCCTTGATGATGTCCATAGGCTATGGAGATTAAAACTTAGCCTAGAGATTTTAAAACTTCACTAACAGGTCTTTTATGACATTTTAGAGTATTGTTCCTAAAAAGGATGAAATAAAAATGAAATAGGAGTGATGTGAGTTACGATTTCCCCCACCAAAATCGCCTCACCAACCATGCAGACACTGAATAGTCATTGAATTTAGAGGAGGCACAAAGTAAAACAAAAACCAAGGTCTCTCTACTCTTGCCTCAAAACACGGAGATTTAAGCTAAATGAAAAGAACATTGGACAGTGAGCCCAAGGCTCACTCCAGCTTGTCCACCAAATACTGTATCCCTTGAGCAAGTCACTTGGTCTTTCTGTGTCCTTTTGTCATTTAAAATATAAAGGAAGATGGTCTTTACACCCTCTTCCAGCTCTAAATTACAGGAATCAGCATGGAAAATAAGGTATTAAGTTAGTTTTGTTGGTGTGCAAAAAAGTATTGGGTAAGTGTGAGGCCTAGGTCATATTTTTCATTAACTAAGCTCTCATTTTAACTTTTATTACTTTTGCCTTTGATTACATAATGAAAGTGGCTCCTAACACTTTGAATTCTTTTGTTCATCTCGACCTCTGTCAAGACATTATCTTAAACAATCACTTAAATACACTAACCCAGCTCCCCTTTCAAGGCAATATAAGACAGTGTTTTTTCAACCTCCTTCACTTCCTGGCATACTTGTGAATTGATGGTATTTATATAACACGCTAAGATAAAACGAATGAGGCTGATGGGGACAAGAGGCAGTCCCCCAGGAGGCTCTACCCCTGGTCCCCACCAACCTCACCCAACCATCCCCAGCTGTCTTAGCACACCTGTAACATTTAAGGCACGCCCCTTTCAGTGGCATCACGGTTACAAAGCTCTGCCTTACAGTAAATCCTCCAAATAGCAACCAATTAGCCATTCATTTTAGGTTCTGTTGGGGTTTGGTTGTGGCAGTGAATTTTCTTCAAACCTCCAATCATTTGTTCATTGATTGCCTTAAAAATACAGGTAATAGATGCAACTGGTGCTTATGCTAGTGCCTTTGCCTTCTCTATGACATTATAAACTTTGACCCATCAATGTTCCATCCCCAAAAGTCATTGCTAGAGCTACTGAAATACCCACACTGTTGAACATAGGAATTAGAAAGTGACTCTCATTCATTTCTCTATTTCTCACTGGTTTGCACAAACAAGTTCCCTTTCAGAGTTCTTAACCAGCTTCTCAACATGTAATGTTCTCTTATTCCTTTAATGAATCCCTGCTTTGGATTCCTTCAACAACACAAATGCTTTTACTCTGGGCTTTGATTATGCTGAGAGTGGCTCACTCAGGAGGCACAATTGTGCCACCCACAATATTACTGTAAGTGCTTTCATAGCAGAAGAAATAGTGGGGTAGGAAACCTATATTAGATACTGGTTTTCCCCTCATATATCTGGCTTCTGATATAACTAATTGAAGCCGAAGATAAGCACATATCCTCAAAATCTCTGGGAAAGCTTACATATACAACAAAGATAAGATTGTATTCATCATCTATGCTGATATAATATGTTTTAAGTCAAGTAAGTCTTTTCACATTTATTATTGTGACTTAATTTCTGTTCCATGAGATAGCCAGGGGCTAAGAGGGGAGTGGAATATCATTGCTAATGATGCAAAGTACATCAAGAAAGACTGCACTTTCTACGTACAATCCAGTCTTCCTGTACCAAGTCCTTGACCATAACACTCCTGATACAAATATCTGCAGGATAAAGTTCAAACACACCTCTTGTCCATTCAAGACCCTGGGGCATCTGGACAAGGCTTCTTTTTTGCCAGCAGCTCTTCACAGCTTCCGTTCCCTCAAAGCTGGTTCAGTTATTTACCCTGTCCCAGAAGCCATGTTTTGCCTGTTGCCACTTGGTATGCTTCTCTTCTGCAATAATATTTCGTATGAAGGTTTCTCCCAGGCACTGTGCTTGGAATCTTACACCATATTTAATCTTCACAGCAACCCTAGGAGGTGGAGACTATTGCCCAAACAGTAAACATCTCCTATGGCTTACTGCTTCCTGACTTCCCTTCTTTTATTGTGTCTGTTATTGCTATTATAGTCATTTCACTTTTTATGTGTTTATATTTTGCTTTCCCCATAAAAGTTGTGAGTTGCTTAAGGGCAAGAAATGGTGGCATTTCTTTGGATCCTTCGCAATTCCTGATAGGTTTTTTTCAAGGATTTTCATGCTCTTTATGTTGATGGGGTTGGATTGGCTTCTCATACAGTGATCCAGTGCAGTCCTCATCGAAAGGAAGACTGTGACTGGTGCTCTGCCCTAACTTACCCTGCACCCAAACCTACCTGTTTCATCCCGCAAAGGTAGCAAGACATATTTTTGACAATAGCAATGCAGTAGAGGATCACTTAGGGGAGGAATTACGTGAAAGCTGGTCCTTGCCCCGAGTAAGAAATTACACGCTAATAAAGCAGAACTGGAGCAATGTCCCAGAATACAGATTTCTCATCAGTTGTTCTCAGCCTGGGTAAATGATTCAGTAGTCAGCCTGGGGCCTGGTGAATGAAGACTCAGATAAGAGAGCACCCTAAGAAGTTAGCGACAGGGAAGCTGTCTTTTTGCCTCTGGCCAGCCCCTCTCGTCCTACACTTCTTGGTTGCAAAGCCCTTGTTTTCTGAAGGGCCAGGCAGTGGCCTCAATGTGCCCCCTGATTCACCTTTCCTGGCACCAACCCTTGGAATCGTCATCCATCTGTGTGAGCACCACCTCAGCAATAATTATATAGTCCTAAATAGGAGGGTTTGGATGGCATCCCAGACTCCTTAGAAAAAAGTATTACTTCAGATTATTTATTCATTTGCAATTCTCATTAACAAAGCAACCCATTTCAGTTCCAACTAAACAACTTCTGAATCGCATTACTCCTTTATAGGATTATACTCACTAAGGTCAGAATGAATAGGACCTATTTATTCAATTCCACTTTTTCAGTCCTGAACATGACTAGTTTTTCTCCCAAATTACAACCTGGCTGGCTGGTTCCTACTAGTAAGCAAACAAGTGCAAATATATAAATATAAATATATATATATATATATATATATAATCAAACTCTGAGTCCTCTGATACCGGAACACTGAAGCATTTATTAAGTAAAATAGAAAGACAAATGCAAACATTTTACTCTCCTAGCCCTAACAAATTTAAAAATCATTAAATTGTAGAAGAAGTCTGCAGAGAACACCATCATTCTTATTTATTCTCAAGAAGAGGAGCAATACAATCTATCAAAAAAACCTGTGTGTTCACAATGCATTTTCTAAAATTCTGGACTATTTTTCTTATTGTTGAATAGAGCTCATAAATCATGTTTCCCCCACTAGGGAATCATTTTTCAGGAGAGTTCTTATTATTGTGTTCAAAGACTCCAGACAGCAGCAGAACGTGAATATCTTCTTACTTTTAGCTATTCAGTTGTCTTGAAAGCTCATAAATGGGTGATCAGTGGCCATTTCCTCTGGGCTTATGTCCTGCAGCTCCTTCTTATTCACTAGATAGTACAGGGAGATCGCAACTGAGAAGAGACCCCAGGCATCATGTACAGGATGATCCTCTACCAATGCAGGATGCCCATCACTCTCCCACACGAGGTTCAAGCAAATTCAGAGCCCGCAGGGCACTTTTGCAGAAGACAGTTTTTCTTTATGCTGCATTCAGGGCCTCATGGTGGATTAAGTTCTCTGTGATTTTTTATTTTTCTTCTTTCTTCCCAACAACCAACTACATAAGAAAATATCTCAGAGAAGCATCCTAATAAAGCTTGTTCCACATGTGGAACCATTTTAAGAGCAAGTTGTTAAGTGAACACAGTACTGTTATTTATCACCCTTGTCCAGTTATGTTGAAAGGGTATTATAAGGGGATATTTTTCCCATTTGGCCTGGGATAAAATATTTCTTTTTGATGCCTAATTTCCATCAAGAACTTAGGGAGTGCTTCTACCAAAACTCTTTCCTACCACACCAAATCTTGGTAAAAGATCTTTTTATTTGTGCATTTGACCACCAATAATTTTGCAATTGAAGCTGGATTTGTTCCCAACCAAACTATTCTGAGCACTTGCTTGGAATCACTTCTGCAGATTAATCAGACAGCCTTTTCTGGGCGATGAGTCAGATCACTAGGCATTCCCGAGGTTTTTACAGTGCCAGAGAAAATCAACTAAATAGTGGAGAAAATCAACTAAATAGTGGAGTGTGCCATTGTCATTTTCATTTTTCAATCTGACCTCTCCCAGATCTTATTTCTCTAAGCCAGGCAAGGGTTTGCTCTACAAAGTTGGCCAGATGTTGGGTATCTGATGAACCCATCTGCTTTCAAGAGTGAAATGCCTAAAACCTGCTGTTGGAAATCTGTTCATCATAAAGATGTACACTTACGGATTCATCATGAGAGGAGGGTCTTCCAGAAAGCAAGAAAGAGCACATATGAAAGGTTTAGTTCTTATAGTTTTCTGGCACAGAGCAGTTGAGATAATGTGAAGTAGAAGAAGAATATTTCAACTTAGAAATCTTCATTCAAATGTGTATTAGACTTGCTAGATGAACAGCAAGATTAAAAACAGCCACACTCTTGTAGACACTTGACAAAATTGAAATACAGTAAAACCTGGGTGCCAAATTAATCACTGATATCAGTGCTTCCTGGTGCCAAGTCACTTTCATCTCTAATTGATGTGTATGATCACAAGCTTTAAAGCAGATCTCCAGGTACCTACATTCACATCCTAGCTGAATTTATACACAGTTATATTTGTCCCTCTTGAGGGATGAAGGCAAGCTGTTACCCAAACATGCTTTCCAGATATAAGACAAATACATTAGGCATTCCCTACCACCACTGCTAATGCCTTCCTTAAGGTTCTAGGTTAGCACTGTGCAGCAGAACTTTCTGCAATATGGAAATGTTTTATCCTGCACTATACAACACTATGGCCATTAGCCACATGTGGCTGTGGAGCATTTGAAATGAGACTGACATGTCCCGGAATTTAAGTTTTAATTATCTTTGATTTCAAATAATTAAATGGCCACATGATGCTTGTAGCTACCATGTTGGACTCCACAACTCTGGAGCATTGTGGGGGCCTTTAAATTACCTCCCTGCCTCCAGCCTAATTCCCACTCTCCCTATGCTTCAGTCTACCCTCCATAATACCTACTATTCCCAGACTCATTCTAAAACGAGTCTGATGATCTCACTTAGCTGTCATAATCCATTAGTGGCTTCTCAATTGGCTATAATATAAATTCCAAGCCCCTAGCATAGACATTAAGACCTTTCATGACCTGGCTTTCCTTCTTTATTCCAGGGCTCAGTGACGTCTGTGCTCACTGCACTCCCACCCCTCACAACACAGACACTGCTAATCCACAGATCTCTGTCTTTACAAGTCACACCACTGTGACTATGCTGCCTGCTTCCCCCAACCTTGACCACCTGGCGAAGTCCTGTTTGTGTGTTATGACTCAGATTAGACAGCATTTCTTCTCTGAAGACTTCCAACCCTTACACTTTCCCCTGCTCACCTCCTGTCTCCTAGTTATTCCACATCAGTTCCTTTTTACTTATCTCTATTTATTTCCATCCAAAACCTCTTACCTCCTTCTGCTTTTTCACTTTTCCCCCTATTTTGAAGGTTTAATTTCTATATAGTAAAGTTTACCCTTTTAGTCTATACTCTGAGTTTTGAGAGACGTGTTTAGTTGTAACTACTGCTATAATGAATCAGCTGTTCACCCACTCGCAGCCCTGGCAAGCACTGATTTGTTTTGTTCTATAGTTTTGCCTCTCCTATATAAATGGAATGATACAGTATGTAGCCTTTTGAGTCTGGCTTCCTCCACTAAGCATAATGCATTTTAGATTCATCCATGTGGTTTCATGTGTCACTATTTGGTTCATTTTCAATTGCCGACTAATATTCCATTATATGGATGCACCATAGTTTGTTTACTCATTCCCTAGTTAAGGGGCATTTTGGTAGTTTCCTGTTTCTGGTGATTACAAATAAAGCTTCTATAAATCTTTTCATATAGGTCTTTTTTTGTGTGGAAATTGGTTTTATTTCACTTGGTAAGTATCTAGGTGTAAGATTGCTGATTCATATAGTACCAATTTCCAAAGTGGCTGTACCATTTTATATTCCATGTATGAAGGCTCCAGATGCTTCCAATCCTTGTGAGTACTTGTTATTTTTAGGTTTTATGGTTTTTTTTAATTTTAGCCATTCCAATAGGTGCACAGTAGTATATCATTTTGGGGGTTGGGGGTTTTTCTTGATAGAGATGAGGGTCTTCCTATGTTGCCCAGGCTGGTTTTGAATTCCTGGGCTCAAGAAATCCTCCTGCCTCAGCCTCCCAAATCATTTGGTTTTAGTTTGCACTTTTCTCTAAAGACTAATGATGTTGAAGACCTTTCATGTGCTTTTTTCCATCTATGTATCTTTGCCAAGGAGTTTTTCTTTCACTTTTAGTCTCTTCCCCCTCCAGTATAATTGGCATTTCATTATGGACAACAAAACACATTTTGAGCCTCTTCAATCCTTTTTATTTCTCATTAATTTCTTATGTTAGCATAAAAAAAGTCATTTTATGATAGTCTCAAATAAAATTATGGAAATGTATATTTGCTTAGTAAAACTGAAAACACATATAGTTATAATACTTTAAAATATAAGTCATGAGAGAAAGTACATATAAGCAGAAATCCAAATGAAGTCAAAATGTGCAATACTTGGGTAAGAAAGAAGGATAAGAAAGAGAGACCACGTGTGGTGATGGTCTCACTTTTCAAGTCACGGAACTGACATAATTTATTTGACCATTCAGAGGTCACACTGCAAGTTGTTTTCAAAGTTAATATATGATCAAGATCTTTTAGTTTCTGAACACTTTGCTTGAGGGTCTGTTCATATTTAGTTTTATCCAGTCATGCAAAATTGCATTCTTTCAGGTTAAAACATACTATATACCCTGTTAGTGGAACTTTGGCTTGTGTGTGTAACTGGAGGGCCAATAAATATTCATGTAATCTTCTGGATAACATATTGAAAAGGACAGCTGGCTCGGGAGGGATCATTTGCCTGGGTTAGTATCTGTTTCCATTTATATTAAAAAAATATTGCAAGAAGTTATTATCTGCCGGAGGGCTTGGGGGAATTCAATGGAAGTCTGATACTACATCTGATCACTTTTGACATTTACCTATTGTAACAAGGAAACTGTGTGAAGACAGCCAAGTGACTTTTTACAAAACACAATTTCAGAAGCTATAAAAGGAAAAACGAGATGGCAGAGATAAAATACACTGCATCTGTAAAAATGAGAAACATGAGTTGTCAGCAACACCTGCTTGTAACTATCAACCATTTCTATTGGGCCTGCTGAGAAATTACTCAAAGCCAAGTACATTGATGGGTGTGAAGTCTCATGTGCTTCAAAACTAGTCAAGAGACACAGAAGAGAAAAAGAAAGTGTAGTTTTATTGAATATTTTTAACCCTAAACCTGGAGTTGATGAAATGTAATTTTATGACACGTTCTGAACACTTGAAAAGAAATAAGTTGTCCTTTATATTTTTATCTCTCAAGACTATAAGTGACAACAGGGCTTTTAAAGGTTGGGTACAAAAAATGTTTAATTTTTTTTCCAAACAAATTCAAAATCTCTAACTGGGGCACCAAAATTATTGATTGCAAAAGCTGATTAAAAATTACTAAAGATATTTCTAATTTCTAATTGAGAGTAATAAATTATAACTACTTGGGCTCTCATTTCTTAGACCCCAGTAAGAGTGAATGAATGAGAAAAGGAATGGACAGGAGTGGTCAAGATATTTCAGAGACAAAAAAGTGACAACTCAGCAGGACAGAGAAAATCTAAAACAGATATGGATAACACAGACCCACTCATTTCTTTAGAAACTCAGGTAGGCCCAGAACTTGAAAAACTCAGGACAGAATGGAATACAACAACCATGAAATTTTTATGTTTAAAATAATAAAGCAAGCAAATATGAAAGAAATAAAGGAAAATAAAAGAAATAAAGATAATTCAGGGAACAAAAGAAAGCTTCAAAAACGTATTTATAGCCACAAAAAGATGTGATATTTACTACAAACTGACTGTTTGTATCTCCTGCTCCAAAACCTATATGTTGAATCCCTAATTCCCAATGCTTGGAGATGGGCCTTTGGGAGATAGTTAGGTTTAGATGAGGTTATGAGAGTGGTGCCCCAGTGATGGGATTGGTGCCCTCATAAGAAGATGAAAAGACCAGAGTTCTCTTGCTCCAACATATGAGGATACAGCAACAAGGTAGCCATCTTAGTCCATTGTGTGTTGTTATAGCAGAATACCACAGACTCGGTAATTTACAATGAACAGATACATATTGGCTCACAGTTACAGAGGCTAGAAAGTCTAATATAAGGTGCCAGCATCTGGCAAGGGTCTTCCTGCTGTGTCATCCCATGGCAAAAGGAGGAAGGGCCAAAAGAGAACAAGAGGGGGACAAATTGGCCCTTTTATAATGGTACCAATTCTACCATCAGGGCATAATCCTTATGACCTATAGGAGAAGCAGCAGACCAAGCCAGGATGCCAATATCTAATAAGAGTTGCAGAAAGAGACCAGAAAAACAGAATGGAAAATATCAAAGAAATAGTATAATAAAGGTTCACAAAACCAAACTAAAGAAAACAAGTCTCCATACTGACAAAGAACCATACTAAAATGCACCATTGCAATACTTCAAAACAAAAAAAAGTACAGGGAAAATCTTAACAATTTTCAAAAAGAAAAGATAATATAAGTATATCATATACAAGGAGTAAAAATCCTAATGGGTTCAGGCCTCTCAATAGTAACACTGGATGCTAGAAGACAATAAAGCACTGCCTGTAAGTTTCTGAAGAAAAATCATTTTTTCATTCTAGGAATTTCATACAATCTAGAATACTAAGCCAGAATTCAATCAAAAGAAGGTAAAAATAAACACATTTGCAAACACTAAGAATTGAAAAATTGGTTTTATCCCTGCACAATTTCTTAGAAAGCGGCTGTAGGATATGCTTCAACAAAATGAAAGAGTGAATCAGCAGGAACAGAAAACCAAACACTGCATGTTCTCACTCATAAGTCCGAGTTGAACAATGAGAACACATGGACACAGGGAGGGGAGCAACACACACCGGAGCCTTAGGGGGGCGGGGGGGCAAGTGGAGGGAACCTAGTTGATGGATCAATAGGTGCAGCAAACCACCGTGGCAAACGCATACCTATGTAACAAACCTTCACGTTCTGACATGTATCTCAGAACTTAAAATAAAATAACAAAAACTAAATAAAAAGTGAATCAGAAAAGCTGACACAGAGTCCACCTTGGAGTGCAGCAACAATCCCCATGATGACACTGTCCAGCAGACTGGAGAGCAAACTACCTACGTCTGGGAGAAGGTGTTCAGAGGAATAAATTAAATTGATGATTTTCACAGTTTTTGGGGAAGCAATTAAGGATGTGTAGGAAAAATACACAATCAGAAACCTTGATTAGAAGTGGTGAAAGAAGGAAAGAAACCATACAAGAAAATAAAGGAAATCATAAATGCTTCAGTGAACAAGATTTACGTGGTAAAACCACAAACAATGATAACTGGTTTAACTAAATTGTAATAAAACTACTTTGGGATAAGGAGAGGAGGTGGGATGCAAAGGAAGAGTGCTAAATCCTCTATCAGAATAGGAGTAAATAGATATTGACTAACATTGATAAAATGAGAAATAGCTATATAGGAATATTATTAGAAATGTGAAGAAGAAACAGCTGAAAGATTTAAAATGTTTGTGTTTGGGTCACAGAACTAGAGAGGACGGGAGGGTTAGGGCAAGAGACTAGAATTTTTTATTATAACCATTTTGGTTATGTTTTATTCTTTAAGTTCACACATATATTACTTCAATTAAGTTGCTTTAATGCCTGACACTTCTCATAGAGCTCTCTGAGGAAAGAAATCTATGGACAGGGAAAATGTAAGGAAGACAATTAGCTTGCTCTAAGTCTCTTAAATTGTCATCATATTGAGAGCAATTGGTAGTGAGTAGGAGGGCAAAAACATAGATAGCCACTAATTTAAAGACAGAAACAAAAGAGTCTGTGGCATTAAAAAAACCTATAGGGCTATAAGTGAAAGAAAAATGGTCCTAAGGTTAAGCAACACTGAACAAGATCATACAGCAATTTTGGAAATGAGCTGATGAAGCAACATCACAAAAATCTTGAGTTTCATAAAAATAAATCACTCAGGCTGGGCGCGGTGGCTCAAGCCTGTAATCCCAGCACTTTGGGAGGCCGAGACGGGCAGATCATGAGGTCAGGAGATCGAGACCATCCTGGCTAACACGGTGAAACCCCGTCTCTACTAAAAAATACAAAAAGCTAGCCGGACAAGGTGGCGGGCGTCTGTAGTCCCAGCTACTCGGGAGGCTGAGGCAGGAGAATGGAGTAAACCCGGGAGGCGGAGCTTGCAGTGAGCTGAGATCTGGCCACTGCACTCCAGCCTGGGCGACAGAGTGAGAATCTGTCTCAAAAAATAAATAAATAAATAAATAAATAAATAAATAAATAAATAAATCATTCAGATTAAGGAAAGGCCAAAGTAATGAGTACTTACTTACTTACTTAAGGTTGGGTTGGGAATGACAGGATTTTTTAAATGGGCAATTTAAACTGTACCTGTCTTAATAATCAGTACCAAGTTTTAAAAATAAATACTTTTTCAGAAAATAAAAGTGACATCTTAAAAAATAATTAAGTTGGCCGGGCGCGGTGGCTCAAGCCTGTAATCCCAGCACTTTGGGAGGCCGAGACGGGTGGATCACGAGGTCAGGAGATCGAGACCATCCTGGCTAACATGGTGAAACCCCGTCTCTACTAAAAATACAAAAAAGTAGCCGGGCGTGGTGGCGGGCGCCTGTAGTCCCAGCTACTCGGAGGCTGAGGCGGGAGAATGGCGTGAACCCGGGAGGCGGAGCTTGCAGTGAGCCGAGATCGCACCACTGCACTCCAGCCTGGGCGAGGCAGGGAGACTCCGTCTCAAAAATAAATAAATAAATAAATAAAATTAAGTTGCTTTAATTATAAGATACTTCCAATCGCTTCAAGATTGTTTACTCTTCTCCTTTTACATTATGTGAATTTTGAAACTTTTATATAATTTTTATCATAATAGAACCATCTAGTATTTTCTAGTAATAAGTTGATAAGGCTCTGTAACAAATTATAAATAAAAAGAACCCCATATTCAGGAACTAAATTGGTCATCATAAAATTGAACAATCAGCCCTTTGAAAGGTAGATTTGCATGTTTGGGATGGAAGTATAATACCATACCTCAACCTTGCAACTGTTTTGTAAAAAGAATAAAGCAACTGGCTTTTCTGTCCTGCAGGGAAGAATTCCTTTATCATATTTTAACATCAATAACTCTTTTTTTTTTTTGAGACAGAGTCTGGCTCTGTCGCCCAGGCTGGAGTGCAGTGGCCGGATCTCAGTTCACTGCAAGCTCCGCCTCCCGGGTTTACTCCATTCTCCTGCCTCAGCCTCCCGAGTAGCTGGGACTACAGGCGCCCACCACCTCGCCCGGCTAGTTTTTTGTATTTTTTTTAGTAGAGACGGGGTTTCACCGTGTTAGCCAGGATGGTCTCGATCTCCTGACCTCGTGATCTGCCCGTCTCGGCCTCCCAAAGTGCTGGGATTACAGGCTTGAGCCACCGCACCCGGCCAACATCAATAACTCTTTAAAGTTTTTTCCGTTATTACTGAATCGACTTGCTGTTTGATTATTTGCAAGCCATGCTTGCTGAAAGCTACACAATTTTACTAACTAAAATTACTCTAGTTGAACAACAGAATTTCACCTTCTACCACTTGATTGGAAAGTCCTGAGTTGCTGGTTTTATTGGGCAATAGAAATATGTATCTTTTTCTAAGTCTTTGCGAAAAATGGAAAAATTGCTGAAATAGGATTAATATTTATTTGGCTTAGTGGGACCAGATTTTCTATCATGACATTCAGACCCAAACAGGTCAAAAAAGATATCCTTGCTAGTTATTATACAAGTTGGCAAGGTGATTTTCAGGGACATACAGAGAAATGAGAAGTATTGCTACAGAAGAAAAAAGGTGTATCTACAAATAGAAATGTTTTTTCATTCTCTCTGTCCAGCTCCCAGACCCCACACACCTACAGATTTGAGGATCATGACTATTCTGAAGTTTCTTTGCTTCCTGCCACTCTAATGTCTAGACATTTTGTCAGACATTGTGAGGAGAAAAATCATATCAAAAGAATACACGAACCCCTTGAAATATGGTGATCTATCTTAACATCTACTTAAAGAGGGTTACAGAAGAATAGTTGCTTTGTCAATGACACAATAATCCGTGACTTATAAGAATAATTTTCACAGTGAGTAAGAGAATCAAGGTAACTTTTAGACCTCTTCAATAAATATGTGAAGAATCAAAAGTAAGAGTATACTTAACAGAAATTTTTTGGACTGCCTTTTCTAGAGATGTACAGGGGAGTGGAAAATGCACCCACAGAGAAAAGGATTGTTTTGGCTCCTTTCCTACCACCCACCTTATTGGTGATTTTTCTTGGTAGCTGTAACATATTCTCATTTACACCTTCCATCACAGACACCAAGAGCAGTGGAGTGATGCAAGGAGGAAATACGTTATGGACATATCTACAGAAGACCAACTACAGAATTTGCAGGGTCTAGTGCAAAATGAAAATGTGAGGTGCTTGTTCAGAAAGTATTAAGAATATCAAGCTGGTGACAGGTGACTAAACCAAACGCCAGGCCCTTTTGAGCATGGTGGCCTGTGTGACTGCCCAGGTCACATGAAGCTAGCCATGTGACCCCTGGCCCGTCAAATGTTTCCAAACAACAAACCCATTTTAACCCAGCCTCATGTTCTAGAATAGAACAGTCAAGTCATAGCTAATTACAATTCCTAATGTCATGAGATTTCTTTCAATTACCAATTTACTCTCAGTACTTAGCTATGCAAATTTTTAACAATTGGTATAAAATAAAAGCATAAACAGTAATATATGGCTGCTGAGTGTTTCTCTCCAGCCATTTAGTTAATAGTATCTATAGGATGGTTTCTGCCCTTAGCAACGTGAGTTCAATTGGGTTCCCAAATTGCCAGTGATGCGCCCTTCTTCCCATTCTCCTGTCTGACCATCTGCTTATTGCCAACTGCAGGGTAGCTAAACTGTTCAACCACAAGAGAATGACTCATGGGTGCTGGGGGGGGGGGGGGGAACGCGCTTTTTGAATATGCAGTCCTTAAAACACCAGCTGTTTGATTTTGGGTTTTGCAAATCAGCCGGCTATGAATTTCAGGGAAGACGTTTTTGTCTTTGGAAAGCTAAATTTCACAGCGTTCTAGAGGAAAACAAGTCATGCCGTCTGCTTTTTCTTAATTTTACCACAAAAAAACTTTAAAATACAAAACACATGTTTTTTCCCACATCTCCACCCCATGATGACAAAGAAAACTCCTTTGAAGGACACTTTGTCATATTCCAGGAAGGGACAATATCTATCTAAATGGGTTTGTCACAATAAAACATATGAAGTCAGAATTTTTAGGAAGGAGCGATGGAAAATAAGCAAGATTAATATTATGCTCTGGTTTCTAAAGGCAGAAAAACAGATAAGGAGTTTCCACCATGTATTAAAGAGATGGGAACACTTTGTGATAATATCGCATCATTCCTCTGTGCTTAGTCTCCAGTCACAGCTCCATTCACAGGAGCTGGGCTAAAGGCATCATATCAGAGATCTCAAGGAAGCAATAATTATGAGGGCAGGAGGGACCCCAGCCCACAAAGCACCTCTCCTTGTCTCCCTGGAAACCTCCTTGGATTAGATACCCATTTACCCTCATAAGTTTTTTTCTAGGAGAACTGCCACTTACCAAGGGGCACATATTCCCTCATCCCAAGAATGACCTTCCTGTTCCTCACCATTCTCTCAGTCTACATCTGGACTCAGGAATTCACTCCTCCTCTCTACTTTTGCTGCACGTTACATTTGCCATGTATTTGCCATTTGCATTTGGCTTTACATATTTTTATACGTTTATCCCTGGTCTCCCCTACCAGACAGTGAGTTTCTTGAGGGCAACTACCATGTGTTGCTTTATTATTGCCTTCCCCTCAGGGCCTAGCATAGTGTCTGTTATTAAGAAGATGCTATTCCGAAATGTGTTGATTGATGTAGTAATTGCCCCTTCTGCTCCAACCTACAAATTTAAACTAGACAGTAGGTAATTTTCACATATTATTGAAAGAAAAACAACTGGAATCATCCAACTTTTAAAAAACATTCATTTTCACATCAGGTCACAGATTCTAAACCCAAACTAACTTCCTTTGCCTCTTTAAGCTAATGACATGTTGTTTAACCTTCACAAATTAATGGAAATGCGAGCTAATGAGAGTTTATGCTATCGATTGCCTTTGAAGTATTTATTTTTCTTACGCTCATTTCAGGAACTTCCCTCTTGTAAATTTGGCATGATTGATGCAAAATCCACTTTCCCTGTTTAATACTTTCCTCCACATATAACTCCACTTTGTGGGATCTATTAGCAAGAAGATAATTAAATGTAAACACGAGTCACAGACTTTTCTTTCTCTGAAATGAAATACACATATACAGCAAGAAAAATAATGAGGAAAAAGGAGAGAAGGGGGATCTCATAATCCCTTCCCTTAGGATTTCAGGAAGAATCTATCACCAAAGCAAGAAAAGTCCTCCAAGTAAACATCCTGTCTTCTTTACGGGGGCTGACCCAAGGTAGAAACAACAGGAATTCATTGGCTGGATCAGCCCACTTTGACCAGTTACTGAAGGAGCCGGGGTAAACCATACAAGGTCCCAGAAGAGAACCCAACAGCAAAAAAGGGAGGATCACTGCTTTCAGTAGTGATGTGGCTACAGACCCCAAGAATCCAGCCCTTCCAAACTCACTTAGAGAACATCCAATCCAACCGATCATCTCTGAATATTCCTACCAAAACAAGTGTGGTACATTAAGCAGAGCCAGAAGAGTTCATTCATCTATGGGAAAATATAAAACATGTTACAATATAAAGAGACAATATTGTTTTATCTATAAAGGAATAAAGACATAGAAAACTGGGGGTTTTTTTCCATAATTTATGTATTTTCAATTAAAAGGAAATTTCTAACTAGTGACACATTGTCTCCTTTCTAAATGTCAGTATGTCCAGAGCCAAATGACATATTGCAACTTTTCCCAAATATCTGTGTATCCTAAGCACACTGTGTCAAGAAGACTGATCCAAAGACTTGATTTATGTTACTGCCTGACAGATGATGTCTGCAAGGCATGCTGTCTAAATGGACCGTGCTCCGGCAGTTACCTTAGTCATCAATTCTCAGGGAATTAATGAGTACCATTCATCCCAATAATAGAAACCAAGGTCAGGGCCTCTTCCTTGCTCTGTAATTCCATTAGCATGACACTGAAAGCATTTAGGTCATAGGCTCTGTAGACTTTATCACTGAGCAAATGGAACTGCATCTTGTTTTCAGAGAATCCTCTCTGAGCACACCCCTTGTCAGAGATTTGTTGTACACCAACATTCAGTGCACTCACATATGTAGGGAAAACCCTAGTAAAGGAAAAGTGAGGCTGCCGTTAGCTGCCAAGAGTTTCAAGTACTGTTTTTATTAAAGTAAATGCCAATAGAAAACATTTGTAATAAAACCACTTCAGGTACTTTCAATTACTGAACATACATTTTTAAACTGTGTGCTCACTTACATTTTATGCAAGTCACTCAGTCATTTTATGTGGCTACCATTGAATTTATTTCAGTTTTCATTCTTTTATTTTGATTTCTATTCTTTTATCTTAGTTTTTATTCTAACCACCCTAATAAAGTTTAAATGGCTTTGGAACTAAGTTATTACCATGAGCAAGTAAGTATGTTTACAGTGAAACTTTCATGTTGAAGTCTCAACCAGCAAGCTTTTCTAAACTAAGTCTTACCAGTCGTTCCCTTGATCTTCATAATTCAAATTGCTTTCAACCTCCAACATATCAAAAAAGAAAGGAGTAACCCCAAGGTTTGAAGCCATAGGCAAGGATTTGAACTGTGGCTTGGACACTTGTTTTCTTAATAGTGAAATTAGCATGATTATTATACTTCTACAGCTACTTCACACTATTGCTATAAGGATTTAAAATAAGCAAGTTCCACACTGCCTGGAAATTAACAAGTAATAGTTTATCATTGTTGAGCATACAAATTGTGTGTGTCTGTGTGTGTGTGTGTGTAAATCTATGCTTTAAAACATTTGGGGTTTTATGCCCAATAAATTTTAAATGATCTACAGTAATAGAGGAGAGCAGAGGCATAAATAAGTCAAAACAGAAAATCATCCAAATACCATTTGTGTTTTGAAGTATGTTTTTAAATTTCATTTCAAGTGTCAGTGTTTCTAAAACCCAAAGAAATTACTTCCCACAAAAGAATGACCCCATGATGTGATGTCCTAACTAAACAGGATCTGAAGAGCTGTTCAATTTCCTCTCCTCTTCTCTCTCTTCTCTCTCCTCCTCTCACTTTGCCTGTCAAAAGACAGTTGCAACAAAGAACCTGCTTCAGGCAAAGTTCCTGACTTCCACTCACCCATGAATCAGGACCACTTATGAAGTGTTTAGTTCCTGGCTTAGAGGCAGGCTGTACTCATCAAATAAAAGCACCAGATACTCACAAAGCAAGTAATAGATTAGAGATCTGAGCCAGAAAAGTCAAGAGATGCAGGGTGGTGGCTACACTAACAGCAAAGGCTATGAAATCTGATAGACTAGGGTTCTAAGCGCTGTTTGGCATATGTGACCTTGGACAAACTAATAACTGCTATATGCTTCAGTTTCCTCTACTGTAAACTTGTAATGATATCAAATATTTCGTATGATATGTTAAGGATATTTTTAAATGGATATATACATATATATATATACACACATATATATCACTTAGCACAGTGCTTGGCTCAGGTAGGTACTCATAAGAGGTAGGAAGAAAAATGTTTAATAGCATTCAATAAATATGAAAGTGTGTGTGTTTATATGTGTAGGACTCAGTGTGGGTGATTAAGAGATTTAAATCATGCTGATTTCCCTTTGAATAATAAACTCTTACAAGTTGATGTTTTCCTACAGAGACCTGCAACATCGTCTTTTTTGTAAATCAGAGAACATAGACTCTTGACCTCATCCAGTGTCTATCTAATCTACCCAACACATCTCTTTCATAACTGAAGCTATTTTCCTCTGTTGAAACTTAGGAGATATTGCTCTGTATAATCCTGTAGTAAGCTAAGTGTTCCTTCAATTCTAGCAGTATTACAGGTTTACCCCATGTGGAAAGAAACCAAGTCGGTACCTACACACAAGCACACACACCCCCCTTAATAGTGATATGAGAAATATTTAAAAGATGATAGTAATAAAAAGAATGACAGTTAATACTTATAGATCAGTTCTCACATGTCAGGCATTGTTCTACTCACTTTACATATGATAACTCATTTAATTCTCAGATGCAGTCTGTGAAGTCAGTAGTATTAGTATACCAATTTTACTGTTGAAAAATAAACTCGGAGAAGTTAGGTAATTTTGCAGAGGTCACAGGACAGATAACAATATATACATTATGGCTAGGGAGGCTAAATCATTGATGAGCCATACATTCCAAGACACTGTTGAACATGAAAGGGAACAAAAACAGGAACTAAAGTTCACCCTAATCATAGTTGAAAACCCAATACCTTGCAATGCTTACATCATTTTTTTAAATCAGTAAATTAATGAGTTATTATATTTCTACTTGAAAAATACATTGATTGTCCTAAGATTCTAAGATGATCTACGTAAGGCATTCTTAGTTATTGCGCTTATGGTAAATAAAAATGTGTTTGAGTTTCCAACATGATGAGTTTCACTTCAGGGACACAGGCTCAGCCAATATTTTCATATGCTATCTATAACCTTTCACAATAGAAGAATGAACAAGTACTGGCTCATTAACTCACTAACTGTCCTTCCTTGCCATGGTTATTAACTAATGTTCTGCCTTTCGCTGTAAAGCATGTACAAGATTGAGAGTTCAAGGAATAGACATCCCTGAAACATACTGAATGGTGGGTTGCATTTTTTGCATATTTCTGCAGATCAAAGCAGTACCTGATTCCATAGAGAGAGCAACAACACAGAATTATTGACAGGTTTCTGAGCTGGGGCTCACAGTCTTGAAGGGATAAAGGAAAGGGAATAGGTTTCCAGTTTGGTAAGCTCCTTGAGGGAGTTTATGCAGTGTATACTATTGATGTCCACCCCAGAAATAGTTATCTTGGTAGGTACTTAAACATTTACACTGAAGTCAAACTGCCAGGAAAATCTGTATTTCCATGTGTGTGGCTCTCCTCACACATATACATAAATAGTAAAAAGAAAATAAGCCAGGCGCGGCAGCTCACACCTGTAATCCCAGCACTTTGGGAGGCCAAAGCGGGCAGATCACAAGGTCAGGAGATCAAGACCATCCTGGCTAACACGGTGAAACCCTGTCTCTACTAAAAATACAAAAAAAATTAGCTTGGCATGGTAGCAGGTGCCTGTAGTCCCAGCTACTCAGGAGGCTGAGGCAGGAGAATGGCGTGAACCCGGAAGGTGGAGCTTGCAGTGGGCCGAGATCGCACCACTGCCCTCCAGCCTGGGTGACAGACTGAGACTCCGTCTCAGAAAAAAAAAAAAAAAAAAAAAAGAAGTGTACATTGTTTTTAAAAGACATAATATTTTGACAGTTGGAGAGCATCTTATAGTCAATGGAGCATCATTATTTAGTTAGCAGTGTTTCTTTTTTTTTTTCCTGTGGCATATAAAATAAAAGTATGCCTTACCATCCATGGCATTGCAGATTTGAATAAACACATTATATATCAGACATTAGCAAGATATCAGCACCGTGTAAAAGTAAATCAGAAAGAAGAGAAGAGATAAGATGTGACAACACATCAACCTTTAAAGCTTAGTACATGAGTGGGAAGGTGGTTATAACTTCTTTACCAAGTGGCTACTACCCATATTAACACATAGTTCTTTCCTTCCTTGTTTTCTCCTCTCGATAAAATAATAAAAGGGAAGAACTTGAATTTCTGGCATTTATTGTAGCTTTCTTAAATTGTTGATTATTGTCTCTAGAATACGAGCTCATGGGGCACAAAGTTCTATGTGATCCTCAAACACTCATATATATTGGAATCTCCCTAGGAGCTTCTTAGAAAGCTCACGGTCCTCCCCTCCTGCCTGGACATTCTAATTCAGATGGTCCCCAGTAAGGCCCAAATAGCTGTCTTTTTAACTCTAGGTTAATTATGATCACCCCAAAGTTTGAGAACCCCTGGTCTGTGTTTGGAATTGGCCTATCACTGCAAAGGACTTGAATTTAGAAACTGGTCTCAGTAGTATGCACAGGACCCCATTTGATAGAAATTACTGTGATTTCAAAAGGCAAATATACTAACGAAGGAAGGAATTCTGACATTTCATTGTTTCCTTTGGGGCTGGGACTGAAAGAACATGTATTGGTGATGTCCCTGATACCTATTTCTGTTGGGGTTTTTTTAGCTGTGCCCCATAAAATCGGACGCATCATTGATGGGAGTCCTGCAGATCGCTGTGCAAAACTAAAAGTGGGAGACCGGATCCTAGCAGTGAATGGCCAGTCTATCATCAACATGCCTCACGCTGACATCGTGAAGCTCATCAAGGATGCAGGTCTTAGTGTCACCCTTCGCATCATTCCTCAGGAGGGTGAGTGCCTGAGGCAGCCTTGCAGAGAGGCGGTCAACACACGGACACACTCACCGGCTGTTCTCAGCCTGCCCGCCAGGGTCGTGGAGTGCACCTGCCTGCCGTCACTGTGGTGTCAGAGTGTCAGAGGTTGATTATTATTTCTACTTTTGCAAAAACTCACTCAGTTGCAATCCATATCATGTTTATTCAGTACCTGTCTCATTCAGAGGTCAAGCTGTGTGGCACTGCAGGCCGAATAGTGTGAATTCCGTATACTCTGGTTTCTCTTCAGATCGCATAAATCTTTCGCCTTTTAGCAAATAGTGTGAATTGTGAGACGCCAGGTTATTTAGTCGTTCCCTGTGGGCCCCCCCTTTTATGCTTATATTAAGTCAGAATTCATTCAACAGAGGTGATAGTTACAAATCCGAAAAAAAATATTTACGTTAACAGGAAATCTCTAGAGGATTCTTCAAAGTCAGATTGATTTTGAAAACGTGAGGTTTTGTGGTATAAAGAGAGCTCATTTAGAAAATGTTGCACCTGGTAAGAATATAAAATTCCCACTGAGCCTTTTGAATTCATCTGTACAAGGACTCCCCACTGAGGCTCAGAAGAGTAGTGAACATCACAGTTCATAACCATGCCCTAGAGGGTCACGGAGCTGTGAACATCCCGGCACGGAAAATTCACCATTTCCAGAGACAATGGGTTCATGACTAGTTTCTGGCTGCTGACTCATCAACCATTTGAAGAATTCCATTTCTGGAGCTCACTGATGAGTGTCCCACACAGAGGCTGATGTTTTATTCAGCCCCCAATTCCATTTTAGGATTATCTGACATGTAGACAGCCAATGGCTAAACAGCCACTTGACTTTAAATATAAAACAGTAGTTCTCAACGGGGGTGGTTTTGTCCCTCCAGGGGACATTTTGTAAAGTCTGGAGGTTTTTGACTGTCTTGGTAATGCCATCTAGTGGGTGGAGGCCAGGGATGCTGCCAAGCATCCTAAAATGCACAGGACAGCCGCCCACAGGAAAGATTTACCCAGCCCAAAATGCCAACAGGGCTGAGTCTGGGAAACCCTGATATAAATGGAGAAGGAATTAAAAGATTTGGACTGTGGGGGAAAAAAGGGCAGGGGGAGAGGAGTTTATAGGGGAATGCTAATAGATCACCTCCCTTTTCTTACCCAATCAAGAAAAAAAAGAGAGAAAAGAAAATGGCCATGCTGTTTTTTAACCTACTATCTGCAGACACCAACATGTATAAACAATTCAACGGAAATTAACTGCAAACAAGATTGCTCACTGAAAGTCTAAATACTTCTCAGTTTTCCGAGTCTGGAATGTATCTGTTGTTGGGCCCTTATTCCAAGATATAGTCAATTTCAGTTGAAAATTTGATGTTATTAGGAAAGAAGTCCAGAAGCAGTTATTTAAAAGAACAGTTTTGTGAATCTTCTTGTGTCCAGCGTTCTTTTTTCTTTCTGGAGAAATGTGGAGTCCAGTGGGCTATGAGGTAATAAGACTGACAAGGGATGAGGAAAAGATTGTAAAAAACATTTTCCTTTTAATGGTTCATTCCTTATCCACACTTTGGAAGACTCTTCAGACTGTTTATTACAAGCCAAAAGTGGTGGCTGATCCATTTTCTCTCAGTAAGCAATGCTGCAAAAATAGAGCATGTTTTAGAGCTTAGTCCTTTGAATTATTTTTTTCATAGTTTTACAAGGTTTTTTGGTAATCTTTTCTTCTGGCAGAATGACAAGATACTGTTCATAGCCTTGTTCCATAGTGATCATTAATGAAAGACTACAAATTTCAGAAATGGTATTAGAACTTGATAAGATTAACCTGCTATCTAAAAACCTAGCAGAAACGGAAATAACCAAAGCCTGAGTCATCAGCAGAGGCAAAGTCACCACCTCTGGTCACCTCTTTCCCCTTATCAATGCTGACCTGACTGCATCTGCCACTGTGGTTCTCCATCGCAGAGCTCAACAGCCCCACCTCGGCACCCAGCTCAGAGAAGCAGAGTCCCCTGGCGCAGCAGAGTCCCCTGGCCCAGCAGAGTCCCCTGGCCCAGCCAAGCCCAGCCACCCCCAACAGCCCCGTCGCCCAGCCAGCACCACCTCAACCACTTCAGCTGCAAGGACATGAAAATAGGTAAAGTTTCCTCTGACTTTTGTGATTCTGAGAGGTGATGGGGTGGGGAGAGGAGGGAGCATTTGGGGACAGCACAGGACAGGCTGAGAGAGAGATTTTCATAAAGTGGAAATTGCCATGCGTACCTTTGTGTGATTCTGAGGTTGCATGTGTGTTATGCATATGGTTTTATTAGTTAAGATAGCCGAGTGTCTGTCCTTCACAAAGAGAGATGCTTTCCTGAAGAAATGGTGAGCAGTTGCAGATGAGTAGGACTTAACAGCTGAAGAGCATGTTAAAGGGAGTCCAGAGTCAAGAACTTACTCAGAGGCACTCTGGCAGGAGCAAGCATGCAGTATGAACGACGGAAATACGGCCAATATATGGAGCGGCAGAAGAAGAGTATGATGTGAGATGAAGCTGGTGAGGGTGGCTGGGGCCAATCCTAAAGGGCCTTGTAAGCATGCTTACTCAATGTTTTGATCTTTAAGTACAGCAGGAAGTCATTGAAGGGTCTTCAGCTGAGGAGTGTTATCATTAGATTTGCTTTATAAGAAGGCCTCCTGGTCTGCCCTGCAGAGAGCACACAGGAGGCTGGCAGGGTGAATGCAGGTTAAGCAGTTAGGAGGTGGCTGCTTCCACTGAACCACAAAGGTCATGGCTCAGAGAATGATGATGATGTGGAGGTGGGGAGAATGTTGAAGGATTTGTAGGCATTAGTAAATATTACCAGCCAGTGTGGTGGCTCACGCCTATAATCTCAGCACTTTGGGAAACTGAGGTGTGAGGATTGCTTGAGCCCAGGAGTTCAAGACCAGCGTGAGCAACGTGGTAAAACCCCATCTCTACAAAAAATACAAAAGTTAGCCGGTCATGGTGGTACATGCCTATAGTCCCAGCTACTTGGGAGGCTGAGGCAGGAGAATCACTTAAACCCAGGAGGTGGAGGCTTCAGTGAGCTGAGAACGTTCCCATGACACTCCAGCATGGATGACAGAGTGAGACTCTGTCTCAAAAATAAAATAAATTAGCATGTTTACTGATTATAATAACCTTACATCCTCCTACCCACAATCTAATGAGGTTCTTCTATTACACACATAGCATTAGAGATAGGCATCACAAACTAATGAATAAGACACTTTGAACTTCCAGAAAAACATTGTCAGAAGAACAACATTGTCTTCTTATTGTGACCTGTATGTAACAGGGAGCCTGGGTTGGGTTGAGCCATGAAAGAAAAAGATGAAGCAGTGTTCCCATGATGCTTTCTCCCTTTCCATGGGAAACAACAACAACAACGAAACAGAATAACTCACAGAAACACTTCTGCATGCGAACTCCTCACTGGCCTTTTTAATGATTCTAATGTTTTCCGAACATCTGCTTCCCATCCCTCTCCTCCCACGATGGTGAAGATGAAGTGAGACTCTGTTTTTGATTCCCAGAACTCTCTGGGTCCATCATTCACATTGTTGCAAAGCAAACGGTGTTCCCTGTGCCACAGGTGGTATTTCTATAAAGCCTCATTCTACTGATTTCCCATTTGCTTTCATAGAAAAGTAAATGTCTGGTTGTCCTCAGCTGCTTATGTTTTTAATATATGCAAGGAAGAGAAAAGCCCCATAAAACAAATGATGCAGAGGTGAGAATTTGACAAGCCATAAGAAGGGTAAGTCCTGAGTGTTTCAGTAATGAGCCCCAGAAGTGTTTGCTCTCAACGTCTATCACTTCAACAGATTGCATTGGCTTTCCCCAAAATTCATCTTAGACTCAAGAGGAAGGACTTGAGCACCCCAGTAGTCCCCGGGCCAGCTTCAGACACTTGTTGCCGCTGTCGATTAATCTCGCAGCCACATTCCATTCTCCTTTCCAGAGTCGGATTTCCCTGGATATGGCTCTTGCTTCCAGCCTTGAGTGGGTGAGCTCATCCCTGGTGTGCTATATCTCTGAGGGGAGAGCAACAGCTGGATGCAGCCACTGTCATGTCCCATGTGCTACCAGCTCACAACTGGGATACCTTGTTCCCTATCACAGAAGCAGCGGTCTTTGGACATCCTGACTGCAGAATGAAATATTCCTAGCTCTGGGATTCAGATTGACCTAATCCAAATGTTTATAAGTCACCAACATATTTGCCCAGAGTTCTGAGGTATTTTGCTTCTTCTACTACTACATTGCTTCTAAGATATTTTGCTTCTGTTACTATATTAACAGCCCAGGAAGTGCCCACTCCAACTCTAGGGCCCTTTACTGGCACTCAGGTTTCCTGGCTGAACTCTGCAATTGTTGGTGGTGGCTCGTTTGCCTGTGAATGAAGAGATTCAGTAATCTTACAGGTGCCAGAAACATTTTTTCCTAATTGCTTTTAAAGATGGCCATGGTATCAGATGGAAAACTCTTTGCCATTATTTTAGATCAGGCTGGAGATGTCTCTAAGACAGTTTATATGCCAAGTGCATGGCATGAATTTCCTATTTCTTCATTTGTACAAGCAGTGCCCCCCTACATGTCAAATTCAGCCCATTCCCCTGTTAGAGCAGGATTAAATAAAATGGCAATCTGCTTGCGAATGTCTACGTTGTGAGTTAGAATGAGTGATATTTTTTCCTGTGGAACTTACTCTTGGATTGGCTTCCCATGACACCCCATATACTTCTCCCCATTTCTCAGTCCTTTAACATCTTTTGGGTATGTGCTCAGGAAGTATAAAATATGTTCAATATGAAGATAAGCAAAAACACTATTCAAGGAGAAGGATTTGTTGAAAACAACAGAAGAGCTGTTATGGAATATGTTTCAAAACTAAGTATAAATAGCAGAGTTCACCTTCTCTAGCAAGGGCAATTGATATTTGCGGTTTAAGATGGCAAGGGCAGTGAAAGAGCATTGGAAATTGACTTCTTTCACAGACTTTGAACTCCAGATGCTCGGGACAGGAAGTGATTCTTTTCCTTTTTTTTTTTTTTTTGAGACAGAGCTTTGCTCTTGTTGCCCAGGCTGGAGTGCAGTGGCGTGATCTCGGCTCACCACAACCTCTCCCTCCCGGGTTCAAGTGATTCTCCTGCCTCAGCCTCCCTAGTAGCTGGGATTATAGGCATGTGCCACCACGCCTGGCTAATTTTGTATTTTTAGTAGAGACATAGTTTCTCCATGTTGGTCAAGCTGGTCTCGAACTCCCGACCTCAGGTGATCCACCGGCCTCAACCTCCCAAAGTGCTGGGGATTACAGGCATGAGCCACTGTGCCTGGCCAGAAGTGATTCTTGAAGGGCCCATGAGATGTGCATTCTCACCATGGGCAGCATTTATTTGTTATGGAAATTTTTCATACCACAAAAACCTGCTAGAACTTACCACTAGCAGTCTGATTTTATCATTTCTAAAGTATCTTCAGCAATGGAAACAATAGCTATGAAGGGTTATATAGATGATCTTCTTTCAGAAGTAAAACAACTTTAAAGCGCCAGTTTTTAAAAATAATCCTGAGTTTTCCTTAAAGTGTTTCACACATTCAAAGCAACATAATTTTTTGCCCTAGCTGGTATATTATTCACTTAAAAGTTAGCAACACTCATAAAAAATTTAGCATGTTTTCCTTATTAAAGAATTCTTCAACGTGTAGTTCAACTTAAAATCCTGACAGACGACACGGGGTAGAATATAGTTTGAGTACTTGATGACCTGGATGAGAGTGTTGAAAGTTTCATCTGCTCCTATTTTTAGTCATTTGTGTTACTTTGGGGGAGATTCTTACATTTCATCCTCTTTGGCCATACCTCGTGACACATTTGGTTGGAAATAGAACACACAGTGGATATTGCATATCCATACCATACAGATCGTGGAAATAAAGTGACTATGCTATAACAGTGTGACATCCAAACCACCAAACAAGCTATTTCCAGAAAAGAACCAACACACACTGACAAATGTCACCCAGTTCAATTCCTTTTGTTTAATGCATGCATTTGCATAGTTAAGCATCTTATTCAAAGTATATTTTAAATAATCCTACTCTCAGCATGCATGCTCTCAGTAGGCGAGTGGACAATTGAGGTATAAAGCAAAACCAAAATGATGCAGCTCACAAAAGGAATGCCTCTCCTCTGCAGGGTTAAGTAATAAATGGGACCTACTCAAAGGGTTGATTAAAATAACTATATTACTAACCCCCTTCTAAGAGCCCCAAATAAACACATCTATTGCCATGCACTTTCGGTGTGACCTCGCCAAATATTATATTACACTAATGGCAATTGTTCAGGCAAGTGATTTTTAAAAACACTTAATACTAATCAGCATTGGTAAGACCATCAGCCAATTTTTTTAAAAAAAATCTAGACTTAAATGTAAGAATTCTACTGGTTTGCACTAGTTTTCCCGACACATTTGAGCTTTTTCTTGCTGCTAAATATTTTCTCAATTCCTCATACCCTCCGATTAATTTTAAATAAAATTGTTACTACGTAGAATGTATTTTTCGATCTACCTACATCCCTGGGTAGCTCATTATAGACTGTTGCCATGGCAATAGGTAATGAACAACAGAATTAAGTGGCCTCCATACCATGGTGATAATTTTTCAGTTCACCTTATTAATGATCCCATAATGGTAGGGATTGGCTATTTCTTTTGAAACTAGTAACCCCCTCAGCTTAAAGCAGTTTGGATTCACAAAGCAATGTTAAACTCCTAGCTCTGGTCTCTGTGTTATTTATTATAACACATATAATAAATAATGTGTGACTAATTTATTTCATTAGTAACTAATATCTAGAAGCAAGCAAGAGATAAATGTTGGACATAAACATTTTTGCCTTCTCTTCTATCTTATGACTACAGTGGCATTTGATGCTAATCTTGATAGCTATGGTCTAGTATTTAAGCCTCTGTGTAATATGTTTCCAACTTTACCAATGATTCAATGACTTGCCACTTGATTTGTAGTTGGTGATTATATTTTACGATCACTCCTTTAACCTCTGTAAAATATTCAAAAAGACCCAACTCAGCAGGTTAAAATAGCCTTTGATTGTGTATTTGTAATATAATTAGAGATCACTTCAATCATGTTTTTATGAAGTAATGAATGATCTGCCAAGGGGTGTGTGTGAGAGAAAAAAGTAAGAGTGAGAGAGGAAGGTTGGTTTACTGGTATTAAGATAGGCTGATGTTTCGGGATGTGTAGTTCAGTGCTTTAATCCCTAGATTTGCTGTGGCTGTACAGTTTTTAAATAGCCAAAGTCAAAGAGGAACATCCATGAGTCCTTTTCCACAAGGTTCTGGTTGAACTATCATTTTTACCTTGACTTCGTAAGGAGCCAAATAAAAAGTATACAATATGGCGCTTGTCAGAGATTTTTAAATAATATTTAATCTTCTCATAATCCTGAAAATCCAACAGGACCACCGAGAGGAGTGGTTTGTGTGAGCTGCCATGGCTAGACCACCTCTGGAGACCATGTGATTATTCTAATCTCCTTAGAATGCAGAGTTACCAAAGCAAATCCCATTTCCATTGATTTAGTTACAGATCGGAAGTGAAAGCAAGGCAAGATGTGAAACCAGACATCCGACAGCCTCCATTCACAGACTACAGGCAGCCCCCACTGGACTACAGGCAACCCCCAGGAGGGGACTACCAGCAGCCCCCTCCTTTGGACTACAGGCAGCCTCCCCTGCTGGACTACAGGCAGCACTCCCCCGACACCAGGCAGTACCCTCTGTCGGACTACAGGCAACCCCAGGTACCTCCTCCCAGAGAGCAGAGTGGGCCCTGACCAAGGCTTCCAGAGAACTGCAAGGAATGAAGTAGGAGAGGAAGAGGAAAGAGTACCTGTCTGGGATAGACAGCCGAAGTTCTATTCCTAGTTCCGGTAACATCGGGGTAACACCTGCATCCTCAAAAACATGCTGGATAAATAAATCTATTTCAGAATAAAGCAGGACAATAAATAAATACATATGGAGAAATACATAAATAGTGGATGAGTAGTCATGGAATAAACTAATCCCTGCTAATACTAGCTAACTCCCTGTACGTTTCCTTTTCACAGTTTTAAAAGTGCTTTAACCTGGAACCTCTGAGAGTGCTGCTAATGCAGAAAATTGTAGAGATGCTAGCAGTGGAGGTATTTTAGGTCCATAGTGTTTTACATGGCCCCCTACCTGCCACTCTGTGATAAAGGGCCAAGCCCGGGTAGATAAGAATAAGACCAGGCCTGGCTTCACAATCCAGAGTGTAGCGCCTGCCACAGCCAACAACTCTCTGTCTACACAACCAGTGTCACGGTTATTATGATTATTTGTTGATGCACTTCATGTCAACTTCCTTAACTTCTCTGAGATTCAGTTTCCTAAAGGGAGAGTCTTCCTTATAGGCCAGGGTGAGGATTCAACATTTATGAAAAGAGTCTAGACCAGAGTTTGGTATCTAGAAAATTCTTCCTACTTCATAACTACATATCAAGATATAAATTAAGTACAATCTCAAATGTATCAGATTACATTGTGTTTTATTATGAGTTGAAGATCACCTTTACACCCAAAGATTTTAAGAATAGTGAAGATCAGAGAATCTTGGATATACTGCATTTTAGGTAAAAGAGAAGTTGATTTTGTACATTCCAACTTGATATTCAATAGTCTGTGCAACTGAGACATGTAATTATCAGATCCCACTAAATTTCACTTTTCTAGTCAGCAAACTCTGTAATTTACACACACACACACACACACCCCTGACATTTATTTATGCTGCTCAACAGCAGTGAATAAGAAAAGTCAAAGGAAAGATGGTGTCACTCAGGCCTATCTGTAATCATTCCACGTTTGCCAAATAAACTGATGAATACCAAAATAAACAAGCTACACAGTAATTCTTTGATGACCACGTAAACTGTGCTGTGGCCTGCTCAAACCTTTGGAATTTTGTCTTTCATTTGGATAGTTTATGAAGTCCGATGACGACTTCTCCCAACATCATGTCATTTGGAACACATTAACTAAGAGAGAGAAGGAGAACACAGAGACTAGACACAGAAGCTTCTCTGATAACTAAACAATTATTTATTCCATTTTCTCCCCAACCCCAAAGGATTTTGATTATTTCACTGTGGACATGGAGAAAGGAGCCAAAGGATTTGGATTCAGCATTCGTGGAGGAAGGGAATACAAAATGGATTTGTATGTGTTGAGATTGGCAGAAGACGGACCAGCAATAAGGAATGGGAGGATGAGGGTAAGAACAGTCTCTTTTTATAGAATTACTTAATTCTGAAAGAAAAACCCACTGTGGTATTGGAAGAGTGCTAAAGCATGCTGTCAAACACGGTTGCTGTAGGTTTGCCTTCTTTCTAGTTCATAATGACCCAGTTTCTTAAAGGTTTGACCAAATGCTATTTTATAATAGCTCTCATTCTCGTTTTTCTGCTTATGACTTTCTAATTGATTAACCTCAATGAAGTACTATTTTTCTAAAGAGCAAATGAAAGAAATCTAAGAAATAGCTTGAAAAGGAAACATTATTGCTCCATAATTCTTTCTATGGTTTGATGATTCTGTTTTCATTAAGGTTGAATCTTTTGAAATGTATTTTTAGTTTTGTGCTTTTTCCCCCATATTGATTAATCACATAGTTTTGCGGGAGATTTGGGAAATTTTTCCTTTGTGTTGACTGGTCTTTTGGTTTGATACTGGGCAGACAAAAGCATTAGAAGAAAAAGGGATTTGGCTTCATGAATACAGGTTGTTCTTAAAAATGACAACAGGGGCCGGGTGCGGTGGCTCATGCCTATAATCCCAGTACTTTGGGAGGCCGAGGCGGGTGGATCATGAGGTCAAGATATTGAGAACAGCCTGGCTAACACGGTGAAACCCCATCTCCCATGTCTACTAAAAATACTAAAATATTAGCTGGGCATGGTGGCACGCGCCTGTAGTCCTAGCTACTCAGGAGGCTGAGGCAGGAGAATCGCTCGAACCCGGGAGGCGGAGGTTGCAGTGAGCCAAGATAGTGCCACTGCACTCCAGCCTGGACAACAGAGCGAGACTCTGTCTCAAGGGAAAAAAAAAAAAAGACAGCAACTAGAAATTTTCCAATTAGAGTATAAAGTTGAGAGTAGATTTTTTCATTTCATAATTACTTTGAGGCATCTGATTGATGGGTAACTGATTCTTCACTTAAGGGTACAAAACAAAGCTTGTTAACAATATAAAATATTAGTCTCTTTACTCTCTCTCTCTCTCTTTCTCTGTGTGTGTGTGTGTGTGTGTGTGTGTGTGTGTGTGTGTGTGTATGAATAAAATCTAGAATTTATTCTTGCCCTCCCTCCTGCCTCTTTAAGTTAATAAAGAAAAGCTGTGGCTTTGGGGTTCCGGAACCTTGGGTTCTTGTGCAAAGCCTCACCAACCAATTTTCCCTGATGACCGAATCTGTTATTTCTACCACCAAGTCTACATTTCTGTGATACGCATTTCCAAGTCAGGGAATTATCCACAGTCCAAAAGCAGAAAGCAGGCACATCGTGTCTTTATTTCTCCCTCCCACCACAATCCTTTGACAGCTGGGAAGCCTCCGAGTTGGAATTTAAACCCAGGCAGGGCTGACACCAGAGACTGGCAGCCCTCGCCCTGATCTAGCACCACCCTCCTCTTACCCCGTCTAGCCCTGGTTTGAAGATGGACCTCCACATGGTTTCCTGGCTCTACAACTTCCCTATAAGCCAGAAGGACACTTTCTTAACCTGCTGTAAGGCCAGCTCACAAGTAGTTCAGTAAAACAAAATTAATCTTGGCATTGCAGGTGAAACACAGCAGGAAGACCATGAGCGAAACGGCCAGAGCCCTGTGAGAGATAGAGACCCGCGGTGGACTACAGAGCTGGTCTCTGTAGGTTGCAAACAGTGGCCATGTATTTCAACAAGGGGTCTAAATGACTCGCTGCCGTATATATACAGTACTCCCAAGGCAAAGAAGCCTAAATAGAGAAATACCCTTGCAGGAAAAGATTCCTCTTTCTTACAGAATTTAAGCCAGAACAATAGTTATCAGCATGGTTCCTGGCATCAGCATCACCTGGAAACTTGGTAGAAATGCAGATCTCTAGCCCCACCCAAACCTGCTGAATCAGAAACTCTAGGAGTGGGGTTACCAGGCTATGTTTTAGGAAGCTCTTCATGTGAATCTCTGAGGTTTTACCTTCTGAGGTTTTATTATAGATACCTGTGTCAACTGCAGTCCAGAAACATTACATAAAAATTTTCAGAAATAAGCAATTTATACATTTTAAATTGTGTAGCATTGTGAGTAGCATGCTGAAATTTTGTCCTTCCCAGAAGGTGAAGCAGCCCTTTATCCACACTGTAGATGCTCCCTGCCCATTGGTCACTCAGCAGCCCTCTCGATCATCAGATTGACTATCATGGTATCACACTGCCTGTGTTCAAGTAACACTTATTTTACTTAGTAATGGCCCCAAAGTGCAAGAGTAGTGATGCTGGCATTTTGTTATAATTGTTTATTTTTTTATTGTTGTTGATCCTTCGTTGTGCCTAATTTGTAAATTAAGCTTTGTCATAGATAGATAGATAGATATATAGGGGAAACAGTGTATATAGGGTTAGTTCTGCCTATGATTTCAGGCATCCACAGGGGATCTTGGAATATATGCAAGAGGTATGAGGGGAAACTACTGTATTCGCTTTATCAAAAAACCAGTGGAGAGTAGCAAGTTTTGACTTTAATTATTATACTCGATGGTTTTTCAACATCAGTTAATACTGATGTATTAAAAGTTGAATAGACAAAACAAAACACAATCTGTGAATGCAGAAAATAAGGGGAATAATAAATAGAGATATATCATTGTCACATCTGATTGTTTTTCTTCAGTCACTCAAGAAGGCTGGCGTCATAAGAGAAACACAATGGACATTCAGATTTTAAGGAAAAGGATAATAAATTACTAGAAAATACTACTGGATCTGTTTATAAAAAGAAGACTTACGTTTGTAAAATAGTCTAACAAAATTGGGAGAGATGAAATTTGCATAGCTAGTGAATAAATCTCTGATACAAAGCTCCTATGAATATAACCTAATTAAAAACCAAAACTAAATAGAAAACACAGGCAAAAAATAATGAACATAAAAAATAATATTGGAGAAGCTCAGTAAAACGGGGAATGTAAGAAATCAGGAGACATTTGGAGAGAAAGAATAGAAATTCTAAGTGCTTAAATAAAAATCTGAGAGTCAAGTTAAAAGAGAATCTGAAAGGAGATCAAGTTTGCTCTTAAAATGGTAAAATATTTTCCTGTTTCCATAAAAGTGTAATATAGTTTGCATTTCCATAAAATGTATTTTTATGATGAAAAAGAACATTATTTCATAACTTCATCACCTGCAGCTGGGTACCATTTGTATTGCCTACTTAGCATCACATAAGCTTATTTATAAAATGGTTTACCTACTTTCTGAAACTCACATGATGCAAAAGTCTGCCTGCAATGGGCTTTGGAACGACCTAAAACACTTTGTTCAAGTAATCAATGCACAAAAAAGATACCACTTGCCCATCTTTTTTTTAAATGGAAAAAAACATTCCCTGAAATTAGCTTCTTTTAAATTTGTCACCTTTCCTTCTATAGACCAGATATAACTAGCCAATACAAAAGCATCCTGGTTTATGTATTGTTTTTATTAAACATAAAACCATTTACAAGAATATTTCTAACATATGTAATAAGTATAAATACTAACAATGATTCAAGGACCCATGAACCCATAGCCCCGCTTAAAAAACAGAACATTACCAAGCTCCCATGATTTCATTCTCCTCCTATTCTCCAGCCCTCAGAGGAAACCACCTTCCTAAATAAAGCACTTGACATTTCTTCTATTGTTACCACAGATGTGTGTATCTCTCAACTATGTCATTTAGCTTTGCACACTTTGTGAACTTTATGTAACTGGACCGTACTGTACATGTTCTTCTCTGTGGCTTGCTTTCTGTATGTTATGTTCATGAGATTTATCCAAGGTTGGTGCATAAAGCTATAGTTCATTTATTTTTCACTGCTACAAATTATTTCATTATGTGAATATGCTACAACCTATAATAATTATCTTTTTCCATTTTACAGACATTTGAGATTTTCCCTGTCAGTTTACACTTTGGTTGTTTCCAAGTTTGTTGTAACTCATGCAATCTTTGTACATCTTTCCTGCTGTACCTATCCAAGACTTTCTCTAGACTAGACTATATGCCTCAGAGGGCACAAATTTAACTTACCTAAGTAACACAAAAGTATTGTCTCAGGTGGTTGTAGAAAGTTATACTTGTATTAGCATGTAAAAAGGTTTTTCTTACTACACACACTCACAGATTTGTACTTCAGACTTTTAAACTCTCATTCTGGTAGGTAGAAAATGATATATTTTAGATTTGGATTTGCATTTCTTGATTACAAATGATATTCATCATTTTTTCTTATTTTTATTAGACTTTCATGTCTCTCTTAAATAAAAAATGCCTGTACATGTCTTTCCCCATTTTCTGTTGAATATTTCTTCGTGTTGATTATAGAAGTGCTTATATGTTATTGGTGATCATTTTTCATCAATTAATGTTATACAGATATCTTATGCCAGCTTATGGCTTGTAATTTTACTTTTTTTATGATGCTCTTTGATAATAAGAAAGTCTTAATTTTAGTGTAATTGGCTTAACCTTTTTTCTTTTTTATAGTTTCTGCTTTCTGTGTCTTGTTTGAGAAATCATTCTCCAAGACATGGTCTTAAACATCTTCTCTTATATCTTCTTCTAAAAGTTGTATAGTTTTACTTTCTATATCTAAGTCTTTAATCACCTACAGTTGATTTCTCTGTATGATATAAGGTAGAACCTCAATCTCAGTTTTTCCATAAGGATAACCACATGTCACAGCATAATTTAATGAGTATTTCTTTGTCCCACCACCCGCCCCCCCCACCACCAATCTGCAATGACAGCTCTGTAAATTAAATTTCTGCAAATGCAATGGTCTGTATATGGATTCTTTATACTGTTCTACTAGTCTATTTGTCTATCCCTGCATCAATGCCATACTTATCTACCTTTTAATGAGTGTTGACTTTTTACGGGGAAACTTTCTCTCCCCCAGACACACATCTTAATTCTTCAGGGGTGTTTGGATGTTCTTGGGCTTTTGCCCTTCTATATAATTTTAGAATTTGCTTGTCAAGTTTCTAAAAAATCCTGTTAGAATTTTTATTGGAATTGCTTGAAATTCATATATAAATGTGGGGAAATTTACATCTGTATAATATTGAGTCTTTCCATGAACATGATGTAATCCATTTATATAGATTTTCCATGAAGTGCTTAAATAAACTTTTATAGCTTTTTCCATAACATACCTGCGAATTTCTTGTTAGACTGATTCTCAGGTACTTTTTGTGTTTTATTTTTACTCTTAAATACAGTATTTTTAAAACTTTACACAAATGCATGTGTTGAGTGAATATATGCTTTTATTATTTTTAACCCAGTCTTCTTTTTTTCATTTTTTTAAGAGCAGTTTTAGGGTCACAGCAAAATTAAGAAGAATGTACAGAGATTTTTCCATATACTCCCTGCCCCACACATGCATAGCCTCCTCTCTATCAACATACCCCACCAGACTGGAATATTTGTTACAATGGACGAATAAGTATTGACACATCATTATCACCCAGAGTCCATAGTTTACAGTATGGTTCAGTCTTGGTGTTGTACATTCTTTTTTTTTTTTTTTTTTTTTTTTTTTTTTTTTTGAGGAGTCTTGCTCTGTCACTCAAGCTGGAGTGCAGTGGCACAATCTTGGCTCACTGCAACCTCCCTTCCAGGTTCAAGCAATTCTCCTGCCTCAGCCTCCCGAATAGCTGGGATTACAGGCTCATGCCACAATGTCTGGCTAATTTTTTTGTATTTTTAGTAGAGACAGGGTTTCATCGTGTTAGCCAGGATGGTCTCTATCCCCTGACCTGGTGATCTGCCCGCCTCAGTCTCCCAAAGTGCTGGGATTACAGGCATGAGCCACCGCACCCAGCCAGTGTTGTACATTCTATGGGTTTGGACAAATGTATAATGGCATGTATCCACATTATAGCATCATAAAGAGTATTTTCACTGCCCTGAAAATTTTTCATGTTCCACTATTCATTCTTCCCTCCCCACTAACCCCTAGCAACCACGGATCTTTTTACTGTCTGCAGAGTTTTGCCTTTTCCACCATGTCATACAGTTGGAATCACACAGTATGTAGTAGCCTTTTCAGATGCACTTCTCTCACTTAGTAGTATGCATTTAACTTTCCTCCATGTCTTTTAATGGCTTAACAGTTCATTTCTTTTAGTGCTGAATAATATGCCATTGTCTGGATGCACTACTGATTTTGGCAATTATGAATAAAGTTGCTATCAATATTTGTGTGCAGATTTTTGTGTGGACATAAGTTTCCAACTTCTTTGAGTAAAACCCAAGGAATGCAATTGCTGGATCATATGATACAAGTATGTTGAGTTTTGTAAGAAACAACCAGCGGTCTTCCAAATTGGCTATACCATTTCACATTCCCACCAGTGACGAATGAGAGTTGCTGTTTCTCCATATCCTCATCAGCATTTGGTTCCATCATTGTTATGGATTTTGGCCATTCTGTTGGGCATGCAGTGGTATCTCATTGTTGTTTTAATTTACATTTCCCTGATGGCATATGATGTGGAGCATCTTTTCATATGCTAATTTGTCATATGTATATCTTCTTTGGTGAGGTATCTGTTAAGGTGTTTGGCCCACTTTTTATCAGGTTATTTTCCTTTTCATTGTTGAGTTTTAAGAGTTCTTTGCACATTTTGGATAACAGTCCTTTATCAGATACATCTTTCATAAATATTTTCTCCCAGTCTGTGGCTTGTCCTTTTATTCTCTTGATATTGTCTTTTGCAGAGCAGAAAATTTTAATTTTAATGAAATCCAGCTTCCTAATTCTTTCATGAATTATGCCTTTTGTGTCATATCTAAAAAGTCATTGCCAAATCCAAGGTCTTATAGATTTTCTCCTATGTTATCTTATAGGAGTTTCATAGTTTTGCATTTTACATTTAGATCGGGATCCATTTTGAGTTAATTTTTGTGAAAGGTGTTTTGGTCTGTGTCTCGACTCATTTTTTTTGCATGTGGATGTCCAGTTGTTCCAGTGCCATTTGTTGAAAAAACTATTTTTTCTTCATTGCATTGCCTTTGCTCCTTTGTCAAAGATTAGTTGACTATATTTATGTAGGTCTATTTCTGTCTATTCTGTTCCATTGATCTATTTGTCTATTCTTTCACCAATACCACATTGTCCTGATTACTGTGGCTTTATAGTAAGTCTTGTAGGTGAGTAGTGTCAGTCTTCCAACTTTATTCTTCTCCTGGCTATAGTACTTTTAATGTAATTTTAAAATTAACTGATAATCAGTGAAGAAGAGAAAGGCAACTGAATTTTGTATATTGACCAATTATATCAGGCAAAATTTACTGAACTCTCTTATTACTTCAAATAATTTATCTGTACCTACCTCTGGATATTCTGCATAAAAATCACATTTTCTATAATTAGAGTTTTGGTGATTTTTTCCTTTTAAGTCCCTTTATTTCTTTTTTTTAATTTCATTAGCTTGGCTTACTGTATGATGCTGAATAGAAGTGGTCAAAGCAGGCACTTTTGTTTATTTCTAATCTTAAAGAGAATGCTTTTTAAAATTTCATTAAACATGATGTTTACTGCGTTTTTATAGATAACCTTTATCAGATTAAAGATGTTTTCTTCTATTAGTAGTTTGCTAGGAGAGTTTATTATGAGTAGATGTTGAATTTTGTCTACTTTTTCTGCATCCATAGAAAATACCATCCGATTTTTTTCTTTTATATGATAATTAATATGATTAATCATATTAAAGGATTTTTATGGTTCAATTACTCTTGAGCTCCTGGGATGAACCCTATTTATTCATGATATGTCATTTTTATGCATTGATAAATTTAATTTTCTGTTATTTCCTTTAAGATTTTTATATCTATGTTATTAAGATTGGCCTATAATTTTCTTGCAGTATCCCGGAATGATTTTGATATTAATGCTACCCTAACCTTATAAAATGAGAAATAGAATAATCCTTTTTGTTGCTGGTATTTATGGTTGTTGTCTAGGAAAGTTTATGTATGTTTTGAATTATTCTTGAATGTTTGGAGGAAGACACCTGCAAACTCATCCAAGTCTAGAATGTTTTCTTCATGTGAAAGTTTTAGTTCACTAATTATGTTTCTATAACAATTATCTTCAGATTTTATATTTCTTTGTAAGTCTATTCTGATAAACTGCTTTTCTTCCTAATAATTTACCTATTTCATCTTAGTTTTCAAACATTTTATATCATTTTTATTTTTATTTTATTTTATTTTTGAGATAGGATCTTGCTTTGTCACCCAGGTTGGAGTGCAGTAGTACAAACATGGCTCACTGCAGCATCAACCTCCTGAGCTCAAGTAATCCTCCCACCTCAGCCTCCCAAGTAGCAAGGACCACAGGTGTGCACCACCACACCTGGCTGATTTGTTTCTTTCATGTAGAGATGGCTCTCACCATGTTGCCTAGGCTGGTCTCAAACTTCTGGGCTCAAGCAATACTACTGCTTCGGCCTCCCAAAGTGCTAGGATTACAGTTGGGAGCCATCACACCTCGCCTGTCTCCTATGTATTTATCTCTCTTTCATTTGACTACTGTTCTGGTATTCTATTTTTCTTTATTAATCATGCCAACGATTGTTCAATTTTCTTTTATTCTTTTCAAAGAGTCAGCTAACATATTTGTCTTCTTGCTTATTCATTTCTGTTTTCATACTTAATATTTCATTCCATCCATTCTTTCTGGGTTTACTCTGTTGTTCTTTTTTTTTCTAAGTTGGATGCTTACAGTAGTAGTTCTTAGGCTCTCTTCATTTCTATTAATATAAAAATTTAAGGCTATAGATTTAATATACAGTATGTTCATTAAGTTCCAAATACATTCTAATTTCTACTGTGATTTCTTCTTTGACTCATGGATTATTTAGAAGGTGTTTTTGTTTTTTTATTTCTGAATCTATGGGGATTTTCTAGTTAGTTTTCTATTCTTAATTTGTCTTCAGAGAAAATACACCACATGATTTCAGTCTTGCTACAAACTTGGCCTAACATGTTGCGTTTTTTATATACAATCCGAGTGTGCTTAGAAAGAATGTGCATTCTGCAATCATTGAGTGCAGTGTTGTATAGATGTGTTCGTTGGATAAAGTTTGGTTATTGAACTATTCAACTATTTTATAGTCTTACTAAGGTTTATCTATTTGATCTATTAAATACTGGGGTAAGTTCTTAAAAATCTTTGTTAATCCTTTTGCAAATTTTTCTTTGAAAAGCTATCAATTTTTTTTTTTTTTATACTTTAAGTTCTAGGGTACATGTGCATAACGTGCAGGTGTGTTACATATGTATACATGTGCCATGTTGGTGTGCTTCACCCATCAACTCGTCAGCACCCATCAATTCATCATTTATATCAGGTATAACTCCCCAATGCAATCCCTCCCCCCTCCCCCCTCCCCATGATAGGCCCCATTGTGTGATGTTCCCCTTCCTGAGTCCAAGTGAGCTCATTGTTCAGTTCCCACCTATGAGTGAGAACATGCGGTGTTTGGTTTTCTCTTCTTGTGATAGTTTGCTAAGAATGATGGTTTCCAGCTGCATCCATGTCCCTACAAAGGACGCAAACTCATCCTTTTTTATGGCTGCATAGTATTCCATGGTGTATATGTGCCACATTTTCTTAATCCAGTCTGTCACTGATGGACATTTGGGTTGATTCCAAGTCTTTGCTATTGTGAATAGTGCCACAATAAACATACGTGTGCATGTGTCTTTGTAGTAGCATAATTTATAATCCTTTGGGTATATACCCAGTAGTGGGATGGCTGGATCATATGGTACATCTAGTTCTAGATCCTTGAGGAATTGCAATACTCTTTTCCATAATGGTTGAACTAGTTTACAATCCCACCAACAATGTAAAAGTGTTCCTATTTCTCCACATCCTCTCCAACACCTGTTGTTTCCTGATTTTTTAATGATTGCCATTCTAACTGGTGTGAGATGGTATCTCATTGTGGTTTTGATTTGCATTACTCTGATGGCGAGTGATGATGAGCATTTTTTCATGTGTCTGTTGGCTGTATGAATGTCTTCTTTTGAGAAATGTCTGTTCATATCCTTTCCCCACTTTTGGATGGGGTTGTTTGTTTTTTTCTTGTATATTTGTTTGAGTTCTTTGTAGATTCTGGAAATTAGCCCTTTGTCAGATGAGTAGATTGCAAAAATTTTCTCCCATTCTGTAGGTTGCCTGTTCACTCTGATGGTAGTTTCTTTTGCTGTGCAGAAGCTTTTTAGTTTAATTAGATCCCATTTGTCAATTTTGGCTTTTGCTGCCGTTGCTTTTGGTGTTTTAGACATGAAGTCCTTGCCCATGCCTATGTCCTGAATGGTACTACCTAGATTTTCTTCTAGGGTTTTTATGGTATTAGGTCTAACATTTAAGTCTCTAATCCATCTTGAATTAATCTTCGTATAAGGAGTAAGGAAAGGATCCAGTTTCAGCTTTCTACTTATGGCTAGCCAATTTTCCCAGCACCATTTATTAAATAGGGAATCCTTTCCCCATTTCTTGTTTTTGTCAGGTTTGTCAAAGATCAGATGGTTGTAGATGTGTGGCATTATTTCTGAAGGCTCCGTTCTGTTCCATTGGTCTATATCTCTGTTTTGGTACCAGTACCATGCTGTTTTGGTTACTGTAGCCTTGTAGGATAGTTTGAAGTCAGGTAGCGTGACGCCTCCGGCTTTGTCCTTTTGACTTAGGATTGTCTTGGCAATGCGGGCTCTTTTTTGGTTCCATATGAACTTTAAAGCAGTTTTTTCCAATTTGGTGAAGAAACTCATTGGTAGCTTGATGGGGATGGCATTGAATCTATAAATAACCTTGGGCAGTATAGCCATTTTCACGATATTGATTCTTCCTACCCATGAGCATGGTATGTTCTTCCATTTGTTTGTGTCCTCTTTGATTTCACTGAGCAGCGGTTTGTAGTTCTCCTTGAAGAGGTCCTTTACATCCCTTGTAAGTTGGATTCCTAGGTATTTTATTCTCTTTGAAGCAATTGTGAATGGAAGTTCATTCCTGATTTGACTCTCTGCTTGTCTGTTACAGGTGTATAAGAATGCTTGTGATTTTTGCACATTAATTTTGTATCCTGAGACTTTGCTGAAGTTGCTTATCAGCTTAAGAAGATTTTGGGCTGAGACGATGGGGTTTTCTAAGTATACAATCATGTCATCTGCAAACAGGGACAATTTGACTTCTTCTTTTCCTAACTGAATACCCTTGATTTCTTTCTCTTGCCTGATTGCCCTAGCCAGAACTTCCAACACTATGTTGAATAGGAGCAGTGAGAGAGGGCATCCCTGTCTTGTGCCAGTTTTCAAAGGGAATTTTTCCAGTTTTTGCCCATTCAGTATGATATTAGCTGTGGGTTTGTCATAAATAGCTCTTATTATTTTGAGGTACGTTCCATCAATACCGAATTTGTTGAGCGTTTTTAGCATGAAGGGCTGTTGAATTTTGTCAAAAGCCTTTTCTGCATCTATTGAGATAATCATGTGGTTCTTGTCTTTGGTTCTGTTGATATGCTGGATTACGTTGATTGATTTGCGAATGTTGAACCAGCCTTGCATCCCAGGGATGAAGCCCACTTGATCATGGTGGATAAGCTTTTTGATGTGCTGCTGAATCCGGTTTGCCAGTATTTTATTGAGGATTTTTGCATCGATGTTCATCAGGGAGATTGGTCTAAAATTCTCTTTTTTT
>NC_045441.1:94376058-94435947 GCF_002776525.5 Piliocolobus tephrosceles
GTCAGGACCCTCAGCTATAGGTCTGTTGGAGATTGCTTGAGGTCCACTCCAGACCCTGTTTGCCTGGGTATCAGCAGCAGAGGTTGCAGAAGATAGAATATTGCTGAACAGCGAGTGCACCTGTCTGATTCTTGCTTTGGAAGCTTCCTCTCAGGGGTGTACTCCACCCTGGGAGGTGTGGGGTGTCAGACTGCCCCTAGTGGGGGATGTCTCCCAGTTAGGCTACTCAGGGGTCAGTGACCCACTTGAGCAGGCAGACTGCCCCTTCTCAGATCTCAACCTCCGTGTTGGGAGATCCACTGCTCTCTTCAAAGCTGTCAGACAGAGTCGTTCGCGTCTGGACAGGCCTCTGCTGCTTTAGCTGAGCCCTGTCCCCAGAGGCGGAGTCTACAGAGACAGGCAGGTTTCCTTGAGCTGCTGTGAGCTCCACCCATTTCGAGCTTCCCAGCGGCTTTATTTACCTACTTAAGCCTCAGCAATGGCGGGCGCCCCTCCCCCAGCCTCGCTGCTGCCTTGCGGTTAGATTGTCGCAGACTGCTGTGTTAGCAAGGAGGGAGGCTCCGTGGGCGTGGGACCCTCCCGGCCAGGTGTGGGATATAATCTCCGGTGTGCCAGTGTTACAGCGCAGTATTGGGGTGGGAGTTACCCGATTTTCCAGGTGTTGTGTGTCTCAGTTCCCCTGGCTAGGAAAAGGGACTCCCTTCCCCCTCGCGCTTCCCAGGTGAGGCGATGCCTCGCCCTGCTTCAGCTCTCCCTGGTCAGGCTGCAGCAGCTGACCCGCACGGATTGTCCGGCACTCCCGAGTGAGGTGACCCCAGTACCTCAGTTGAAAATGCAGAAATCACCGGTCTTCTGTGTCGCTCGCGCTGGGAGATGGAAACTGAAGCTGTTCCTATTCGGCCATCTTGCTCCGCCCCTATCAATTTTTTTTTAAATAGAAATGGGGCCTCACAATGTTGCCCAGACTGGTCTTAAACCCCTGAGGTCAAGCAATCCTCCTGCCTTGGCCTCCCAAAGTGCTGGGATTACAGGCATCAGCCACCACGCCCAGCCTGAAGAGCTATCAGCTTTTACTTTGTATGTTTTGAGGGCATGTTTTTTGATACTCAGGTATTTACTTTATTTTCCAAGTGAATCAAATCCTTCTCATTATGTAGTGACCTACTGTATCTCTTGTCAATGCTTTTTGCTTTGAAGTTGGTTTTGCCTGATATTATTATAAGCATGCTAGTTTTCTTTGGTATGTCTCTTTTATCCTTTCACTTTTAACCATTCTGTGTCTTTATACTGCATGTGTTTCTCTGGCCTATTAACCTGGATTTTTTATATTGTAACAATGTATTTCACCATGGTCATTTCAGCCCGTTTACATTAATTTTATTCACTTATATTTTTATTGAATTCTATCATTTTTGTTCTTTTCCTATTAGTTTCACTTTTTCTGTCTTACCCTTTTTATTTTTCCAACCCTCTTTTGAATTGTTCTTTGGGGTTCCAGTTCATGCCAGGATCTCCTATTAGACTTTCCATTTGTAGCCCCTAAGCTGATTTTCTATCGTTATCGCCCAGTCATCAAAATGGAAACTCAAGGTGCCCAGGAATCAGTAGTTATTTTCTGGGTAAAAGCTGCCTTTGGTACTTGTTTACCTTCCAGGACTCTTATTCTCACTTTGCTTTTGACATCAGAGGATTCTTTACTTTCTTCCCTATTCAGCAATGGTAAGGTTAGGGAATCTAATCCACCATATTGCTAGAAACAAGTTAGTAACATTTACCTTTAACAACCAAGTTACGGTAGCTACAACCACTTCCAGCTTTAGAGCTGGCAGTTGCCCCCTCTCACAGTGTGTCCACAGACAAGCCCCAGAGGATGCCTCCCGTGTGCCCACGGCATTCATTCTGTAGCACACGTCCTTATCTTCCTCTCCAACTCCAGTCCCCACTTGTGTGAGTCCCCTGCCCACAAAGTCACTAATGAGTTCTTGCCACTGCCACATAGTCCTGCCTGAGAACACACTCCACAGTCAAGGGACTGGCACTGTGATCCCTAAGGCTCCCTCCTGCACTTCTGGGTCCTGGGCACAGAAAAGCATGGTCCCCTCCACCCTGCCACACACTGTCACCTCAGCACTGCAGAATCCCATTTTATCTTCCACAGGACCCAGGTGGCTTGTCTGGGCCATAAATGTGCAGGCCTGCCTGGCTGGAGGCTTTGCCTGGACTGGGGAGGAGCCTCTCCATATCTTGCTCGTATCCTGCCATTGGGATTGAATGGCATGGCATACAGTCTTGAAATAATATGGTCTTGAGTTCAGAGAAACAAAGCATTGAGGCTGATTCCCTTAACAAAGACTGTCACGTGGGCACAGAATTTCCCAGTGGGCAAAAGTTGGGTAAAACAGCGATATATACCCATTGGTGAGTTTATCTGTTTGAGGCCTCCAGTCATTGGTGCACAATTTACATCTACTTCATTTATTTCAATCACCTAAGATACTTTCACTGATCACCTCTCTTAAGCTTACTCAATTTCTTCCTTGTCCTAAAGACTTGCTTGGAGGAAAATTCTTACCTGTCATAGTGACTTTCTTGTCAGTTTGTTTTCCTCCCTCGTAAGGAAATAACAAGGTAGTAAAAAGAACAGGCGCCTGACAGACATATTCAAATACTGGCACAACAACTCACTGGCTGTCTAGCTCTGACCTGAACAAGTTACCCTGTCAGGGGCTCACAGCTGCTCTATAGCCTTGATCAAATACCAGGTCCTCTCTGGGCAGCTTCAGGGGCCCACACTAGGAGGGTTGGGAGGAGGCAGGAGTCCTCCTGAGCAGCAGGATCAGTTGAGTCAACTCTAGCAATTAGTGGAATGACAGCTTGTCCTCGTATCCTGCAAGTCATTTCACAGAGAATCAATTTTACTGATCTAATCAATGGGAATCATATTTTCCAGGAAAGGTAAGGTGCCTAGTTCAATATTTCTGAAATTTCCCCTATTCTTCCATTCTCTTCTTCTCCCCAAGGCCTGTGCTTTTATTTATTAAAATACAGGCATGCATCTCTTGATGACAGGGATATATTCTGAGAAATGCATTATTAAGTGATTTTGTCCTGCAAACATCAAAGAAATACACTTACAAAAACCTAGATAGTACAGCCTCCTACACACCAGGTTACAGCTCCTACACACCAACCTATAGCTCCTAGACTACAAACCTGGACAGCATGTTATTACACTGAATACTGTAGGCAATTTTAACACAGTAGTATTTGTGTATCTTAACATATCTAAACATAGAAAGGGTACAGTAAAAATATCATATTATAATATTATGGGACTACCATCATATATGCAGTCCATTGTTGATCAAAACATCATTATGTGGTGCACAACTGTACTCACTACTCAGCACAGAAGTACAGAGAGCATCTTTTAAGTAAGTATATCAGGAGGCTACAAAAGCTTTTAAATACAAATCAACTTGTATTTGCCTCCCCTCAGTCTGCTAGACAAGGTGGTTACTTTTCAAAACACTCATCTGATCTATCTGCTTACTGTTTAAAACCCTTCAGTGGCACCCCATGTTCTTTCAGGGTAAAGATCAGATCCTCATCACAAGGCTGCCAGGCCCTGCATGTTCTACCCCAGTCCCCCTCCCAGGTCATCTCACACAGCTCCTCCATCCCTTGCTCTGTTATCCCACCAACCAGTTTCTCTCCCCATGCCTCTTCCTGCCCATGGGGCTTTTGCAATGTTGCTCCCTCTTCCCAAAAGGCTCTTCCCCCTGCCGTCCCCCCCATTCCCCTGGGTAAGTCCTCCTCATCCTTCACATCCCAGTTCAAGCATCACTTCCTCAGAGAAGACTCTGTGTTTTCCAGTCGGGTCTCATCCACCTGTCATTGGCTCTCCCAGCAACAGGCACATCTTCTTCGTAGCATTTGTCACAGTGATAATTTTACATATTTGTGTCTGATCACTTTATGAAGTCTGGCTCTCCAGAGCATAAGCTCTGCAAGAGCAGGAACCATGTTGCTTTCGGCTCCCCACAGCGCTCAGCACCCCAGGGCCCAGCGCTGTGCACATGGGGCACTCAGTAAATACTGACTGCCAAACACATATGTGAACAGAAGTGTGCAGTTGTGTTTTCCAACTCTGCACATTCACTAGCTGTGCTTATCACGTCCATGGCCACAAAGATACCCGATGAACCAGGACATGGGATCTTACAGGTAACTGACTATATGAATATATGTGGCAATTCAGTCTAACTCACAGTCAGCTTTTTTTGGATCACCGTCCGTTTGGATACATCTAATTAAGATTTTGCAGAATCAGTGACGTTGTATATGCAAAATCCTATTGTGCCTAGCATTAAGAAATGCCTTTAGTCTTAAACTAAATGACATTCCAAGACTTGTTTTCCTTATGTGTAAACTGTCTCTCACCAGACGTGGATGACAAGGAAAGAATGGAAATAAAGTAAAATAAGGTCAAACAGTAAATAATGAAGACCTTCAAGAGCACGGGGTATGCAAAACATGACAGAATAAAAGTTACAAAACAGGTGTGCTGGAGCCTCGTAGAAAAGGTACACAGGAGAGCAGTGCAATCTCAATGATGTGAAAGCCAGAGCTTAGCAGAATATACCAACCCCGCAGAGCTAACCCCCAGCAGGTCAGTGCGGACAAATGAGCTAAGGAAGTTGATGAAATCAAAAGCATGAGAGAAGAGAGATAACAAGTACACAAGAGGGAAATAAAGAAGCCTGTCTAGAGAAATAAAGCAATTGTATGGGCTCAGGTAGATCATTTCGAGGGCCCTGCATTGCAAAGATCGTCCACCCGATGTTTTATCACGTCTGGGTGCTGAAATTCGGCCAACCCTGAAAGCTCATCTCTCCATACAGCGTGCCTCTTTACAAGCCATCCAGAAGACCATTTCATGCAGATGCCCAGTTGTCTCTCAGCCATCACTCTTAATCATCCTTCAGATTGTCTGCAAATGTGAGTTCTTTCCCCTTTCTTGTCTGGCCCTGCTCCATGCCTTTTATGAAGGAAGAGAAAAACCTCTCACAGTGATCAAATCCATTACCTTTTTCTTTTCAGAGTCCGACCTATGAGCACTGTGTTAAACGAGTTACATGAGCTACTTGCAGCAATGAGGGAGAGCGTGGTGTTGATTAGAGAAGAGAGCCGTGGGGCGCTCCATTGTCAATTATTCAGGGGCTCATTACCTCACCTGAGGAGGACTCCATTTCTCTGCTGTTTCTTCTTCTAGTGGATGCCCAACTTTGAACCATTTCAAAAGCATCTTCCCATGAGGGCTAGTTAAAGGTTTGGTAAGGAATCAAAGGGTTGAGATTGCATCTTGGCATGGAAAGACATAGAAAGGAATTGAATACATTAGAAATGTGAGGAGAGTCTTTGATTTTAATTTTTCATGGTGGGGGGTGGTGCCTATGGAAAAGAATGAGAAAGTTTACAAACCACTGCTGTGATCTGAAAAATACACTTTACTCGCCTCTTCAATGAGAAGACTTGTATCATTTTCTCTTTTAAACTTAACCATAATTTTTCTGTCTTTGCCCAAGAATAAACTGCAATTTCTTCCCTCTTCATTTTCACAAAGCAGTGTTGATGCAAATTTGCTCTCTGCCTGCAATTCTTTGTCATTCCTTCTCTCCCCCAGACCTAAACCTTCTGGAAGATGAGCAGGGGAGTCACTCAGTTTGCCCAGTTACCTTCTACTTTCCATTTTCATCAGAAAATGGGTGTGAAATGCACCTTGATCATGATTCACACAGGATTTGGTTTGCATGGCAGAGCGACTCAGAAGCTATGGAGAGCTGGGTACTCTCTTCTTAAATGTGAATATCAAGCCATTCACGTTTCTTCTTTGGGGTGCCCAGAAGTGTTCTCCTGATTGGCAGTCACCATCGTCAGACCCTGTCCCCTTCTTTCCCTGTGACTGCTTCCTAGCTCTGGCCGTGTTGAACTCAGAGATGGCATTGCTCCTGGCTGTGGAACATTGCTGCTTCCTTCTCCAGGTTGAAAGATCTGACTCCTGCATGGGTCAACTTGACAAGATACTTCTTTTTTAATAAATACAAGTAGAGATCATACCAAGGGAGAATTGAGTACTTCTCCATATGGGGATCACCCCTGCTGGGTCCCATATAAAACAGCACAATTCCCAAGGCAGGTTTATGTCTCATTATTTGGTCAAGCGTGGTGCAGGGAAGAGGCAGGGACTGACATGCCTCGTAAAGACCTAGCCTGAATTTCCAACTGCCTGTTGGATGTTCAGGGCATTCATTTTTCATTTCAGACCAGCCACAAGTTGTTGTTATGCCATCTTACTGCCATCTTAGTGTCTCATGTCTTTGTGTAATTATCTGCCCGAAGGATGAATATACCCCAGGTCTTTAGGATGATATCAGCTGAATCAGTCTCTTGTGGAAGAAAAAGACTCTTCAACCTAGTAGCATGACTGTGCTTGTGTAGGAGACCTTGGGAGAAGAATGAAAGTCCAGAAAGGGAAGTTAAGGGCAGGCGTAAGTAAGCAAAAAGACAGATTAATGAATATTGGAAAGAGTTTGTTTTCAAATACTGCCTTCCTTGCTTTAGAAAGGGAAGGGCCAGGAAAACTGGGAAATGTACTTCTATCAGGGAATCAGGAATTGGAGAACAGGGAATTGGGGGCAAGCTCCTGAGTCAGTGCTCACAATTAACTACTTAACTTGGGAGCGTGCTCAGTCCTGAGCAGGGCCTGGCCTGAAATAAGCCAGTACACCTTGCTTCAGTCTGTGTCTTTCTGGAAATGGGCACAAACATTTAGGAAATACAAATCAGGTCTCAAATTATTCATTCTTTCATTTCATTCCATTGCCACTGCCACAATACAGACCCTTGTCTTTGCTATCCTGAACTGTTCCAGTAACTAGATGGGTCCCACTTGCCTCAAATTTCTCCTATTCATGCTTCCTACAACTACCAAAATTGTATTTCTAAATCACAGGTGTAATTAAACCACTTGTTTCCTCAAAAGTCTTCAACAGCCTGCCTTTGCTTGCAGGATAAGATCCAAATTGGTTCACAAGTTTTTTTGTTTTGTTTTGTTTTGAGACAGAGTCTTGCAATGTCTCCCAGGCTAGAGTGCAGTGTCGCCATCTCAGCTCACTGCAACCTCTGCTTCCCGGGGTCAAGCAATTCTCCTGCCTCAGTCTCCCAAGTAGCTGGGACTACAGGCATGTGCCACCATGCCCAGCTAATTTTGTGTATTTTTAGTAGAGATGGGGTTTCACCGTTTTAGCCAGGATCGTCCCGATCTTCTGACCTCGTGATCCACCCACCTTGTCCTCCCAAAGTGCTGGGATTACAGGCGTGAGCCACCGGATTTTCTTTAAAAGGCCTTCTACAGCCTGGCCCAATGCCATTTTCCATCCTTGTATGCTACTCTATTCCTCCAATTTATACTCCAACCATTGCTGTTTCCAGGACACACAATGCCATTTCACACTTTTATGTCTTTCCTCATCCTATTCTTCCAGGTGGAAGCTCCTCTCTGTCTGTTTCTATCCTTAAAACCCTCCTCATGTTTCAAGAACCAGTTCTGACTACACCACGAAGACTTCACTGATCCCTGCCTCTCATCTCCCACTCCCACCTCCTTTCAGATGAAGTACTCCCTCATCAGCACTCCAATCGCACACTGTTTGCTATATCTTTATTATGAAATACATGAAAGTAGAAAAGAGATTATAGAATATATATATACAGCTTAAACAACAGTAGTAAATAAATGCCCATGCAGTCATTAACCACCTTAACAAATAGAACAATGTGTCTCCTCCCTCCCACCTCCTTATCTCCCAGAAGTTACTCTTCTGAATTTTGATTATCATTCCTTTGCTTTTCCTCATAGTTTATCATATATGGCTATATCCCTCAATAATATATTGCTTAGCTTTACATTTTTTAAACTTTATAGACATTGTTTATATTCCCTTGATTTTTTTAGCTCAACATTGTGAAATTTACTGGCCTTAATGTGTATTACTATAGTGTATTCATTTTCACTGCTGAATAGTTTCCTATTACGTAAATACTAAAGTAACCATTTTCTTGTTGATGGTCATTAGGGTCTTTTCCAGTTTTTTACTGTTAAAAACATTACTGCTACAGACATTCTTCTAAAGCTCTCCTGATACACACGTGCAAGATTTTCTCTCAAGTATATCCCTGAGAACAGATTTGATAGGTCCTGTGGTCTGAGCAACTTCAAATTTGCAATATAATGCAAGGAAATTTTCCAAAGTGTTTGTAGCATATTGTATGCTTCTATGTGCAGGATATGAGTCCTTGTTGCTTTATATCCTTGTCATCATTTGATATAAAATTGATATTACATTTCTATTATTATGCTGGAAATGAAATACATAATCATATATCATTATGGTTTTAATTTTCTTTCTAGTTAGTAATGAACATCTTTTCATATGTTTGAATCATTCATTCTCCTCTTCTGTGATATGCGTGTTGCCTCTTTGCCACTTTTCTATTGTTACTGTTGTATTTTCCTTTGTTTATTTTTTATTTTTGTTATGGGTACATTATAGGTGCATATATTTATGGGATACTCATGATTTTTTGATACAGGCATACGATATGTAATAATCACATCAGGGCAATTAGGGTATCAATCACTCCAAGAATTTATCATTTCTTTGCATCAGAAACATTTCAATTCCACTTATACTTTTAAAAATACAATAAATTATTGTTGACTATAGTCACCCTGTTGTGCTATCAAATACTAGATCTTCATCATTCTATCTAACTATATTTTTGTATCCATTAACCATCCCCAGTTGTCCCCCTTCTGCCTGCTTCCCTTCCCAGTCTGTGGTAATCATCATTCTAATCTCTCTCTATATGAGTTCAATTGCTTTAATTTTTAGCTTCTACATATGAGTAATAACATGAAAAATTTGTTTTTCTGTGCCTGGCTTATTTCACTTAACATAATTTCCTCCAGTTCCATTCTTGTTGCAAACAACAGGATTTTATTCCTTTTCTTGTAGCTGAATAGTATTCCATTCTGTATATGTACCACATTTTCTTTATTCATCCATTGATGAATACTTAAGGTTGATGCCAAATCTTTGCTATTGTGAATACCGCTGTAATAAGCAAGAGGGGACAGATATCTCTTAAAATATACTGATTTCCTTTCTTTTGAGTACCTAACAGCAGGATTTCTGGATCATATAGTTCTACTTTCAGGGGTTTTCTTGAGGAACCTCCACATGGTTCTTGGCAGTGGTTATACTAATTTACATTCCCACTGACGGTGTACAAGGGTTCCCCTATCTCCCCATCCTTATTAGCATTTGTTACTGCCTATCTTTTGGATAAAAGCCATTTAACTGGGGTGAGATGATATCTCATTATAGGTTTGATTTGCATTTCTCTGATGATTAATGATGTTGAGCATTTTTTTTCACATACCTGTTGGCCATTTGTATGTATTTTATTTTTAGAAATATCTATTCAGATATTTTGCCCATTTTTAATAGGATTATTTTACTTTCTCCTATTGAGTTGTCTGAGTTCCATATATATTCTGGTTATTAATCCCTTGTCAGGTAGATAGTTTGTAGATATTTTCTCCCATTCTGTGGGTTGTCTCTTCACTCTCTTGATAGTTTTCTTTTTGTGCAGAAACTTTTTAACTTGATGTGATCCCATTTGTCTATATTTACTTTGGTCATCTGTGCTTTTGAAGTATTACTCAAGAAATCTTTGCCCAGACCAATGTCTTGTAGAGTTTCCCCAACTAGTTTTAGTAGTTTCATAGTTTCAGGTCTTAAATTTAAGTCTTTAGTCAATTTTGATTTGATTTTTGTATATGGCAAAAGATAAGGGTCTAGTTTCATTCTTCTTCATATGGATATCCAGTTTTCCCAGCAACATTTTTGAGGAGACTGTCCTTTCCCCAATGTATGTTCTTGGCACCTTTCTTGAAATGAATTCACTGTGGATATGTGGATTTATTTCTGGGCTCTCTATTCTGTTCCTTTGGTCTATGTGTCTATTTTTATGCCAGTACCATGCTGTTTTGGTTACTATAGCTCTGTAGCATAATTTGAATAATGTGACCCCTGTAGTTTTATTCTTTTCGTTCAGGATGGCTTTTGCCTATTCTAGGTCTTTTGTGATTCAATATAAATATGGAATTTTTTCCCTATTTTTCTGAAGAATGTCATTGGTATTTTGATAGGGATTGCATTGAATCTGTAGGTTGCTTTGAATAGTATGGACATTCTAACTATATTAATTCTTCCAATCCATGAACATAAAACATTGTGTGTGTGTGTCCTCTTCAATTTCTTTCATCTATGTTTTACAGTTTTCATTGTAGAGATCTTTCACTTCTTTGTTTAAGTTTATTTCTAGGCATTTTATTTTATTTGAAGCTTTTGTAAATGGGATTACTTTCTTGGTTTCTTTTACAGATGGAAACTTTTTAGCAGCCTCAATGTCATTATTTGTTACTGGTCTATTCAGGATATTTATTTCTCCATGGTTCAATCTGGGTAAATTATGGATGTCTAGGAATTTATCCATTTCTTCTAGGTTTTCCAGTTTACTGATACATAGTTATTCATAGTAATCTCTAATAATCCTTTAAATTTCTGTGGTATCAGTAGTCATGTCTCCTTTTTCATCTCTGATTTTATTTATTTGGGTCTTCTCTGTTTCTTAGTATTGATTTTGTTTATCTTTTCAAAAAACCAACCTTTCATTTTGTTGATCTTTTGTATCCTTTTTTTGGTTTCAATTTTATCTATTTCTGCTCTGATCTTTATTATTTCCTTTCTTCTACTAATTTTGGATTTGATTTTTGTCATGCTTTTCTAATTCTTTAAGATTCTTTGTAAGGTTGTTTATTTTGAAGTTTTTCTACTTTTTTGATGCAGGCACTTATTACTATAAACTTTCCTCTTAATATTGCTTTTGCTGTACCTTACAGGTTTTAGAATATTGTGTTTCCATTTTCATTGTTTCAAGACATTTTTTAATTTTCTTATTAATTTTTGTATTTACCCACTGGTCATTCAGGAGCATATTGTTTAATTTCCATGCATTTGTATTGTTTCCAAAGTTCCTCTTGCTACTGACTTCCAGTTTTATTCTACTACGGTATGAGAAGACACTTGATATAATTTCAATTTGTTTGATTTTTTTAAGACTTGTTTTATGGCCTAACATATGGTCTATTCTTGAGAATGATCCATGTGCTGAAGAGAAGGATGTGTGTTCTGCAGCTGTCAGATGAAGTCTTCTGTAAATATCTGTTATGTCCATTTGGTCTAAAGTACAGATTAAGTTCAGTGTTTCTTTGTTGATTTTCTGTCTGGATGATCTGTCCATTGCTGAAAGCAGAGTGTTGAGATTTCCAGCTGCTGTTATATTGGGATCAGTCTCTCTCTCTCTCTCTCTGTATGTATGTGTGTGTGTGTATATAAGTGTGTGTGTATGTATATATATATGTGTATATATATGTATATATATATATATACACATACACACACACACATATCTACTCAAAAGGACAATAGAGAACTTCCCAAACCTAGAGGAAGATATCAATATATCTATATATAAAAATATATATGTAATATTATATATGTCAACATATACCTAATGTGTGTGTGTATATATACACACACATGTATAGATATTTGCTTTATATCTGGATGCTTCAGTGTTGGGTACATATATAATTGTTATATTGACTTGCTGAATTGACTCCGTTTTCAATATCTAATTACCTTTGTCTCTTCTTACAATTTTTGTCTTGAAATCTATTTTTGTCTAATATAAATATAGCTATTCCTATTCTTTTTTGTTTTCATTTTCATGGAATATCTTTTATTCATTCCTTTAATTTTAGTCTATGTGTATCTTTATAGGTAAATTGAGTTTCTTATGAGCAGCATACAGTTGGGTCTTTTTTTAATCTGTTAAAACACTCCGTCTTTTGATTGGAGGGTTTAGTCAATTTACAGTCAATGTTATTATTGATAGGTGGGAACTCACTACTGCCATTTTCTAATTTGTTTTCTGGTTGTTTTGTGGTCCTCTTTCTTTTTTGTTTCCTGTCTTCATTTGTGTAAAAGCGTTTTTCTCTGGCAGTTATGTTTTAATTTTTTGCTTTTTATTGTTTTTTTTTTTTTTTTTTTTTACCTATTATAGGTTTTTAAATGTAAGGTTATCATGGGTTTTGCACATAACATCTTATAACCAATTATTTTAAACTGATGACAACTTAATTCTGATTACAAAAAAAGCAAGGATAAAAAGTATAAAAACTCTAAACTTTAACTCCATCACCGCAACTTTTTAACTTTTCGTTGTTTCTATTTCTATCTCTTTACTACCTATCTCTTAAAAAGTTATTGTAGTTACTTTTGATAGGTTTGTCTTTTAATCTTCCTACTCAATATTTGAGTGGTTTTTGTTTTTTCTCTTACTGCTTTTAGGATCTTTTCTTTTTCCTTGACCTTTGGGAGCTTACTGATTAACTGCTTGAGGTAGTTTTCTTTGGGTTACATCTGCTTGTTGTTCTATGACCTTCTTGTGCATCAATGTTAGTATCTTCCTCTAGGTTTGGGAAGTTCTGTGTTATTATCCTTTTGAATAAACTTTTTACCTCTCTCTCTCTCTACCTCCTCTTTAAGGCCAATAACTTAGATTTGCCCTTTTGAGGTGATTTTCTAGATCTTGTAGGTATACTTCATTCTTTTTTGTTCTTTTCTTTCTCCTCTGTCTGTGTATTTTCCTGTAGCCTCTCTTCAAGCTCACCAATTCTTTCTTTTTAATCAATTCTGCTCTCGAAAGACATACATTTTTCAGTTTGTCAGTTGAATTTTTCATCTCCAGAATTTCTCCTTGGTTTTTTATTTCGATCTCTTTGTTAAATTTATCTGACAGGATTTTGAATTCCTTCTGTGTTATCTTGAAGTTCATTGAGTTTCCTGAATAGCTATTTTGAATTCTTACTCTGAATGGTCACATATCTCTGCACTCAGGGATTGGTCAGTGGTTCCTTATTTATTTTGTTCAGTGAGGTCATGTTTTCCTGGATATTCTTAATGCTTGTGGATGTTTGTCAATGTCTAGGCATTGAAGAGTTGGGTATTTATTTTTCAACTTCACAGCCAGGCCCGGTTTGTACTTGTCCTTCTCAAGCAGGCTTTCCAGGTATTCAAAGAGAATTGAGTGTTGTGATTGAAGTCTTTGATCACTACAGCTACATCTGCACTAGGGGAGGGGGGATGCCCCAAGCCCAGTAATGTCATGAGTCTTAAACACTCATAGCACCTTGTGGGGTTGATTAAGATCTGAGAGGATTTCCTGGAGTACCAGACAGAGTCTCTTGTTCTCTTCCCTTACTTTCCCCCAAACAGAAGGAGACCCTTTCTCCATGCTGGGCTGCCTGGACTTGGGGGAAAGTAAGATTGCCAGCAAAATGAAAATGCCTCCACAGCTAGGATGGTACTGGGTCATACCTGAATTCAGCACAGTACTAGGTCTCACACCCAAGGCCCTCAGTGACTACTCCCTTGCTACGGCTGATGTTTATTTGAGACCCAGTGGCAATTTAGTCGGCAGGTGGTGAATCCTGCCAGAACTGCATCCTTCATTTCAGGGCAGCAGGTTCCCTTCTGGCCCAGGATGGGTCTGGAAATGCCACCTAGGAACTAGGGTCCAGAATCAGGGGCTTCAGGAATTTGTTTGGTGATTTATTTTATTGTGGCTGAGCTGGTACCCAAGTTGCAAGACAGAGTCCTCTTTACTCTTCCCTCTCCTTTTTGTAACAGGGAGTCTCCCCAAGCTGTCCTGCCTAGAGTTAGGGGAGAAGTAATACAAGTGCTCCCTTGGCCATCAGAGCTGGTGTCTCACTGGGTTGTACGCACCTCAGATCCGCTGGCTCCAAGCCCAGTGCAGCACCCAGGACTTGCCCAAGTACTGCAATCCTTGTGGCATGACTGCCTTTTCAGTTCACTCAGGACCCCGGGCCACATTAGTCAGCCAGTGGTGGGGCTAGGCACAACTCAGGTTCCTGCAGCTGGTGCAGAGGATTCCCCTCTGGCCAGCGATCATCTAAATGCTCCCTCTGTGGGCACTGGCAGAATTGTGGCCTGTGTTGTGTTCCACAGTGTCAGGGCAGCACTGAGTTCCATGGCAAGGCCACACTCACTTCACTGTCCTCTCCCGAGCACACAGATTCTGCTGATGGGGCTGGGGTTGGAGTCGGCTTCAAGATTGTTTTTTCCGCCCTTTTCAGTGACTCTTTCCTTGATGTGATGTTAAAACCAGGCGCTATGATCTCTCGCCTGGTTTTTTGTTCTTATGAACGTGCTTTCTTGCTTGGATAGTTGTTGAATTTGGTGTTCCTGAGCAGGGGAACGACCACTGGAGAGTTCCATTCAGCCACCTTGCTCTGCCTTCCCTTTGTTGATTTTTATACATGCTGGATATTGAATTTGTATTGGTTATATGTGTTGCAAATCTTTTCCCAGTTTGTGGAAGCTCTTTTTCTCTTCTTTTTGATGCCTTTTGATGAAATCAAATTCATATGATCAAATATGTCAATATTCTGTGTTTTTCCATTTTTTTGCTTTAAGAGATTTTCTTACATATTTTTTTCTAAAAGTTTTAAACATGGACCTTTCATATTTAAATGTGTAATCCATCGGGCATTGCATTTTGTAAATAATGTGAAGTAGAGACATCCTAAAACCTGTTTAACCACAGCATTTACTTTATTCTAGTTTATAGTAAAAGTTAATGTTAGATTGTAAGTACCTTGATATGCATTATTGCATCATAATCATCTCTGTATCCTCTACTGTCTTAGCACAACACTTTCACCTAGTAGGTCCTTGGGAGGACTTTCTGAATTGGTTCAAATGCCAGACCTCACAGCCATTAGACACCTCACAATGCCCCCTCCTTACACTGCACTTTGGACAACACTAGGAAGATAGCACTGCAGCAAGGAGCATAACGGCTTCTTTCTCCATCTTGCTGAGCAGCCCCTCTCCGAATCCTGTCCTTTTCAGAAGTTCTTATGAGCTGCTCCCCTGCTCCATTCCTCACAAGCACAGCCAGGGAACAGGACTCCTAGATATCAGGGGCATTAGTAATGGCCAGCCACTTTGTTTTGTTTTGGTCCCCAGTAATTACACCTCCCAGGAGTATTGTAGGAAGCCCACGAAAGGCCCCACCAGAGCAGAGCTGATCCCAGACTGTGTTCAGGTAATCCAGCGTGGCTCAGATATCACAAATCATGGAGAGGTATGTGTTGTGTTTTGGAGTGCCAGTTTTCTTACCCATAGATTGCCAGCAAAATGAAAATGCCAGTGGATTCACTTTGCTTTTCAACTACTAGAGTGAGTTAAAACAGTACTAAATACAAGTATAAAGTTCTTTTCTGATTCATGCAAGCATGAAAGGGAAATATTTCAATTCATAGCCTAGATAAATTCATGTGTACTGTACTTTTTCCATGCTTTCAATTCTGAGTAATTGAATATGTATTTATTCATTACATACCAGAATAAACATTTCTAGAATATGCAGACAAACACTGTGAGGCATTGTGGGAGGCAAAGTAGCATACGGGAAAGAGCCTGGGTTTGGGCAGATCTCAACTTAGTCACTTACTAGCCGGGTAACCTCAGCTTCCTCATCACAAGAGAGGTCAATGCATACCTACCTTGCAGAGTTTTTGTAATAATTAAACAAGGTAATTAATATAAGTGCCCAACACTGCCTCATGTGTTCTAGGGCATTAATAAATTATTGCAAGTATGATCATGATGAAAAAGAGAGGGAGGTATAGGAAGGATCATTAATTATGATGAAATGACTCAATCCCTACTCTTTGGAAGTATATACTTCATGTCTGTATAGATCAATAACTCAGAAACAAGGCTGACTACACATGAGAACTATAATTATCATAACCATATTTTCAAAACCAAAAATTAAAATCTGATCTGAGAAGTAAATGAATGTAAGAGCATATTAGGATCTAGTATCAAAAATTGGGATTGTCCCAGAATATCGAAGGTATGCAGTCCCTATAGCTGTAACAGAAGCACTGATCATCTGCAGTGAGGAAGATCAATTTTGTCCTGAGGAGATTCCTTAAAGGAGGTGAAATTTAAATGGGATTTTAATGGGACTTCAACAGGTAGATATGAGGAAAGAGAGGAGGAATTCCAGATAGAAGAAGGAGTCTCATAGAACAGGACAGAAGACATGGCCCTATCCCCCAGGTGCCTTTTTATCATATGGCAAAGATTATAGATAATCCTCAGGACCCCCGCGTAGGTATGGAAGCAGGAAGGTAAGATGGAAGTAAAATCAGCAGAACGCTGCATACCACCTCACACCCACAACCCTGTTTCAGACAAAGCAGCTCTGCTCTTATGTATTATGTATTGCCTTTCTCAAGTAAAGTTTCATTTATAAAAGGCTTTCCACGCTTAATGAAAGGTAAAAAGTAATATTGTTAGGTAGTATGCTTTGCCTTGCCTTGTTTTCCATAACTAATCTATGTAGCCCTTTTGAGGAGCCTAAGATGACTTTTGCTTTGCTTACTTATCTTGCAAAATTGTGTGAGTGCTACCAGGGACAGAGCCCAACGGTACTTTGGGATGTCACTTGGGTCTGGGACTGCCTTTTTGTGGGGGAAAGGGGGAAGTTTAAGATAATTTTATTAAATGTTTTCCAGCTTTATTGAGGTATGACTGACAAATAGAACATCATATATATTTAAGGGACACATTGTGATATTTCAATATACATGTGCCTTGGGCAATGATTTCCACAATCAAACTAATTCACATACCCATCATCCAACAGAGTTATCATTAATTTTTTTTTTTTTTTTTTTTTTGGTGGTAAGAACATTTAAGATCTACTCTCGCTGGGTGCGGTGGCTCACACCTGTAATCCCAGCACTTTGGGAGGCTGAGGCGGGTAGATCACAAGGTCAGTAGATTGAGACCATCCTGGCTAACACAGTGAAACCCTGTCTCTACTAAAAATACAAAAAATTAGCCAGGCGTGGAGGTGGGCACCTGTAATCCCAGCTACTCGGGAGGCTGAGACAGGAGAATGGCGTGAACCTGGGAGGTGGAGCTTGCAGTGAGCCGAGATCGCACCACTGCACTCCAGCTTGGGAGGCACAGCGAGACTCCGTCTCAAAAAAAATAAAAAGAAAAAAGAAAAAAATAAAAGATCTACTCTCTTAGCAAATTTCAAGTATGTAATACAGTATTAACCATAGTTACCATGCTGTATATTAGACCTCTAGAACTTGTTCATCTTACAACTGCAAGTTTGTACCCTTTGACCATTACCTCCCCTTTTCCCACATTCCCAACCCCTGACAACCACCATTTTACTGTTTCTCTAAGTTTCACTTTTTAAGGTTCAACATATAAGTGGTATCATGCAATATTTGTCTTTCTGTGTCTGGCTTATTTCACTTAGCATAAGATCCTCCAAGTTTATTCACATTGTCACAAATGTCAGGATTTCCTTTTTTTTAAAAAAATCTGAGTTAGATTCATATACATATATATATATATATTCCATTTTTCTTTATTCATCTGTTGATATATACTTAGGTTGTTTCCCTTGGCTATTGTGAATATGGTGCAATGAACACGGACATACACAGATTTCTTCAAGATTCTGATTTCATTTCCTTCAGATATATAACCAGAAATAGGATTACTACTTTAGTAATCTATAGATGAAAAGAAATTTGTAAAAATTCCATTTACAATAGCATCAGAAAGATTAAAATACTTTAAAAAAAAGTAATCAAGGAGGTGAATGATCCATATACTGAAAACTATACAACACTGATGGAAGAAATTGAAAGAGACACAAATAAAGGAAATGATATCCTGTGTTCATGGATTGGAAGAGTAAATATTGTTAAAATTTATTCTACCCAAATGATCCACAAATTTAATGTAATCCATATCAAAATTCCAACGGCATTTTTCACAAAAATAGAAAAAGAAAACCCCAGAATTTGTGTAGAACTCTTTGACCTCAAACCGCCAAAGCAATCTTAAGAATGAAAAGCAAGCTGGAGACATAACATATAGATTACTAATGACATTGTTAATGTATAAAAATGCAACTGATTTTTATATGCTAATTGTGTATCTTGGAACTTTACTGAATTCACTTATTAGTTCTGACAGTTTTTCTGGTAAATTCTTTAGTATTTTCTATTTAAAAGATTATGTCATCTGCAAACAGAGACAATTTTGCTTCTTCCTTTCCAGTCTGTATGCCTCAGCATAATGAAACCAACATATAACAAGCACACAGCTAACATCATACCCAAACTTTGTTTTAAAGAGGTGGCCCTTGGCTGGGTGCAGTAGCTCACACCTTTAGTCTCAGCACTTTGGGAGGCCGAGGTACAAGGACCACTTGAGCCCAGGAGTTTGAGACCAGCCTGATCAACATAGTGAGCCCCCATCTCTACAAGAAAAATTTAAAAAGTTAGCTGGGTGCAGTGGCATATGCCTGTGGTCCCAGCTACTTGGGAGGCTTAGGTGGGAGAATCACTTGAGCCCAGGAGGTCAAGGCTGCAGTCAGCATGTTTGCACAACTGCACTCCAGCCTGGGTGACAGAGTGAGATCCTGTCTCAAAAAGAAAAAAAGAAGTGGCCCAAGGAGGATGTGGAGCAAGCGTAACTCGGCCTTGAATGTGGGGTTGTATAATTCAGATTGTGCTTCAGATCCTTTTGTGGGGAAAAAGCAGCCCTCCTGACATGTCAAGTAGGAGTTGGGATGGTGACACTGAATAGTAGATATTGGACACTCTGAGAGGAGCACCAGTGGGGACCAATACAAAGAGATATATGATAGGCTCACAGGTAGGCCCTAGAAGGATATACTGAACAGTCAGGCTCCTTTGGAAACAGGTATGTCTCATATCTGAGCTCCCACATGAAGGTGAATTAGAGGCCTCTAGTGAAAATAACAACTCAGATGTATACTCTGGGAAATTACACAGAATATTGTCATCCATTGTAAGAAGAGTGTAAGAATCAGTGACTCACGTTTTAAACTGTTGATTGTTTCTATTCCCACTCCTTTATGGGAATTCTCACTCCTTTTAAATTGACCACACTATTATCATTGGCACATTAAGTGTCCTGGAATGAAATGAATACATGTAAAATTTCCATTTATCTCCCAAGTACCCAAGTGGCAATAAATCTTACACTGAGAAAAGGCAAATTGGAAAATAGAAATGCACTGGAAATGTCCAAGAGAACATGGCAATAGTTAAAACAATGCCACAAGGAAGTATATCATAGCTTTCTGTGCTAACAAAGGTATTGTTTCTTGGCGCACCTAGGAGAATTATGGAATAAGAGCTTGGGGAACCTCATATTTTACACAATTTTATGTAGATCATTATAAAAATACATGGCATTATACAGTTCTTCTATTAGGTAAAAAAGCCTTATCTATAGTGATGTATTACTGTTTTCAAATCTGTGTTGGGAATATCCAAATTTGAAAAGGAATAGAGTAGTTTTAAAAAGCTCCCTATTTAATTTGATGCATACTCAAAACTCACTTTTGAATAGACTGGAATAGGCAATTGGGCATTAAACAGAACACTATTGTAAAATGTATAATTTAAGGGAAAAAATTTAATCATTTATAACTCAGTTGTTTCCTAAATATTTCACTAAAGAAAATGTCAAGATGATTAAAAAATTTCACTTTGATTTATATGATTAATTCTTTGAGAAAAATGCTTTTCATTTTCTAAAGAAGACCTCTTAAACATCTATGGATTAACTTCTAATAAAACCTTTGTCTGCAAATTACAATTAAAATATTTGAGTTACGAATTGATACTTAATGCATTTCATGAAACTCTACAAGTGAAATAGAGAGATAAAGCATAAGTATTGTGCTTAAACTGAAATGCTGATCATTATTCACTGGATGTAACCAAAGACTTTGGAAATCATTTGTTTTTTCTTTGTTTTTGTTTTTGTTTTTTTGTTGTTGTTGAAAAGATATATATATATAGATATATATTTAGAATTAGGCAGCTGGACTCAGTTTAGATGATCCCAATTTTGTTGGCAACATCCAAAGCACCTTAATCAGGAGCCAGTCGAACATATGCCTTTTTCTCTCCATCAGGCCGAATCAGGGTGTTGACCTTGGCCACATCAATGTCATAGAGCTTCTTCACAGCCTGTTTAATCTGGTGCTTGTTGGCTTTAACATCCACAATGAACACAAGTGTGTTGTTGTCTTCTATCTTCTTCATGGCCGACTCAGTGGTCAGTGGAAACTTGATGATAGCATAGTGGTCAAGCTTGTTTCTCCTGGGGGCGCTCTTCCGAGGATATTTGGGCTGCCTCCGGAGTCGCAGTGTCTTGGGCCGCCGGAAGGTGGGTGACGTGCGGATCTTCTTTTTTTGTGGCTGTGGACACCTTTTAACATTGCCTTCTTGGCCTTTCAAGCCTTCGCTGTGGCTTCGGCTTTAAGAGGGGCAGGAGCTTCCTTCTTCACTTTCGGCGTCATCTTGTGAAAAGCTGGAAATCATTTGTATTTGAAAATGAGGATAAAGAATGCTATCCAGAACATAAAAAAAAAAAAACTCTATGAATTAAAAACAAGAAAGGCAGCCCAATGGGAAAAAATTGGCAAAGTACTTAAGGAAGAATTTATGAATGAAGAAATCCAAATGGCTAATAAATATCTGAAAACATACTATCAGGAAAATGCAAATTAAAGCAGTAAGATAGCACTTTATATCCATCAAATTGGCAAAAGTTTAAAGTCTGGCAACTCCAAACGTTGGCAAGGATGCGGAGAACTGGAAACTTACTACGGTCACTACTGGAAATTGGTGTAAATTGATGTAGCAACTTTGGAAAATACTTTGGCAACATCAAATAAATTTCAGGATGCACATATACTCTACAAATCAGCAACTCCACTACTATGTATATAGATCTCATTTTTGCTAATATACACGAGCATACATTGTCAGCAATGTTTATTGCAGCATGATTTTTTAATTGTAAATATTAAAGGGAAAATCCTAAACGTACATCAATAGAATAAAAAAACTGTAGAATATTTATATAATGGAGAATTATATAATAGTGAAAATGAACTGTGTCCTCTATATGAACAGATATCTTCTATATTCTCTAAACTGCAATAACATAATGTTGAGTCAAAAAACAAGTTGCAGAATCACATATGTAATGCTATTAATGTAAAGTTTTAAAACTTGAAATATTGAAACATTCCTTATGGATATGTACATATGCAGTGAAAATCATAAAACCTGGAACCAGAAAGACACCCATCAACTACAGAATAGCAGTTACCTTTGTGAGGAGAGGAATAAAGTCAGAAAGCATGCAAGGGGCTCCAAGTCTATCCTGAAGACTTTTTCATGCAAAACAGTTTGAACTAAATCTCTCATAATATTAACTGAATTAAAATATGGTTGGTGAGTGCAAAGATGGGTGTTTTATTATTCTCAACTCTGTAATATTTTTAAATATTATATAATTTTAATAATGCATGAATATTACATAATTTTAATAAATTTACATAATTTTAATAACACATGAAATTTTTCATCATAGATTTATAAATCTGAGAAGGGTTCTTTAAAAAGTCATGTGAGCTACATACACCCTACCCACAGATCTATTAGGACACAAGTCAGCAAAGACAAGTAGTTGCCTTTCCTAAATTTAAAGCTCTAGACTGGGGATTGGCAAACTTTTTATTTTTTTACCTTTTATTTTAGGTTTGGGCATACATGTGAAGATTTGTTATGTAAGTAAAGATGTGTTATGGGAGTTTGTTGTACAGATTATTTCATCACCCAGGAATTAAGCCCAGTACCCAATAGTTATCTTTTCTGCTCCTCTCCCTCCTCCCACCCTCCACCCTCAAGTAGACCCCAGTGTCTGTTGTTCCCTTATTTGTATTCATGAGTTCTCATCATTTAGCTCCCACTATAAGTGAAAATATGCAGTATTTGGATTTCTGTTCCCATATTAGTTTGCTAAGGATAATAGCATCCAGCTCCATCCATGTTCCCACAAAAGACATGATCTCATTCTTTTTTATGGCTGCATGGTATTCCATGGTTATATGTACCACATTTTCTTTATCAGATCTGTCAATGATGGGCATTTAGGTTGATTCTATGTCTTTGCTATTGTAAATAGTGCTGCAATGTCCATTCACATGCATGTGTCTTTATGATAGGATGACTTATATTCCTCTGAGTATATACCCAGTAATGGGATTGCTGGGTCAAATGGTAGCTCTGTTTTTAGCTCTTTGAGGAATCACCATACAACTTTCCACAATGGTTGAACTAATTTATACTTCCACCAATAGTTTAAAAGTTTTCCCTTTCTCCAAACCTCACCAGCATCTGTTGGTTTTTGACTTTTTAGTAATAGCCATTCTGACTGGTTTGAGATGGTATCTCATTGTGGTTTTGATTTGCATTTCTCTAATGATCAGTGATATTGAGGTTTTCTTTCATATGTTCTTGGGCACATGTGTGTCTTCTTTTGCAGCATGTCTGTTCTTGTTGTTTGCCCACTTTTTAATGGGGTTGTTTGTTCTCTGGTAAAGTTAAGTTCCTTATAGATGCTGGATATTAGACCTTTATGAGATACACAGTTGGCAAATATTTTCTCCCATTCTGTAGGTTATCTGTTTACTCTGTTTATAGTTTCTTTTTCCACGCATAAGCTCTTATGTTTAATTAGATCCCATTTGTCAATTTTTGCTTTGGGGCAAACTTTTTCTATAAAGGGACAAATAATTCACATTTGGGTTTTGGGAACATGCAGTCTCTCATGTAACTACTCAGCTCTGCTGCAGTAATAGTACAAAAGAAGCTGTAGGCTGTGTGTAAGTAAATAAACATGGCTGTGTTCCAATAAAATGCTACTTAAAAGAGAAAAAAAAAAAAAAACACAAGCACTGGGCTGGATTTGACCTATGGGTCACAGTTTACCAACCCCTACTCTTAACTCAGAGATGCATACATTAACTCCAATATTAACTCTCAATAAAGAAGACAACTGCAATTATTAGAGTTTTATATGGTCAGCTGTAAGGTGAGTTTGAAAGTTTCCTACTGAATAAGTTTTAATGTAACTAACATTTATTGAAAACTTACCATGTGTCAGGCACTGTGCAAAGTTTACCTGCATATCACTGTGATCTTCTCAACAACCTTATGAGATGGACACCACCATAATTCCCATTTTCAGATGAGAAAACAGATTTGCAGAGGTTAAATGACTTGTCTAACATCTCTAAGTTAATAAGTGGTATTAGTCATAAAGTGCAAACCAAGGGCTCCTGATTCCACCAGAGCCCGTGCTCTTAATAACATTGCTACCATTGCCACATTATCTTCCTCCACAGTGTCCTTCATACCTTCACAATGTAAGTTATCCTGTATAAACAATAACAACTAAAAAATCAAAACATACTGTCAGAATAGAACCTAGCATATTAGGTTTTAAGAATAAACATATGTTATACAAATTAGTCAGTAACCTTTTGTAAAATTTGGCTAATAAGGACTTAAAGAAGAAATGAAAATGAAGTCACTTTTCCATTTTCTAGAGTAAGAATGAGTAATTAAAATTAACAGATAATCCACAAGCTTTATCTAGTTCCCTATTTTTATTCTGTTATTTCTCTCCATGTGGTATAATAATATAAGTTCCCAGCCTAGATCTTTCCAGTTATCTAGGAAATTATGACTCAGGCCAGAGCCAAAGATAAAGACTAAGTTCTTCACATTTTATTTAGAGAGTCACCAATAGTGAGGCCAGCCACCTCCTTGTGGTGGCTGTTGGGAGCTTGGGATAACAGTTTGTAAAGCATTAACCATCCCTTCTCTCCATCCCACCCCATTCTCCATGAGGGAAAAAGGTATCATATTTGCCCCATTCTCCTCCTTCATAATAGGGGATGCTTAGACCATCCTTGCCCTCTACTCCATGGGAGACTTATGATTGCTTCTTGTCTAAAAGTAGCTGAGCCACTGAATCAGCAGAGACCCAGATGAGCTAGGGATTGAAGCAAATAACTGAGAAAAGATAGAGAAGAGAGGTAGTTCTGAGGAAGCCAGCACTCCCACCATTTCCCATGGGTTGAGTGGACACTACAAAAGGCGATTTGGGGCTTAAGCCTGTTGGGGTATTTGCTAACTAAAGTGACCCCTACTGAAGAGGCTGTAGGTTAGAATAACCATGGTGGGGAAGGGGGTGCTGAGTGAAAGAGGAGGAGGCCAGCCTCATCTGTATCTCCCGATATGGAGATATCTTCCAAAAAAGATTTATGATCTTCCAAAAAAGTAACCCAAATCATCCTCATGAGAGAGACAGCATGTATATCACTAAATTTGAATTCTCTGAGGTCAGAAATCTTGTCTTCCTTGATGTCTTCTTACCCTGTTCCCAGCACCTAACACGACCTGGCACAAAGTAAACACTTGATTAAGATCTGCCATACAGAGAACACCAGCAAAAAAAAAGAGAGCAGACTTGCCACCAGCAACTCTTGATCTCTCTAGGGGATATTGTCCCTCATACATACCCTGCTGCCAGCACTTCCTTAGATGACTGGAGGGATAAAGAAAGGAGTAGGGGGTGGCTGCAGAGGGGAAACAGGGAAGAATAAGGACCTTTCTCCACTTAAGTAGCTCAAGCCTTCGTCCTGGTGTGCAATGAGAGTGGGAGAGATTTTAATTGAAGATTGCAATGCTAATTGCACTAGACTTTAATAGATTAAAATGTTGAAAAAATAATGGGATTAGGCTGCTACCCAGTGGGAAAAGGGCAGGAGTCAACAGCACAGCTGGTAGCAGTTATTGAAAAAATAAATCACTTGCACATTGTCTCTCAGTGACTATGGACAGTTCAATCAAACCAGTTACATTAATAATGTGATATCCTTGGAAAACAAAGGTGATAAGAAAATAAGGATTTTCTGTCAGGACAGGCCAGTGGAATTGTTTTTGTAGAAATGGTGATGAATTTGAGGGTTCCCATTCATGTATTTGTACCCTGACCTTTGGTGACAAGTGGCCCACATTTGTAAAATGACTATGCAGCATCACACCAAAGAACAATGCAAGATTGTACAGGGTCAATGCAGGAGGGTCCAGCCTCCACAAGTAGCAATATAATGATGAATTCAGGCAGATTTGAGGGAGTATCACTGAAGGATATCCAAAGAGTACTAGTAAATGCAAGAAATGGAATGGAAGAAATGGCAAGAGCCATAGTTTAAGGCAGAAACCAAGAACAGAAAACTAGAAAATACACTCAAGGAATTAAAATACATGGACAGAGGAAGCATCATGAAGTGGACTGAAGTTGTTCTTGAACAGTCACCCACACAGTGTTGAAGGTACCTGTCTAACCCAAGTTAAGGGGTACAGTAGTGGCACAGGACAGCTCAAGCTAAATAATCATGCAAAGATTAACTTGATATCTTGGTACCAATGGTGCTCATTCTGCATTATTTATTGATTGATCAGTTCCCAATGGAAAAAATATATATGAATTAGAATTACATTTTTCAGGGCTAATTTGAATTTTTCTGCTCCCTCCAGCCCATAGAAGGTTGGTTGGTTGCTTGCTTAGTAGCTTGGTTTGAGAATTAAATGAGATAATATTTCAAAAGTACCTGGCATAAAACCATGTTAATAAGTGCTAATTATTATGAAAGGTCTATTTTTTCATCTGGGTGGTTCACAACTCTGTAACAAGCTCCTGGGTAATTGAGATCTTAGTGTAGAGATGGAAACTAAATGCACATATTTCGTGGCATAAGTATAAATGTTCAAACAGAGAACTAAAAATAATTTAAGTCTAGTTAGAATGTATGATAGAGTAATATCACTTTAGCTATCTGTTTCAAACCAATTGTGAAACTCTTAAATAGCAGCAAGTGGTATTCTGGGTTCTGAACATGGAGGGCACCTCTTTTATCAACTTCCCAACCGTAGTCAGCTAGAGTGCAGTAGCATGATCTCGGCTCACTGCAACTTCCACCTCCTGGGTTCAAGCAATTCTGCCTCAGCCTCCAGAGGAGCTGGGATTACAGGCGTGTGCCACCATGAATTTTCTTTTTGCATTTTTAGTAGAGATCGCCTTTCAACATATTGGCCAGGCTGGTCACAAACTCCTGAACTCAAGTGATCTGCCCACTTCAGCCTCCCAAAGTGCTGGGATTATGGGCATGAGCCACCAGGCCCAGCCTGCCATTACTTTCAGTGGCCAAAATCGCAATTACCTTTGTACCAATCTAATACTTCACTGGATGCAGGTGTCATTTTTCAAGAAATTGGTAAAGCAATAGAGGTAACAATATGACTGTGAATCGAGATATGCATGGGAAAGTCTCCTTTTGAAATGGCTAATTATCCATGGGATGTATGTGGAATTCTGAGAGCAGCTGCAGTTACATCAGACAGTTATTAAGCAAAACTGCAAAGTGGGACAGTTCAAAAAGTACATTGCAAAGCTACAATAAACAAGAGGCTTTTTATTTTAGTGATTTAAGAAAGCTTTACATTTTTATTTCCAATTAACCTATCAATAGTGATGTCACTTAAATACTCCTAAGGAATATTATCTCCTCATTATTGCCAGAAAACATGCTGCCCAATTTCATAGCTCAGCTGTTCGCATGCATGGATGGACAATCTGAATTAACTTGAACAGAAACAAGATTTTTAGACACTCGGCTACATTCCTAGTTGTAAAATTTAAGGAATTAACATGTGACTTTAAATAGTAAAAGAAAGTAAAATGGATAATGTTTATTTTGTGCATCAAAATGATAGTGATGCACTGCTACTCTTTCTATTTATTGTGTTAGCATATCAATAGAAAAATCAGTATAATCCATGCACTCGTTGCCAATACTATTGAGTATTATGGCAATAAGTACAGATTCTCTGGAGAGCTGACTTTAAATTAAGCTATTAAAGAAAGACTGTATTTTTATTATGGCCAAACAAAGATAGTAGACCTCAGAGACATGAGTGTTTTCACTTAGTATACTCCTTGCGCACTGTTAAAATTGGGCACAAGGACATTCGTGATCCCATTGATCTGAAACTTTAACACATGTAGTTTTGAAAGCTAACTACAAAACTAACATTTATTTGAAGAGAAGGTAGTTATAGTGACCAGGGAAATTCAGACCATGAAGTACTAACTAGATGTATTCACACTTACAGCTATCCTTAGTACACGTTAATTCTTTTTCATCCTACTCATGCTTGAATGAACCTGGGTTTTAAAGCTATTTGTAGCACATGAATATGTATTTTCAAACAATGTCCCAAAGGTTAATAATACATCAGAAAATCTCAAATAGCTGCTTCATGTAGAAGGAACCTTTAACTCTGAACCAAGTAAAGTCCTACTATTGTGCCTTTCTCCCCACCTGCCACTTCCCCAATGCTGAAGCAACCTCATAAAGGGTAAGGAGCTCTGCGTGTTGGAATTAGGGAACCTGCAACAGGCCTTGTTACTTCCACTTATAAGCTATGAGATCTTTCATAAACTCCTGCTTGCCCCAAAGGTCAGTGTCATCACCTTAAGTAAGGATAAGAGAAACCAGAGATAAAAAGATTAATAAGATGAGCTCCTTGCCCTCAGTGTCCCTACACATGCTTTAATCGGTGTCTTAGTCTGTTTGTGCTACCATAAGAGAATACCTGAGACTGAATAATTTGTAAAGTAGAGAAATTTATTTCTCACAGTTCTGGGTTCTGGGAAGTCCAAGATCAAGGCACCAATATCTGGTATAAACCTTCCTGTGTCCTCACATGGCAGATGGCAGAAGGGCAAGAGAGGACAAACCCACTCCTGCAAGCCCTTTTAATGGCAGCATTCATCCGTTCATGACCCAAACACTTCCCAAAGACTCTGCCTCCCTACACTGTTGCATTGGGGATTAAGTTTCCAACACATAAATTTGGAGGAACACATTCAGACCATAGCAGTAGGTGTAGAGTAATAATTATCAGCAACTGCTTCCTTAATTTACCCCCAAATCATTCAAACAATCATTCTCTCTCGCATTCATTCACTCTTACTCTCTTACACACACAACAGTCACTACTATGTTAAAAGCTACAAAAGATATCGTGCAAATATACAATGAAGTCTCTGCTCTCAAGCTATATACAGGGAGGTAGTTATAGAATAACTATCATAAATAAGAGTGTATTTCCCAGTGCTTCTCACAGGACTAGTAAATGCAAAAATCAGCCTGTCTGCTTTCAGCCAGTTACGCCAACAAAGGCATGGTTATTTCAGAAAGAAAAGAGATGCTTCCACCTTGTGGCTGTGTCTTCCTCAGCTGGTTGCTGGCAAAGGCTTGCTCTTTGTAAGCTTTTTGTTTGTCCTTACAAGTAGAAGATTGTGTTGTTTTTACCTTAACACTTTTTTTTTTTTTTTTGCCTTCTTCATATTATAACAAGTATTAGGGACCTTTGTTAAGACCTTGTTCTCTCAGAATTCAAGGTTGCCTTTGGCCAGAGTGAAGTAGATAGCATTTACTTATTCACTTAAGAAATATTCATGAAGCTCTTATCTTATGCCAGGCACCTCAGTTGACAGTCAGAAAACCATAGTGAACAAGGCACAGGCTGACTCAAAGCCCCCTCCAGTCTCCCATACACCCTCACCTCCCCGCAAGACTCTCCCTTTGCCATTAATCATTTGTGACCTACACAGTAATCATTTTTGCCCCCACTGCAAGTTTTGATCATCTATTATTTTTAAGGCAATACATCAGCTACTACTAGAAGATACAAAGATACACTCCCTCTTTCCAAGAGTTTATAATTTAGTAGGTTCAGAAATAGTAGTGGGGAGAATACATACACAAATACCTAGACAAACAGGTAGTATGACTGTAAGTGCTACAAGAGAGGCATAGCTATAAGAGCAGTGGACACAGAGAGAAGGGAGGATAAAATTCACCTGGAGTGACCAGTGATGGATTCATGGAGGATTTGAGCAGAGCCTTGAAGAATGGACATGATTAGGAGACGGGACTGAAGGATCCAGGGAAAATGACAAAAATAATAAGGAAGGCTGAGGACAGCAGCAAAAATGCCGAGGAAGAAAGACTGGAGGAAGTACAAGTGGGCCAGACTAAACACAAGAGAAGGGTGGTAATAAGCCAGAAGATTACAGGGACAAGGTCCTTAAGGATCTACACCTCATGTCAAGGAGTTTGGATTCTGTTCAAGAAGCATAGGGCAGGAGGGGAGGTGTTTGAAAAGGAGTGAGGCAAAATCAGAGATGGTCTTTGAAATATACTTATGGCAACCATACAGATGGAAAGAAGAGGGGAAAGAGAGGAACAGCTAATGTAGAATAGCAGCAAGAGAAACAGGAAATGAGAGGCAGCTGCTGGAGACAGGGTACATGTAGAATTGACAGGACTTGGAAACTGACCAGATACAAAGGTAACTCTGACATCTTAGGCAATTTTAAAAAGAGCATTCAACTCAGTAACCCTGAGGTCACTCCTCTTTCTGTAATGGTATAGAGGCTACACATGTTAAAGTAAAATATTAAAACAAATAAAGGTTTCCAAAAACAGTTTCTCCAATAGGATTTGAGCTAGGCTGCCACTTGATTTTTGTCTTGTTCTTGAATTATTGCTTAAAGCCTTCATCTGGCATATTTGATGTTTTAAAATCTATTCCATCCTGCACCCACCCCACCCCAGTGCTGGTTCTTCCTTTGTTCTACCTTCTCCCCCAGATTTATTCTACTTCCTCCTCTGCCCTATTCTGGGGGAATGATGGCTATGTCTGTATCACCCAACCCCTCTTGCCTTCTGGCTTCCTGTTGGATTTGGCCAATGAGAAGTATCGGTAGGAGATCAGAGGGCAGAAAGAGAGAAAGTACACTAGTTTTCTATTCCTGCTGTAATAAATGACCGCAAACAACACTAATCGATTGTCTTACAGTTCTGGAGTCAGAAGTCTGAAATCGGTTTGTTTCACTGGGTTAAAATCAAGACACCATGTCAGCAGGGCTGGTTCCATTTGGAGACTCTGGGGTAGGAACCCATTTCATTTCCTTTTCCAGCTTCTAAAACCTCCTTGGCTTATATTTCCTTCCTCCATCTTCAAAGCCAGCAGCTTAGCACCTTCTGTCCTCTCTGACCTCTGCTTCTGTCTTGCATTTCTCTCTCAGACTTTGACCTTTGTGATTATATTAGGCCCACCCAAACAATCTGGATAATCGCCCCATCTCAAAATCCTTAAGGTATGCACATCTGCAAAATCCTTTTTGCCACATATTCCAGGGACTAGGAGGTGGACATCTGGGGATGGGCGACACTGTTCTGTCTGCCACAGAGAGGCTGGGGTATTTCTTACCCTGTTGCTCCTGTCTTGGTGCTGTGAGCCTGGCAGCATTCCTTCCCGCTACAGCTCCAGCTCTAGACAGGCAGCCTCTCTTTCATGGCTCCAGCTCTCACTCAGCCCCGGTAACTTCTTTTCCTCCCCGATGTCATTCAGACTAGAGGTGGTAACAGCACTCGCCATATTTATCCTTCATTGCCTCAACAGCCCTCTTTGATTGCACTAACCCTGCCCATACTTTGAAAATAGTCCCATCATTAAATTATCTTCAAAATCCCAGCTAACTGATGTCCCCGCCACCCATCTTGGTATACCTTTTGATGCTCATTCACACTGTTAACTTGTCAGGTCTAGGACTGGTGCACACACAGTCTGAGATAGAGATGTAAATACAGAAGCAGAGGTCAGAGAGGAGAGAAGGTGCTAAAAAGTTGAAATGTAAATGCAATATGCAAGACAGTTGGCTTCAGGAAAACAAGGAATTGTTATCATGAGTCAGTATAGAAGTCATTGCACAAAGCCTAATGCTTATCCAGAAAATAAATGTATCTGATTAGATAAGTATACATAATAATAATCCCTCATTTTCTCTAAATTACATCCAAGGAAGGGAAATAACAGCTCATACAGAGTTCACAATAGAAAGTTTCCTCTTTGATTTCCTTTTTGTTTATTTTTCAGTCAACTGGGGAAACTGACTTCATGACCTAATGTAAGTGATTTCTGAGCATCTGGATAAGCTAGATGAGCTGCCAATGATAGCTTTCTATTCTTAGGCAGATAATTGTAAGATATTGCCCCAGTCTCTCTTTACCTGAGCAATCAAACTAGCATATGAAAAATGGAATGACATTAGTTATTTTTCCTTTTTAGAAAATGTTTTGCTCCAACCAGCTTGTCTTTAAAATCTCTTTCTTCACATTCATATTGGTTGCCACACTTGCAGTTATTTATCTGTATTGGTTTAGGGTTTGGATTATCTGCCCAACATTCATGAGATTCTTTTCCTAAGAACTTCATCCAAAATCATGGACTATGATATACCATTCATGTCCTATAAGAATTTCTATCAGGTAGTGCTTATCAAACACAAGAGTTTTTGGTGTTCTTTTTTTTTTTTTTTCATTTTTAACCTCTCAGTGATATTTCCAGAAAAATATCATTTGCCCCATTTCACCATTTAATATACCCTCAGAAGCTCAACCGCTTCTCTCCCAGATTCATTATGAAAAATGTATTACTTTTTTATCTCTTCTACCATCATTATAATTATAATGATCTATTGTTAATTGTAACTACTATGATTAATAATAGATTATATTTGTATATTTAGAGATTACAAGGCACTTCCCATATATTATTTGATCATGATCAAACCTGGTTGACATATATTATGAAACCAAATTAGAATTTTATTATAAACCTTGTTTACATTTGGTTTAAACTATAAGGAGCATACAGCCAAAAAGATAATTTCTGAAAAATGCCTTCTTTCAAACATTCATCCATCTGTTGAACAGACGTATGTGGATATTTCCTATGTGACAGAGTTCTTGTCCTTGGAGAGCTTACAATATTATTGGCAAAGGTCAATACTTCTAAAGAAATGCACAGGAAAGGCACTTGACCCAGACTGCTGGGATCATAAAAGGCTCTCTGGATGATATCATCCCTGAAGTTTGGTTCCTAAGAGATAAGTAGGATTTCCCTTTTTGAAGTGGGGAGAAGAAGGACTCAGATTCTAGCGAAAGGAACAGCATGTACAAAGACACCAAAAGGGAAACACGCCAAATACCTTAGAAAGGTAGGAAGGGCGAGACGCAGTAGCTCACGCCTGTAATCCCAGCACTTTGGGAGGTGAAAATGGGTGGATCGCTTGAGCTCAGGAATTCGAGACCAGCCTGAGCAACATGGTGAAACCTCATCTCTACCAAAAATACAAAAATTAGTCAGACATGGTGGTACACGCCTGTGGTCCCAGCTACTTGGGGGGCTGAGGCAGCAGGATTGCTTGAACCTGGGAGGTCAAGGCTACAGTGAGACAAGATCATGCCACTACACTCCAGTCTGGGTGACATAGTGAGACCCTGTCTCAACCTGTCTCAAAAAAAAAAAAAAGAAAGAAAGAAAGATGAGAAGTGATCACCCAGAGAGCATGCATAGAGCTAGGGGAGGGCAGAACTTAAAAGAATTAAACATCAACCCCAGTTAAGAGCCCTAGAAGAGGCTGGGTACGGAGGCTTACACCTGTAATCCTGGCATTTTGGGAGGCCAAGGCAAGTAGATCATCTGAGGTCAGGAGTTCAAGACCCACCTGGCCAACATGGTAAAACCCTCTCTACTGAAAATACAAAAAATTAACCAAGCTTGGTGGAGTTCACCTGTAATCCCAGCTACTCAGGAGGCTGAGGCAGGAGAATCACTCAGACCTAGAAGGTGGGGGTTGCGGTAGGCCAAGAACGTGCCATTGCACTTCAGCCTGGGCAACAGAGTGAAACTCCATCTAAAAATAAATAAATAAATAAAATGAGCCCTAGAAGAGTAAGGAGATTTAGAAAGAAGCAATCTAATAAAATTCTCTATATGAGATTAATATCAGTAACAGTTGACAAGGAAAAAGGAAAGAATCAGTGAGGAAGATACCAGATCATAATTTAGAGTTCAACTACTTCCACAGTAGGGATACTGTGTCATATTCAAGTTTTACATATATTTTCATGTTTTAATTTAGAGGATTTTTGTAAATAGAAATGGAGGCTCCGGAAGGGAGAGCTCCCCCTAAACCTTTGCTGGAGCCGGCTCCCTGATATGAATGTCCAGTCAAGACAACACTCCCACCATAGGATAGTGTGCTCAAGTCAATGGCCAGACATTTTCTGAGCTGTGACTACATCTTTTCTAAACACAAATAATAACAACACCAAAGAAGGCATACCACCTGCAGCAAGTGGAAATTCTCAGGATCCTGCAGTGGCCTTTCATTTCCAGTACCAGCTTGTTCCCCTCACCTTTGTGACCCTCCTAAGCAAGTTATGTGCTTAGACAGAACCTTGATGAAGGATTCTTCTCTCTTCTGTGCATCCGTAAAGGTCATTTCACACTTCTACTTGGATGAAGTTTCTTGAGAGATGCTGGGACTATTTTGGGTTTGATTTTGTTTTTGGGGGTTTTTTTTTGTGGGAGTTTTATTATTTTGTTTTGTTTTAGAGATAAGTCCTCACTCTTATTCCCCAGGCTGGAATACAGAGGTGCAATCATGGCTCACTACAGCCTTGAACTCCTGGGCTCAAGTGATCCTCCCACCTCGGCCTCCTGAGTAGCTAGGCATGTACCACCACACCTGGCTAATGTTTTTTATTTTTTGTAGAGATGGGGGTTTTGCCATGTGGCTTAGGCTAGTCTTGAACTCCTGGACTCAAGCAGTCTCCCACTTCGGCCTTCCAAAGCACTGAGATTATAGGCATGAGCCAACATGCCCAGCCTGAGAAACTCAATTCCTCACACCTAATTATAATCTGGGATCGTTTTAGTCATATATGATCATACAAAATAGGCTCTGATGATGCAATGGTAACGTGAGAGCAATTAACTGATTACAACCAGCTAAGCATGTTTGTAGTGATGTCCAAGCAACCCTTTGAGCTGGGACTGCCATGACTCACAGCTAAAGTAAATCCAGGATTTAATCTAATTCTTATAAATATTTCACTGAGACAAGCCAAATACTTTATATATGACTTGACTACAAAAATGCATACAGTACAGAGTTTAAATTTTTTCTTACAACCTGAACTATTGTGATATTGTAAAAATATCACAAAAGGAATTCTGAGATGTTTGCCTTCTCCTGCCTTGGCCTTCCATAGGCAAAAAGAGAAAAAGTTTTTTACCTGGAAAGCCCCAAGCAAGTTCAAAGATTTGGTGTTTTGTTAAAGAAAAATCTGCTATGATGTATGAGCAGAAATGCAGGAGTAGGGATGCAGAACTTACTAGGCTGGGCCCTCCACACAGTAGTTATGTCACTCCGCCTTGGCCCTGGGACATTACTCTAAAGTTGTTAGTTGCCCCAAGGGGACCACAGATAAAAGTATCTCTTCCATAGGAAAAAAAAAAAAAAATGAGTTCTTAGAATTCCTCTTAAGTCGTTTGTTCAGTTTCCTAAATTTGGCAGTTCCTTGATCCACCCAATGCAGTGCACACAGAGACTCCTGAATTACCTTCATCTGGTTTTGGTATCTTGGTCTGTCTGTCTGTCTCTCTCTTTCTCTCTCCCTCTCCCTCTCAACTGGAACTCGATATTTTAAAAATACTCTAAGAATGAGTGGAGATCTTAGAAGTTTCATTTTAGTAACATAGCTCAGTTGAAGATAGCTCTGTGGCAGAGAGTATAGAAAGAGACTACACCAGAGTCACAGTTGGTCTTTTTCTTCATTTCTAAAAGGGCTGCGAATTTTCTATTGGTTTTACAAAATTAATTCTCCCGATTGTGATAGAGAAAAGTGACACTCTTTGGTCACACACTGGCCAGTGCACTGAAGTCAGATGAGGTCGGAAAGTAGGAAAGTAACAAGAGAATCTCTTGCCCCGCCTCCCGCTGTCCCCACCCCCCATAAGTCGATCTTCTTATATATCCAGATGACAATGAAAGAGATCACATCCCAAATTTATTTAGGGAATTCCAATTAAAATTATTATACAGAATACTGATATTGGAATGAAAATGAAAATTCAACCCTTTCACAGGTCATACTGTTCCAAAGAGAGATGGGAGTCTTGAGGCCAGGTCTGGACTGAGTCTGTTGCCTCTGAAACCAGGTCCCCATGAGTTGGCCCACTTTTAAAATAATGCCCAGAGTGCTTTGCAACAGTCAGAGTCTATGTCGGCAGCAGCATTTTCGTTCCATTACCTAACCACCACCAGCCCCTAGAAATGTTTTTTTCCTTGATTTAGTAAGATCTTGAACTATTCCCAAACTTCCGTTGCTCCAAAATGAGGCAGAAAATCAGCATACACAACCCCCACCATCCAATGACACTGATACCCTGGAATGGGGAAAGGGTGTAGGAGAGATTCAGCAGGTATCAGAGCATCTCCCTCTGAGGGGACCTTACATGGAAAGCCGAAATTATGGAAATCTTCCAGGTGAAGAGGTCAGCCCAGGCTCCTGGAAACCCGATAAAAATAATGTCCCTGACTTCCTGGAGACTCATCCCTGAGGCCCCCACAACTTCAGCTCACCCCTTGCGCAGCCCCTAAACCCCTCTGCTTCTCCACCTCCCACGTAGTTTTCAAACCACCCCTTCTCTCCTCCACGCTAATGCCTTCTCCTTTAAGTCTCACAAGCTCCCTGTAGGGAAAAGGGAAAATAAACACATACGTGAATGAAAACTTCAAATTTTCTAAGTCTTGCTAAACTCAAGTATGGGACCAGAGTCAAAAGATGGGACTATTTCTATCACAACACAAGATCTCTTTTGCCCTCCACATGGTTTTTGGTTAAAATATCAGTCTCAGGACACAAGTAACTGCAAGGCGGCAGTGGCTGTCAAGATTCGATTTGGGGTTCAAGAGGGTTTATACCTCCCTCTCCCATGGTTTCAAGATAAGCCATGTAGAAGTACCTCACTCACTCACCAATATATGCAGTGCACCTCATCCAGACACACAGTTAAAGGAGGCCCAGACTCTGTGTCATTGTCCTCATTGTCTCCTTCCCCACAGCCTCCTAATGTCTCACTTGGATAGACCGTGTGACAACGCTGCAACTCAGTTGCAGGAAGCCCCCTTCCTCAGTCTTCCACCTTTCTCTTCTTCCACTTTCCACACTGAGGTTGCAAGGAGATTTCTAAACACCACTCTGTTTCCCTGGTCAGGTTACCCCATGCTTAACTTTTTAGTGCCTTGCCATTGCCTTCAAAATAAAACCTAAACTCCTGAACAGCATAATAAATTACTGACAGTTTCCCAAATATACCATTCCCTCAAACTCTGCAGCCTTTGCTTATGCTACTCTCTCTGCCTAGAATGCTTTCCTCTTCACCTGGGGAACTCCTACTGGTACTTCAAAATTCAGTTGAGATGTCACCACCTCCTGGCAGCTCTCCTTGACTACCCACCACCCCCACACTCTGGGTTAGATGTCCCTTCTTTCTGTTCCCTTAGTACTTTGTGAATGCCTCTGTTATAGCAAAGATACATTGAGTAGTAATGGCCTTATTTACCCACTTTCTTTCCAAATAGACTGAGAACTTATTGTACAAACAAATGATACCATTTATCTCTATATCCCCAGTTGACTGTCTGGTACATAGTAGGTGCTCAGAAATTATTTACTAAATGAAGACACTCAAAACCTAGGAGGGAAGACAGAGACTCATGAATCTGTAATGAGGCATAATAAATAGAGTGGGGTGCCATTACTACTGAACAGAGAGAGTGGACATCTCTGCTTGTGAAGAGCATAGAGTTGAGGAAGGCACCCATAGGAGAAGATTCTTAGGACCTTCAGAAAGGACAAGAAATCACCAGGCCTGTGGGGAGGAGGAGAAAAAAGAACAGCAGTATGTGTATGGGCCTGAATGCCTTAGTCAGCAGGACACATTTGGCAAGCTTTTCCTTAGAAGGATGACTCTGGTGACAATGAAAAGCGGTTGGTGGGAGAGTGACAGGGAAATACTGGAATAACCACGTAAAGGCCTGAATTGAACTTGTGAGCAATGGGATACATATGAGGACAGGGACAGATGCGGAGAAGTTGAGAAAACAAGGAGTGTAGCGTGACCCCCAGGTTTCTGCTTAGGTGAATGGTGCTGCCGTTAACCAGGATTGAGAATTGAGAGGAAGAACCACTTTGGGAGAAAGGTAGTTAGCCCTGTCTTCTGCTTCTACTGCTGTTGACTTAGAGTTGCCTGTTGGACAGACAACAAGGTGAAAATGTTTAGTGATCAGCTGGACATGTGAGTCTGAAGCTCAGAAGAGAGTCTAGCCAGGAAGGAACACTTTTTCTATATGTAGCTTCATCGGAACTGCTGTTTTACTTTTTCAATTTAATTCTGTGCCATGAGGTTTCTGTTGTGGGAGAGGGCTACTTAGGGAGGGATAATTGGTCCCATTTCTGCCTCTGGCTTAGATACATGGCCTCTGGCAAACTATTCAACTTCAAGTTATGCCTGTTGCCTCAGAGGAAAGGAGATAATTAAGGAAACTTGAAGAAAGCTACTAGCCCTAAAACAGTTAAGTTAGTTCTGTCTTCTTGGTTTTTCTGTGGAATGAGAAGTCATGCCAGTGAGGTAAACCTCATCCACTGCCCCAAATCCATACTTCCAAAGGCAGCTGAGTATACAAAAGCAGGTCTTTACCTTCTGACATTGGAATCCTCCTTACCCCTTAGAGAATCATCCTTAGGTAGAGATGTCATTTCCTTGCTACAACATGTTCTTCCCCCCCGACTTTGGGGGTCTTGTTTTTATGCTCTCCTACCATTGTGATGGAAAATTTGTGTTCCTATTCTCAGCCAGCCTGCAGCATCCACACTGATAATGATAAGCTATAGAGAGTTTTTCTACAGTTCTGTTTGCATTACAGAGTTTAGACTGAGATCTGCTTTAAGGTACCTAACTAAAATAGCACTTTTGCAAAGCCACTCGTTGTGCTTTTGCTGGTTAATTTGTCTTATGTTACTTGCACTGAGATGAGTAATTCTCATTTTTAATTCTAGGGTTCCTGACAGTAATGGTACTGTGGGAGTTACATGATGTGCTCATGGTTGAACCTCCCTTATTTCAATTATCTATTCACAAATGCCAAAAGGGAATTGCTTATGGAACCCAGTCCAAAAGGGAATTGCTTATGAAACCCAATTCAGGAGGAACTGGTATTTAACCAGACAGCTTTTGGCAATCAAGTGTGAGCATGGCAAAGATTTAGCCAGGGCATTAGTCATGTGGAGAGTATGGAGAATCTCATTTTTAATTCAAGGGGCTATGATAGAAAACTCACGATCAAATGTGAATATCAGCCAACCACTGTTTACAAAGAAGGCAAATATCACAACAGCACCCAGGGAAATTTAAATGATACATACAAAAATTTCTCAGAGAAGCACAAAAACCAATCAGTTTATCCAACATGCTGAGTTGGATGCTGCACTAAGTCAAAAGTTGGCAATAGATTCAATGAAAAGGCCTTGGCCGAGCATGGTGGCTCAAGCCTGTAATCCCAGCACTGTGGGAGGCTGAGGCAGGCGGATCACGAGGTCAGGAGATCGAGACCATCCTGGCTAACACGGTGAAACCCTGTCTCTACTAAAAATACAAAACATTAGCCAGGCATGGTGGCAGGCACCTGTAGTCCCAGCTACTCGGGAGGCTGAGGCAGGAGAATGGCGTGAACCCAGGAGGCAGAGCTTGCAGTGAGCCAAGATGGTGCCACTGCACTCCAGCCTGGGGGAGAGAGTGAGACTCCGTCTCAAAAAAAAAAAGGCCTTAAAATGTTTACTTCCTGTTTCAAAGCAAAGGTGCCAAGTTATTGTGAATTTTAGTATCAGACATATGCCCTAATTTTTAAAACAATGCTAACTAGTTTACAGTCTCTGCCATAATAAGTAATAAGTAACAGTAAAAGTAACATATGGCTGCAACCTTCGTGGTCTGATCTTTTCATTTCTGTAAAGGTAAATAAAGTTTGGTGATCAGATTCAGGATGCAGCCAGGGATTAGCCTCTTCCAAGAAGCAGCAGGCTACCACCAAATTATTTGGATGCTCTCAGGTCATCTAGACATGCTTTTTTTTTTAATCTGTTGACAATGCAACTTGAGTAAAACCATCTTTGACTTACTTAATTTTTCTTCAATCAACAGGTAGGAGATCAAATCATTGAAATCAATGGGGAAAGCACAAGGGACATGACACATGCCAGAGCAATAGAACTCATCAAATCTGGAGGAAGACGAGTGAGGCTGCTGCTCAAGAGAGGCACGGGACAGGTCCCAGAATATGGTGCGTTCCACGTTTTAATTCATCCTTTTGCTCTTCCTTCTGTGAACCCGAAATGCTTATGCTTATTTATAAAACGACATCAGCTCTCTATTTCTACATAAATATATATTTAGCTATCAATAGGTACACACACACACACACACATACACATGCGTATGTTTATGCCCAGGAAATAAATGTGTGTGAACTCTTTCTTTTGCTCCCTCCATTAAGGAATGTTTAAAATATGAAATGTAGGACCTTCCAGGGCATCTCTGAATGTGCGAGGAGATCTAGCACCCCTTAAATATTAGAACTTTTACAATTTGACTGATGGTCTGCTGTTCATTTGAGTACACAGTAATTTATCAATTATTTCCTAACACTGTTTGTGCATCAGACTATCTCAAAGGGTTTGTAACTGGGGCCAGGGACCAGCAGCATATCTTCAGGGTGTGAAATTTAAAATGTAAACTTCAGTTCACGCAATGGTTGCATTTCCTTGGCATTTAGGAATTATTCTGAAAATTCACTCCTGTGTTGTGTTTCTGTATGCTTTTGAGGAAGGCTTTAAAGCATGTTTTGATTCACAGATTTGTCTTCAAACATCTTTAAAGTTGTTGTTTCCCAGCAGCCCATTATAGACACTACTGACAACATAGCTCTAGTGTGTCCGAAACAGCTGAGTGGTCATTACATGAAAAGCACCGAAACCTGAGGTGGTCTTTAAAGATCATCTCAGTGAGTGACAGACAGAAACAGAAATGCATACAGACACATCAGACTAGTGCAGATAATACCTGTTCAGATTAGGAAAACAAAATCTAACTGCTGACCTGAATAATGAGCTCTAAGTTGATTGACATAAATTGACTCACTTTCATCCTTCTATCCCCTACCCAAAAAAAAGACTTCTAGGCTGGGCGCAGTGGCTCACGCCTATAATCCCAGCACTTTGGGAGGCCAGGGCGGGCAGATCACCTGAGGTTGGGAGTTCGAGACCAGCCTGACCAACATGGAGAAACCCCATCTCTATTAAAAAGACAAAATGAGCCGAGCGTGATGGCACATGCCTATAATCCCAGCTCCTCAGGAGGCCGAGGCAGAAGAATTGCTTGAACCCAGGAGGCAGAGGTTGCGGTGAGCTGAGACCACACCATTGCACTCCAGTATGGGCAACAAGAGCGAAACTCTATCTCAAAAAAAAAAAAAACAAAAAAAGATTTCTAAAGAGTACTTTTTCATTTCAGATTATTCTTTTTGCATGCATTGTCTAAATAACTGACTAATATCTCCTTACTTAGCAGGGCAGATCTATATCCTGAGTTCAATTGAAATATCTAAACTCAAAGGCCTTAAATGCATTATATTTCCAGCATCTTGTGCACCCCTCCAAGCCTACAAAGAGAGCTAGCAAGCCTTCACAGTAAGTCAAAAAGCATTCAGAAGCTTCTGTAGGGCTGGCTGTAGGCCCAAGGAAACATTTCATCCCAGATTCCTACCCTTAATGCTTGAATCTAATGAAATATTTTAAATATATATATTATCAATAAGCACAGGCATGATCCTGCTAAAATGTACCAGCATTAATCCCTTTGTAAAGAATCTGAACTCTTGGAATAGAATAACTTTTGCACTGTAGAGCACTGACTGACTCAGTAATATCAAAGTGACCTGTGAAATTCTATCACTTCTAAAACATACCACCTTTAACGGTATGCTTCACTCCATGGTGAGACCTGAATATTATCTCTACCCAGACATTTCATAGAGTTAATATGGTTCTAACAAGTTTATCTTTAAAAAGTTAATCCAACCAGCATGACTATCCTGAGCTTTTCATTTTTCTGTAGAATCACTATTGGTCCACACTTTCTCAGCATCCACACATCAGCTGCTTGTCTGTAGTGAGCAAGTAGAACATACTACTGATCAACCTGCGGCATCACTCAAACTGTAGTGAACAAATGTGAAGCTACCTCAGACTATCATGAGGAAGAAATAAAAACATGTTTTTGAACAAGACAAAAATTCAAGATCATGTCAACAGTATTTCATTAATTCTTAACATCACTCAAAAATATATGATTACAGTGAAATTCTCAAATGAACCAGAGTTTTTTAAATATCTAGGCACACCCTTTTTTTTTTGAAACAAGGTCTCTGTCACCCAGACTGGAGTGGAGTGGTGTGGTCTCAGCTCACTGCAACCTCCGCTAACCAGGCTCAAGCGATTCTTCAGCCTCAGCCTCCCAAGTAGCTGGGACTACAGGTGCAAACCACCAACGCCCAGCTAATTTTTTTGTATTTTTGTAGAGATGGGGTTTCACCATGTTGCCTAGGCCAGTCTTGAACTTCTCAAAACAATCCGCCCATCTCAGCCTTCCAAAATGCTGGGGTTACAGGTGTGAGCCACCGCACCCAGCCTGGGCAAACTTTTGAGTGGCCAATCATCAACATTGTTAACTGTAGCAGTATTGCAGAATTTCTTCTAAATATATTCCTCTAAAGTGTAACATTAAATTATACTAGCTAGTAATATCAGCACTTGTCCGCTACTTTTGATATTAAATTGAGATGGATTTTGACTGTAAAAAATTTTAGAGATGATGTCACAAAAGAAAGAACATAATAGCACAGGGCAATCTCCTTAAAGGAAGTAGAACAACAGTCAAACGAGATAAACGTTAGTTCTCTGGGAAAATCTAAGCTGAAAAGTGCGTGGTTACGCATAAGAAACCAAGATTAAGGATCATAGCATCTTTGAGGATAATGTCATCAAATGTTATTTCTGGAACTTCACAGTGACTGATGGGTGGGGAGATGGGACCCAGGAGTCCCCAAGACCACTTTCACATTTAGAGATTTTCTAGGAGGCCTCCTGGAGCACAGAACGTAACTGTGCTCACAGCTAAGATTTATTACAGCAATATAGTGAAAATACACACTGGGCTCACAAGGGAAAAGACACAGGCGGGGTCTGGAGGAATCCACATGCGGGCTTCCTTATGCTCTCTCTCTCACACGCGGTGTCACCCACAACACTCCTTCCACCCAGCAACAAAAATGCAGCAACGTATGTGTGACATTGCTGCTCAGGAAAATTCCCTGCAGACTCAGTGCCCGAGGTTTTCACTAGGGCTGGTGATGCAGGGACCCTCTGCCTAGCACATACCACACTTCCAGACTCCAAGAAGCAAAGCAGGCTCAGCACAAACCACACTGATTGTACACACAGTTTAGATACAGCGAGACACTCTTATAATTTAGCAAAAGGTTTACATTAGCTTAGAAGATGATTTACCAGTCACATTTCCAGGCATCAGCCAATGGCCAACCTCAAAAGCTGGCCTTTCTAAGGAGAGCAGTCTCAGGCCTGCTCTGTTAACCTTTTCTGCACCAGAAGCAAGCCAGAGAAGTGGCCACATCTATGACAGTCACACTATACAAGTGACTGCTACATCCAAGGAGTGCCCACTGCTAGGAACACCATAATTCCTCCAGCATCAAATAGACTATATCATGAAACAGAATTTCTTGTCTTCTTTCACCACCTTGATGCTTTCATGTAATAAAGGAATTATTTTTGTCTAAGATAAACTAGAGTATATCTTAATAAATTCTTAAGTAGCAGAACTGGGTAACAGCAAAATAATAGCAACAATAACAACAAAAGAAAATTCTTATGGAAAAGGAAAATTAAATACTTGAATTTACCAGTAGATATAGCCAAGATTATAATCCTACTTTTTCCTAATACACCCTAATCATGGGAAAACTGATTTTTCTTAAACCATTCCCTATGGAAGGATTTCAACCAGCCCTCCTGTTGATACCCCTATGATTCAAAATTCAGGACAGCTTTGAAGCAAGACCCTTATCCGGACTTCTGGACATGTCAAAAAAAAAGGCTGATTTCTGTCAAGAGAAATAAAATCTCTCACTCTGAGTTCTTAAGGTGATCTATGACCGAGAGATAAGCCTAGGTACCATTGAAAAAATACCAAAGGCGATCTGTCAGAGCATGGACTAAACAAAATCAGCATGACTCCAAGTGAGCTGGGGGAAGGAACAAACATGCTGCAATTATGTCATCTCTAATTACCCAGAGACGAAATGTCAGGTGACACCTCAGCCAGTTCAGAGGCAGAAATCAACAAATGCCACCCCGAAAGTAGTGACTGCACACAGAGGCTGTCAAGCAGCTGCAAGGGGAGTCGGAAAATGATAAGGGCTTTGAAGGAGGAGTTGCTTTCATAGTTAAGTCCTTGAAAGACAAGCTCAGGAGATAGATACTTCAACTCCACTCCAGTCCTCAGGATAAGAATTTGTTGATTGTAAACTCAGTGGGAAGCGTGAGTTCCCCTCCCCTGATACACATCGCAATGCCATACTGAGAAGAGAATCAAAAGATGATGCATCAAAAGCAGTGCCCTCCTTCACCCTGGTTATTGCTATTCAAATGAAATCCACAAAGGTTAAGAGAAAAGAAGTATGCATCATGGTTGTAAAACTGCACAGGAATAAATTATACAGATTAGCTGCCTGCCTTGAAATGCAGGCGTCCTTCATTAGCATTCCAAGAGTACAACACGAACATACACTTGATTTATCAACTGAGCCACAGAGTCAGGGCCAAGGTAAATAGAGGTGCCACTGGATGAAAAAATTCCCAACATAAGCAGTTCAGACCAAAGTGGAGCCTTTCCCTTGTTGATGTCTGCTGTTCAAAGTTAATCAGAATAAAGCAAAACATAATAGAAACATGCTTTTTACTCTGGGTTGGTACTCTGGCCTGTTTATTCTCTTAAAAAGCCACCGGGCAGGGCTTTATGAATAGAACACTGAAGAGAGTCCAATTTAAGTGGGAGTCTCGGTGGCCTTAGGAGGCCAGGCAGGGTTAAAAAGGATGAAGCAGAAATCTCACAATGAAAATGGCCCAGCAGCAACTAACGCCACATACCCACACAAAGGGGAAGAAACAGCCAATCAGTGAATTATACTTCTGCCTATGCTTTCATTTTCAAAGTTAATCATATCTTTAATATAACAGGTATTGACTTGACTACAAGCACTTGGTAAATGAAATTGTTTACATTTTGTGAGTATAATAAAACTGCACTAATTGGAGAAACAGATCGATCTGAGCTAGTGACTATAGCTAAAGACATGAATGGACCAAACAGTTGTTTAGTTAAAAGTCTTCCTTTAATCAGTAAGTTAAAATGACTTTCAACAATTATATTAGAGCAGCAGGTGAAGCAGTACTGGCCTCTATGTAGATAGCAATAAGTAAGGGTCATTTGTTTATTCTTCTTTAAGAATATATATTGCCAGCCAGGCGCAGTGGCTCATGCCTCTAATCCTAACACTTTGGGAGGCCAAGGCAGGAGGACTGCTTGAGCCCAGGAGTTCAAGACCAGAATAAGCAACATAGGGAGACCTTGTCTCTACAAAAATAAATAAATGAATTAGCCAAGCGTGGTAGCATACACCTGTGGTCCCAGCTACTCAGGAGAATCATTTATGCATAGGAAGTTGAGAATGCAATGAGCCATGACCATGCCACTGCACATGAGCCTGGGCAACAGAGCAAGGCCCCATCTCAAAAGAAAGACAAAATATTGCCAAGTAAACATTATAAGTACGCCGTTATAATCTTTTTTGCTGTTATCTGCTGAGCACATCCTTTCTTCCCTCCAATAATACAAAAATAAACTCCAAACAATATATTCCTACCAAGTACTCTATATGGAACAAATCCTGTGATTAATATTATTAGTTGATATAATTAATATTTCCTCAACTAAACCAGATTTACTGAACACCTACTATGTGCAGGATGCTTTGCAGGCACTGAAGGTAAAATACAGTCCTGGTCCTCTGTGAGCTGACACTAATAATGACACTAATAGTGACACTAATAATGAAGAAATGTGTTTTTAGCAGAGTAGTGACTCATAAAAAGGTCTCAAAGGATCTGCTCTCATGAAAAACATTTAAATGGGTTTTATTAATTATTTGTAGAATTTAACAAGTACTTCTAGAGTGTTAAGAATCCTTGAAGAGCACTTGGCTTCTTCAGTTTGTTAAGAATTTCCTTTATAATATTTGTGCTAATAATTAGTACTTTTTCTGAAGAAAGAACTTGCTGAGTGTGGGTAAATCTCTACTAAGACCTTGTCTGAATTATTCTAAATTCTAATTTCATGAGCCAAAACTTCATCTATCAAATTCACTCTTCACCTCCTGCGGCTGTCAGCCACTTCTGGGAGCCTGGACGTGTTACCTCACATCCTGGGTCTGCCTTGGTGTGCTGATGTGCCCCTTCAATAAAAGACAAAGGAGGGTCACCATTACCCTAACCTCTTCTTCAGAGACCACATTGATGGAAGCTTTAAGTGGCTCCATAGCCTTGGCACTAATTCACCTGCATTTTTAATAGGGCAAAAGGTGGCTTGCTGCAATAATAAATTCTAAAATTTAATTTCAGCTTCTGACATTCATGGTTGAGCGTATCTTCCTTTTCCATGAGAGGTTCCACAAATCACTCAAGAACACCTTCCACCGCATAATAGAAAATGATAAAGCACCTAGGGAAGGGGACAGAATGTCTGGCAGAACCCTGGGTTATATCATACAGAGAACAGGGTTCTTCCTAGCTGAAAGGCTCAGGATGCTCTCTGCAGCATTTAGGCAACCCCAGGAAATCCACTAACCGTAAAACCTACAATTAATAAGTTCCTATTCCATGGAGCCAGAGACAGGGGCTTTTTTTTTTTTTTTTTTTTTTTTGTGGCGCTGGGGAGGACAGGGTCTGGCTCTGTAGTCCAGGCTGGAGTGCAATGGCGTGATCTCGGCTCACTGCAAACTCCACCTCCCAGGTTCAAGCGATCCTCCTACCTCAGCCTCCTGAGTAGCTTGGACTACAGGTATGTACCACCACGCCCAGCTAATATTTTGTATTTTTAGTAGAGACCAGTTTCACATGTTGGCCAGGCTGGTCTCAAACTCCTGACCTCAGGTGATCCACCCTCCTTGGCCTCCCAAACTGCTGGGATTACAGGCATGAGTCACCAGGCCTGGCCAGGGGTTTTCTTAAAGAACACAACACTGAATTCTTTTTCCCCACTGCTCAGCGCAAACCTCATTTGCTATTGTAAGTGATTTTAGGATAAGACGAAATCACGTTTCTTCCCATTGTCTTATTGAAAATCATGGCCTATAATGATATTCCTTCTTTTTTACATACTCTTTTACATACTTTTTTACATACTCTTTTACATACTTCTTTTTTACATACTTCTTTTTTACATACATGATTTGCAACCTGCATTTTTCTTTTTAAGGATATACTGTGCCCTGCCCACAACCTGCAAGTCCTAATTTATTAGGTATTTAAGACTCTGATAAAAATATATTAGACCAGACCGGGTGCAGTGGCTCACACCTGTAATTCCAGCACTTTGGGAGGCCGAGGTGGGTGGATCACCTGAGATCAGGAGTTCAAAACCAGCCTGGCCAACATGGTGAAGCCCCATCTCTACTAAAACTACAAAAATCAGCCAGGTGTGGTAGCATGTGCCTGAAATCAGCCAGGTGTGGTGGCATGTGCCTGTAATCCTAGCTACTTGGGAGGCTGAGGCAGGAAAATTGGCTTGAACCCGGGAGGCGGAGGTTTTAGTGAGCCGAGATCATACCATTGCACTCCAGCCTGGGCGACAGAGCAAGACTCCGTCTAAAAAAAAAAAAAGTACATATATATATAGTGACCAAGACATCTACCAAGAAGAACCTGTTTAGCTCTTAAGGTCCAGGTTTCCTCAATTCCCAAACACTTAAGTTGTGGAGGAGATGAGTGAATAAAGAGGTATCTTTCCCAAACTCCATCAAGAAACACACCCATATAGATCCTGGAAAACCTGAAGGTACCAGCTCCTCTAGTAACCCATCATGGAGAGTCATATTTTAGGATCTAATAGGAACATTCCCTTCCTTGCCCCAACACGAAGCTGAGCTCTCCCACAAGAGAGCTGCTTTCCCTAAGAGTCCAGGAGAAAAGGCAGCTGCCTTAGTGGAAACATTGCTGAATACTGTAAGAACTCTGGAGCAGACCTTAAAGAAGTCACCAATTTAAGAAAATGTTTCTTACACTACGGGGGATTGTGGGGTGAGGAGCTGAGATTGAGGATGAAGGGACAAGATCAAATATGGAAACTAAGAAAATCGTAAGATGCAGAAGAGGAGAAAAATTAACACTTCTTTAAGAAGAATCAGAAGCCTCTCTCTCTTTCTCTCTCTGTCTCTCTCTCCTCTCTGTCTTCCTCTCTCTCTCTTTCAATCTCTCTCTCTCTCTCACACACACACATACACACACACACACAGAGTCTTAGAGAAATGATTCAGCCTTTTAAATACACAGATGCCTGCATTCCCTCTCGCTCTCCACAGAGCCTCTGGAGATTCTGACTGAGTCAGTTCAGTCCAGGACTCTATGTTTTTTCAATATTAATGCCATTCCAGGAAATTCAGGGAATATCATATCCTGGGGATTGCAAGACATATCTGCTCTAGTTCCATTGTAAAGGCCAGGCCTGCTGAAGTTTCTACTTGTTGCCCTCTTTCTGTCCATGGCTTCCCGCTGTTTGAGTGTGCCCCACCCCTTCAGCCTTTGTCCCTCACATCTGAATTGCTCTCCATTCTGACTTGTCAGCCCTTGCAACTCAGAGAAAGGAAACTAGGTTGTCCTCCCATTGTCCTCCCATTTTCCATATCATGCCTTTTTGACAATCTGAGCTCTCCTCATCACGAAGAGTCTGGCCCTGTGGTTCACAACATGAGAATGTTGATTCCAGAAAAGCCTTCGAACCTCTCGGCTGGACCCGTTTCAAAGTTGGTGCTACATGCCAAAGCTGTTTCCTCCAGTCTAATTTTCTCTTGTCTTGAAATAGAGACATTACAGAAAAGGTGTTGATCTTAAGGAGTTTAACAACAAAGCCCGGCTGCTCAAAGTACAGTCCAGGATCTTAAGACAAATTCCAGGGTAGGTCCAACCAACTGCCATAACCAGCAAGAGACGAGTCTCCAAAGCATCACTTCAGCCAGGCCCGTGCCTACTGCCCTGTCCTGGCTTCCCCTAGTCAAATAACTCAAGCTTTCGTTTTTTTAACTAAAGTAGTCTAAACCCCTCATTTCCAGTGGAAGAAACAGTGAGTCCGTAACGCCAGCTTTTTTTAAGATTTGATTTTTTAAGGCAGTTTTGGGTTCACAGCAAATTTGAGAGAAAGGCACAGAGATTTCCCATATACTCCCTGCTCCCATTCATGCATAGCCACCGCCATGATCAGCACCCCTACCTCTGTGTGCATTTGTCACAACTGACGAACCTACATTGACACATTGTTATCACTCGGAGTCCACAGTTGACACAGGGTTGGGTCTTAGTGTTGTACCCTGGACTGCAGATCCTGACTGGTCCATAGTCTGTTAGGAACCAGGCCACACAGCTGTAGGTAAGCAGTGGGCGATCGAGCTTTACTGCCTGAGCTCCACCTCCTGTCAGATCAGTGGCAGCATTAGATTCTCATGGGGCGCAAACCCTACTGTGAATGGCACATGCGAGGGTTCTAGGTTGCCTGTTCCTTGTGCGAGTCTAATGCCTGATGATCTGAGGTGGAACAGTTTCATCCTGAAGCCATCCCCCTACCCCTACCTGGTCTGTGGAAAAATTGTCTTCCATAAAACTGTTAGTCCCTGGTGCCAAAAATGTTGGAGACCACTGTTGTACATTCTACGGGTGCAGACAAATGTCTAATGACATGTGTCCACCATTGTAGTATCATACAGAGTAATGGCACTGCCCTAAAAACACTCTGTGCTCCATCTATTCATCCATTCCGTCCACACTCACCCTGGCAACCAACAACCTTCTTATTGTCTCTGTATTTTTTACCATAAGTCCAGATTTTTGTTATTCACAAACTGTCTATAGCCTTGCTCAAAGTTAGGATTGCCCCAATGTCCTGTTCTGATAAGAACTCCCAATATTTAACTATAAACCTTCTGTCAGGATCACAAATAAAATCATATAATGCCTTACTCCAGGCTTGAATTGTATTCTCTACAACAAAATCTCTAAACTTAAGAATCACACATTCATCAATGTGCTGTTTGGATTCAAGATTTTTTAATAGAACAACAAACACACACTTAGCCCAGACTAAATAGCTGTTAACTATAAAGTGGCTCAACATTTGCTTTCAAAATAACCTGCTTTTACAGTTCTGTAGCAAGGTCTCTGGTCTGTTCAGCATGAACTCTTCAACAGTGACCCTGGCCTTATTGGGATCCTGGGTTTTAGGATTGGATACATACACTCATAATGTATGCATTAATGTGCCTAGCACAGTATGCAACTCTCTGTTTCTCACATTTCACTTCCGTTTCTACTCCAGCCTTCACAGCAATTTATTTCCACCATGCTCTGGGCCCTTTTATTTGACCTTCTGGGCATGAGGTCTCCTAGCACGTGTATCTTCCAAGCCCAGTAAAGGCCATGTTTAAAACCAAATGAGAGCCTTCACTGTGTGACACTGAAACAGCTTGATCATTTTCACACAAAATTACTTGCATCTTGGCAGGGCTAAGTGGTAAACTCAATTAATAAATCCTGAAATTTAATTTCTACTTCTGACATTTATTGTTAAGCATGTGCTTTCTTACCACCCAGAGGTTCTACTTTCCATTTAACCTCGAGGTGTTAGGGCTCCGCCTATACTGTCCCTTTCCTCAAACACACCATGCTATGAAAAATACCCCCTGTGGCAAAACCCAAAATTGATGTGGAGTGTAATTCCATTCTGCACATTGAAGCCATGTATACATAGGGCCACGTGTGGAGCAAGTTGGGCATGTACATGGGGAGAATCAGTGTTGCTGGCAAAGAGGAAATCAGGCCTCAAAACATCCAAGCTGCATGGATTAAGTTCTTCTGATCACATTAACCTCACCATGAGTACATCCCCCTTATCTCACCCTGAGCAGAGCTGAGCGAACACAGGCAGTGCAGGGAGCAGTTGTTGCCTCTTCTAGGGGCCTGTCTCTTGGAAATTACTATCTAGATATTCCAGAATTTCTAGTACTTTGTGTAGGTAAAGAACTGGAGTCCATGATCTGAGCTAGATTCAGACCAAGAGAACCACAAAGAGGGTGGTTTCAAAGCACAATCCACAGCAGGTGAGTACAGTGGAAAAGAACAGGCAAGACATTGCTACATTTTTTTTTTTTTGAGTTTTATTTTCTTCCAGAAAGCAATTACATCCAGCAAGTCAACTATGATTTTTTTTTTTTTAAGACAGAGTCTCACTCTGATGCCCAGACTTGTATGCAGTGGTGCTATCTCGGCTCACTGCAACCTCTGCCTCCGGGGTTCAAGTGATTCTCCTGCCTCAGCCTCCTAAGTAGATGGGACTACAGTTGCGCACCACCACGCCCAGCTAATTTTTATATTTTTAGCAGAGATGGGGTTTCACCATGTTGGCCAGGCTGGCCTTGAACTCCTGACCTCAAACGTTCCGCCCACCTCAGCCTCCCAAATTGCTGGGATTATAGGCATGAGCCACTGTGCCCGACCATGAACTTTGAATTTAATAAGAAAAGTTTGGTGGTAAGGGGAACTATATGAATTTATGAGATTATTAGAGACAATATAAATATAAACGTGGGGACACTATGTATTTATTTTTATAATCCTTTTAAATTTTAGAAATGATTACTGTGACCGATTCTCAAATGACAGTTGATATCACTAAAACATCTCATTATTATGAGAAAAGCCTACAAGAATTTATATATTACCATTCAAATTTTATTAACATTTGTGCCTCCATTAAAGCACCTCAGGATGCCCTCAGTATTTTGAGAAAAGTCTACTTTTGAAATACACATATAGCTCAGTCTTTCACTAATTTCACTTGCTGCATGCTTGACAGGGTTAGCTTTACTTAAAGTCTTTATTCTTACTGCCTAGATAATTTTTATTCAACTGCTCTAAACATACTAAGCAATCTTGATTCTAACAGTAATAATATATCTTTGTTACTGGTTCTGTTAATTCTAATGATTGGTCCTAGGCTGTTCCTCCCCTTCCTTTAGGAATGGTACCTTCCAGTCTCTCCATGTGCATGAAAAGTGACAAGCATGGGTCCCCATATTTCTACTTATTGGGCCACCCTAAAGACACGGTTTGTAAAATCTGCATGAATATTATCTTTCTCTAATTAGCCTTGGTTTTGCATATGTTTTTAACTGATGTATAATGCTTTCTCTTTCATAGTAGCTTGTCTAATTATTTCTAGAGTTCTGGAATATATGTATACCTGAGACCTTGTAAGTGATAAGGATAGGATTTTCAGATCCATGAAAATTTGAGATGCACCGCATTCTTGCAGGGGCCAGCCTAGAATGACCCCAGCAGGAAGGAAGCAGGTAGAGAACAGCAGAGCAGCACTGGCCGCATTCCACCCCACACATTTCAGAGCATCCTCCCTTAGATTCAGTGCAAGTCACTAAATTTGTTTCCTCTCAGCCAAAGTATAGACAGCTGTAACCTAAGCTATCCTTTTTGTGTCTGATAGAAAGAGAGCCACAGTTGCCAGGCCTTCTAGCCCTAGAAACTCCAAACTCCACCTGGCATCATGGGTACTTCCCAGCCTGCTCTGTGGCAGTTATCCAATCAGGACAAGATCCTGTCACCTTCCTTCCTCCATACTCAGTGATGCACCAAGTTTAAAGAAAAAAAAAATGTTAAGGGCCCATTTGTGACTATTTTTTTAAAGTAGTCATAACTTTACATCAAGTTAGTATTCGCTACTGTTTCAAAGGGAATATTCTCAAGTGTTGGCTACATTTTAGCCTTGGTAAAAAATTTCGAGGAAAGAAAATGTAACCCGTAATTTTTTAAAAAATCAGAATGTAGATGATAGCCTTGCAACTATGGTTCAAGCAACTTTTTACCCCTCAAATACATCCCTAGAGCAGCCCACATTTCACTGTCACGTTCTGCGGTGGCATGTGGCTACTGCCACAATTTAATTGGACTGGGATTTTATATGTCACTTTGGCTTTTTAGCAGAAACTGTACTCATGCTCAGTCTCCATAGTTAGCCATATAAATATAAATCAAACTGACACACTTCTCAATTCTGGTTTGATTCTATCCCATTCACACTGTCACAGCCATGGCTAAGTGTCTGTCCACCAAATTCTTTTAAACTGGCTCTCTGAATTTTTTCTGAAACATATTTTCCAATTGTTAATGACCCTGCTAATTACCATCCAGGTCTGGCTAGAATTTAACATAAAAGACAACATTATTCATTAAGTAAATTATTTAATTGGCTTACTACTAAACATCTTCTTATCAAAAAGGTTTATGCTGATATCAATTTAGGTAGATATACATACACACACAGCCACACACACAACCATCACAGTCATTCCTTGAAGCTGTCTACAAAAACAAGTTTGAAATGTATAATTTTCCAAAATATGTCTCTCAAAAGGTAACCTGTTGATCAGGGGAAAACTACGTAGCTAAGCTAGGGCATAAAGGAGAAAGTTGCAATGTGCTAGGAAAGAGATAAAGTCATGGAATAATTATTGGGGAAATCTAGTCCAATGACTATAGGTTAAGGAGGGCTAGATTTCTGTTTCTGACAAAAGAAAGGTCTATGCTTGCCATATAATTTACTTTAACTAGTCTGTAATCCATGGGGATGAGGAGGCCTGAGTCAATTCACTAGAGTCATTAACTTTAAAAAAAGAGAGTGAGGGCTCTTTGTGGTTTCAGTTCAGTTCCATAAGCATCTATCAAGCACCACCTGTGACCCAAGGTCTGTTGCTCATTGCAAGAGATATAAAGATTAATAAGAAAGGCTCTGCCATGTCCATTCATAAGCTAGGATGGAAGACAGGGAGATAATTATGTAATGGGACAAGATAAATAGTATTAGCAAAGGGTGATAAGAACCCAAAGTGGGCAGTAAACTAAATCTGCTTAGCAGAATTGTAGAAAATTCTACCCAAGTGGTAAAATTTTAGCTGGGCATTGCTTTCACCAGAGTGGGAAAAAGATAAGGCTGTTTGTTTCCAAGCAGATGAAATGGTTCAAGCAAAGTCAGGGAGATGTGTTCAGAAAAGCTCTAACATAAACCAAATGGGAAAGGGGGATGGCCAAAATGAAGGAGGAGCCCTTTAAAAAATAGCCTTCTGGCTGGGCACGGTGGCTCACACCTGTAATCCCAACATTTTGGGAGGCCAAGGCAGGAGGATGGCTTGAGGCTAAGAGATTGAGACCAACCTGGGCAACATAGCAAGACCCTATCTATTAAAAAAAAATTAAAAATTAGGCAGGTGTGCTAGCATGTGGCTGTAGTCCCAGCTACTTGGGAAACTGAGGCAAGAGGATTTCTTGAGCCCAGGCGTTTGAGGCTGCAGTGAGCTATGATTGTGCTACTGCACTCCAGCCTGGGTGACAGAGCGAGACCCTGTCTCAAAAGAAAAGAAAAGAAAAGAAGGACCTTCTATCCCAAGCAAAGGAATCTGAGGTTTATATAATCAGATGTCACCAAAAGAAATTTTTTAATGGGAGGGTAAAAACATCTGTATTTGGAAATATACCTCAGTAGCAAATGACGTAAGGGCCAGAATTAAGAAAGTGGTGGTGGAAATAGCACATTGGGGTTGGATATTGGGGATATTTCCGTCATTTCATTGATGAAATAAAGAAGGTTGGTGAATAATGAATGTGAAGGACAGGCTCAGGGGGGAGGACTGTGACCCGAGGCTGGGTGGAAGATGATGTCAGGAAGCTAACGGGAAACACGAGTGAAGGGCCAAGCTTAGGCAGAAGGATGATGAGGTGAGTTCTGGACTTGTTGAGCTTCAGAGGTCTGAGAGACACTGAAGTGAGGAAGGCCAGAAATAGGGCACTTGGATGAGGCACTCGGGAGCTGGAGCCAGAGCATTTGGGGAGTCTTGGAGAGGACTTGGAGCCGTAAGTGGGGCTGAGCTCTCCCAGAGAGCACCCACTGTGTACATAGAGAGGAGCGCCAGATGACAAAGCCACATTGGACTGGGAAGTAAGAGGAGTTGATGAAGAAAATCAGGAGAGGGCAATCTGAGAGACAGGAAGAGAACCAGAAGAGAAAAGCAATTTGGAAGCCAGAGAGGGCCTTCAAAAATAATTACCCATTTTCTAGATGAAAAAGTGGTTGCACCGTCCAGAGATAGGCTGGGAAGCAAGTTAGAAAAGGAGGGAGAATGGAGAGGATTGGCGCAATGCCAGGCGCATAGCACTCGAGACATGATGGCTTTGTGTGGCTTGTGGGTGGAAGTGACCTTCACCTACTACTCCATGGACCTCTCCAGAGGCCCTCCCCACATGCCTCCCCATGTTCTGAGCCACCCCAGGAGCCCACCCAGTGTGGGCACCCACCTCAGATCACTAGAGCTCCCACTTAGCTCCAGCCATGGCGGCCCAGGCCCTGGTGTTTCTGCTTTCTTTTTTCAGAGGGCAGAGGTGGTCAGAGTGTAAAGATGAGTAAGATACCACCTCTACACTAAAGTAACTCTCTATATGGGGAATGGTTAAGGAAAACGGGGTGCTTGTAGTTTACAAAAAAAAAATCGCACTCCTGTTGAAAGCATTTCTTGGGTTCCTTTCCCGTCTTGACGTATAAAGTATTCTGGAAACAGGCGTGCTCTCCCCAGTTTCTCTTTTCCCATGACATACTGCATTTTGAAGTCTGAATTTTATCAAGACTCCAATGACGAAGTCCCCTCAAAGATCGCCAGTTTCACTACAATAACAAAATCTAATGACGGATTCAACCCTTCAGCCCCTTAGGACTCCCTGTAACAGCTAACACTGTTGGTCAATGTATTCGCGGGATTTTCTCTTACCTGTTCAGTTACTCCTCTGGGGTCTTCAACTCTCTTTCCACCCGCAACAGCCCTCCCCACCCTTTCCTTCAGACCTCTCTTGCTCTCATGGTTCCACCTGTCCCACCGTGCAGAGGACTCTTGTGTCTGTTTGCCACCCCTGCCTTCATTTCACAGCTTCATCCCAAGACATCAAGCTGCCTGCTAGACAATTCTACCCAGATACCCTGCATTTATGCATTCAAAATTGTATTCATGACCTTCCCTCCCAAAATATTCCTCCTTTTGAATCACCTATTAATTAAGGGACCATCAACCCTCATGATTGGCTCAAAACTACATTGACTGGCTTCCCTACTCGTGTGTCTGTGTCTGTGTGTGTGTGTGTGTGTCTGTGTCTCTGTGTGTCAGTGTCTGTGTGTGTGTGTGTACAACCAGTCCCCAGGTGTGAGCATACTTCTTTCATTTCCCATGTCAGCCTCTCCTCCACTCCCATTGTCATTCTGTCCCAGTTCAGGCCCACTCCCCTGGATTAGACAGCCTTTACCTGTTTGCCCTACTGCTATACTGCTATGGTATATCTTCCCTGCTCATTGATGCCACAATTGTCCTAAAGGATTGCCCCACTCAAAAATATTTTCCACCCAAAAAAAAAAGAAAAGTTTTTTTTTTTTCTGAGACAGTCTTGCGCTGTCACTCAGTCTGGAGTATAGTGGCGCAATCTCGACTCAAGGGAATCTCTGCCTTCCTGGTTCAAGCAATTCTCACTTCAGCCTCCCAGGTAGCTAGAATTACAGGCATATGCCACTGCCCCCAGCTATTTTTTGTATTTTTAATAGAGACAGGGTTTCGCCGTGTTGGCCAGGCTGGTCTCGAACTCCTGGCCTCAAGTGATCTGCCTGCCTTGGCCCCCCATAGAGCTGGGATTACAGGTGTGAGCCGCTGCGCCCAACAAAAAACCTTTAAGTGCATCCCCAAGCCATCCGTAATTTGGCCCCATCCTGCTATTCACTCTGATCTCCTATCTCATGCAATATTCCATTACATAGGTGTGCTCCAGTTACATGGGAACACTTGTCATTGCCCTGCATCCCCACCTTCAGGGTTGTTTTCTTGGCTTAGTAAACCCTTTCCCCAAATCTTATCCTCCTTCAAGAACCAGGTCCAAAGCCTGCCTCCTCCATGAATCCTTTCCCAAGTCCAGCAATCAGAAGGCATCTCTCAGACCTCTGAAGTCTCATAGCCCTCATGCTTCTCTCCTGTTCTCTCTCACTCTCTGCTTCGCAGCATAGTTATCAGTGTCCACATACTTCCTCCCCTTGTGGTATTCAAACTCCTTGAAGCCAGGAACCTAGGTTCTTTGTACAGTGCTTAGCAGATTGAGGACAACAAGAAAGACTGAATAAATAAGTGAATGGACGAATAAACATCTTGCAGTATCATGAAGTCATCATTCTGACAGCAAATTTCAGTGCGGGTTTTTGTTTAGATGGTTGTAGAAGCCACAAGATTGATGGCCCAAATTTCCACCAATACTCTCAACGTAATCTGAAGGTGGTGGGCGGGAGGTTTCCCTTTTGTTTTGTTTTTTAAATAATTTCCTGCCTATCCACTTATTCTCATGTAATGAATCTCTTTGTGTTAATGGTTGAGTGGAGGAAAACTGGCTAATAGAATGTTCCAGGTAGTTGCTTCTGGTTCATCTAAGTTTTATTGTTACTATAAAGTGTTGTTTCTCAAATTGTAATTGTGACCTATGTTGGCAGCACAAACTGCAGTCTAATGTGCCAGAGTTGCTGCTGGGCTGCAGAAATGCCACATCTAGCACAGTCTCCTGGAGACAGAAGGTAACCAGGACCTGTGGAACGAGAGCTAACATTAGGTCTGTCTGAATGGGATTCTGTACCTGCCTTTCTGCTGTGAAAAGGAGCCACCACAAAAATTCTCTAAGCTCCCTTCTAGTCTCCTGGGTCTATACCAAGTTTAATCAAATCTGCCTCTAACGTGTCAGCCATTGTTTGATGCTGTAGGGACTCCAGAAAAAAAAAAAAAAAAAATGTGCCATTGCCCCTCCCTCGAGGAGCTCTCCATCTCACTAAAGAGCTGAAAATACTTAGTTAGAATAAGAGAGTACAAACCAGAATAAGATAGTTTGAGGCAAGTGGCAGAAATAATGACCAGAATAGTCAGACAGGGCTCCTTGGAGGAAGGTAGTCCTGAGATGCCCTTGAGGAGCCAGTGGGTTTTGGATGGGCAGAGAGGACAGCAAAGGGCTCTACATCTTGAAATGAATGTTGGATATTTTCAGAGATGATTTCGAAGCTAACACGCAAATGATATGTCTAGAACATAGGGTTCCTACCAAAAGGCAAAGTCACAAAATCTTTGAATGCTTGGAAGAAGCAGATATCTAGAAACTAATGGCAATGAGAAGGCACAGAAAGTTCTCAAGCATCACATTGACACTGCCAAAGAAGTGCTTTGGTGGCAAACATGTGATTGGCATGGGCAAACATCACATTGACACTGCCAAAGAAGTGGGTGGTGGCAAACATTTCTGGAAAAGGTTTTTAATCCTGGCTACCCATTATAATTACCTGTGGATTTGGATTTGAAAAATACCCACCGAGTCTCCTCCCCAGACCAATTCAACCAGAATGGGGTGGGAAAGACTGGCAGGCAGAGGTGGGCTTCTGTTGTTGTTAACATGCCCCAGGTCAATATGATGAGCAGCCAGAGCTAATAACCAGTGGACTAGAGGTAGATCAGATAAGCTATTAAGATAACCTAGGAGATGCAGGAATGGGGTCATGAGGTACTAAAAACAGAAGTAAGATGCAGGTGAGTTGGCAATACCTGCAACTTGAAAGAAGAATCAATAAAACCTGTTGAATGATGGTAAAAAGGACTAAGAATTAAGAAGGACTCAAAAAGTATCCCCGCATTAGAAACTAAGTATTTGAGAAAACGGCAGAGCCATCATCAGGGAAAAAAACAGGAAAATTCTAAAGTGATGCTGTTAACTAGCTGTGCAGCCTTTCAAGAATTATCTAATTTCTCTGGACCTTGGTCTACTCATCCATAAAATAATAGGATTCAGTTATTTGATGCCTTAGTTCCTTTTTAATGCTAACATGCAGAGTACTATGAATGAACTAATCTGAGGAGCGGTAGCTCATGCCTGTAATCCCAGCACTTTGGGATTACGATTAGTCAGGCGTGGTGGCACCTGCCTGTAATCCCAGTTATGCAGGAGGCTGAGGCAGGAGAATCGCTTGAACCCGGGAGGCAGAGGTTGCAGTGAGCTGAGATTGTGCCATTGCACACCAGCCTGGGCAACAAAGCAAAATTCAATCTCAAAAAACAAAAAAATGGAATTTTAAGATGTATGTGAACATTCAAATAGTGATTCACAACAAGCAACTGCATCATAGTCGTGGCTTCAGCAGTTAAAACCAAAAGAGGCGATGGAGTCCCCAGGGAAGGGCATGGAAAAGTCGGGGGAGGGAGGCTGGCAAAGGAGAGAAAGAACACAGACATTCCCTTGCCTGCTCCAGGCTCTGTGTCACCTTCCTGCTACTTTGTGACACATGAGCAGTGACACAGAGGCCACTTTCCCTCATAACCCCAACTTTAATGTATGGACACAATCATTGTACTGTGACCACGTGGAGCTAGCTACTTTCATACACTGGGTTTTTCTGATGAAAGATTGTTTGATGTTAGCATAGTACCTTCAAAAAAAGGACTTGGGTCTTTTTGCAATTCCTTATGAAAATTCACTACCACAGAAAAAGCAAGTAGCAGGAATACTTAATGTCTCTTTTTATATTCAAGATGTTTTTCATATATGTGTGTGTGTGTGTGTATATATGCTGCAACAAACATGAATGTGCAAGTATCTCCTTGACATCCTATATATTTTATATGCATATATATTTTATGTGTGCATATATATGTAAATTTTATATATATATATATATATAAAAATATCCAAAAGTGGGATTGTTGGATTGTATGGTAATTCTATATTTATTTTTTTGAAGAACTTCCATACCGTTTCCATAATGGCCACACTTACAATCCCACAAACAGAACACAAGAGTTCTAATTTCTTCACATCCTTGCCAACACTTGTTATTTTCTGTGTATTTTTATTTTTATTTTTGAGATGGAGTTTTTCTCTTGTTGCCCAGGCTGGAGTGCAATAGTGTGATCTCAGCTCACTACAACCTCTGCCTCCTGGGTTCAAGTGATTCTCCTGCCTCAGCCTCCCGGGTAGCTGGGATTACAGGTGCCCTCCACCATGCCTGGCTAATTTTTTGTATTTTTAGCAGAGAAGAGGTTTCACCATTTTGGCCAGGCTGGTCTTGAACTCCTGACCTCAGGTGATCCACCTGCCTCAGCCCCC
>NC_045441.1:94435957-94458813 GCF_002776525.5 Piliocolobus tephrosceles
GGGGGCTGAGGCAGGTGGATCACCTGAGGTCAGGAGTTCAAGACCAGCCTGGCCAAAATGGTGAAACCTCTTCTCTGCTAAAAATACAAAAAATTAGCCAGGCATGGTGGAGGGCACCTGTAATCCCAGCTACCCGGGAGGCTGAGGCAGGAGAATCACTTGAACCCAGGAGGCAGAGGTTGTAGTGAGCTGAGATCACACTATTGCACTCCAGCCTGGGCAACAAGAGAAAAACTCCATCTCAAAAATAAAAATAAAAATACACAGAAAATAACAAGTGTTGGCAAGGATGTGAAGAAATTAGAACTCTTGTGTTCTGTTTGTGGGATTGTAAGTGTGGCCATTATGGAAACGGTATGGAAGTTCTTCAAAAAAATAAATATAGAATTACCATACAATCCAACAATCCCACTTTTGGATATTTATATATATAATTTACATATATATGCACACATAAAATATATATGCATATAAAATATATAGGATGTCAAGGAGATACTTGCACATTCATGTTCGTTGCAGCATTATTCACAACATTTATAATAACCAAGAGGTGGAGCAACCTCAATGTCCATCAACACATGAATGGATAAAGAAAATGTGGGAGGGATGTGTGTGTGTCAGTGTGTGTGTTACCTGCATACAATGGAATTTCTTTTTTCTTCAACTTTTAAGTTCAGGGGACATGTGCAGGATGTGCATGTTTGTTACACAGGTAAACATGTGCCATGGTGGTTTGCTGCACAGATCATCCCATCACCAAGGTATTAAGCCCAGCGTCGCTTAGCTGTTCTTCCTGATGCTCTCCTTCCCCCAACCCCCAACAGGCCCCAGTGTGTGTTGCTCCCCCCTCTATTTGTCCATGTGTTCTCATCATTCAGCTCCTATTTATAAGTGAGAAAATGCAGTGTTTGGTTTTCTGTTCCTGTGTTAGTTTGCTGAGGATAATGGCTTCTAGCAACAACCATGTTTCTACAAAGGACATGATCCTGTTCCTTTTTATGGCTGCATAGTACTCCATGGTGTATATGTACCTCATTTTCTTTGTCCAGTCTATCACTGATGGGCATTTAGGCTGATTCCATGTCTTTGGTATTGTAAATAGTGCTGTAGTAAACATATGCATCTATGCATCTTTATAATAGAATGATTTATATTCCTTTGGGTGTATACCTAGTAATGGGATTGCTGGGTCAAATGGTATTACAATGGAGTATTATTTAGCCTCAAGAAACAAGGAAATCCTGTCATCTGCTACAACATGGATGAACCTTGAGGACATTATGGGAAGTGAAATAAGCCAGTCACAAAAAGATGAATACTGCATGATTCCACTTCTGTGAGGCATCCAAAGTAGTCAGGCTCTTAGAAACAGGAAGTAGAACGTGGTTGCCAGGGGCTGGAGAGAGGGGAAAGGGTGAGTTCAATGGATACAGAGTTTCAGTTTTGCAAGATGAAGTTTTAGGGATCTGTTACACATAACACTACTGTACTGCACAATTACAAATGGTTAAGATGGTAAGTTTTATGTTTTTTACTGCAATAATAAAAAAAAAGACACTGCCACACAGGTGATCCAGCGGCCCTAAGCCTTCAGTGGAGGTTACTCTGCACGGAGGATTGCCCCCCTTACTGAGCTTCATTTGGTACATTATGCAGCCTTCAGGACAATTAGATAAGAGGTGCTGAGTTTCTTAAACGAGCAATCAGTAGGAGCCAGGCAGCTCATTATCATAAGGTTGGCATTATCATCAGTTCACTCTCTAGTTATCAGGTTTTTGTTCAGCTTCTGTTTTTGCTGCTATTGTTTTGAGTCCTGTCCCTGATTGATTTTGGAAGGAGGACTCCACCAGGGGCAGTAAGGAAGCAGAACTGCATGTATAGAAAAGGAGCTTCCAGGGTCTGGGAGCTGTCAGTGGTTTATTTATATTCCTTTGTACCCCACCTCTTTTCACAATGACTCCTTATAGACAGTAGCCCAGGTTCAGTGGGGAGAAGGAATATCAGTTGTCTTGACAGCCACTCTAGGTAGTAGCTTGCAAAATAGACAAATGCTAATAGAACACAATCCTGATTCTGACTCAGAAGCACACTGACAAGGGAAAAGCCTTTCCATTCGTCTTCATTGGGAGCCGCAAGTGGCAGTCTGAGGCACTCCCTATGGGGATAGGTAATGTAAATGTAAACATTGCCGGGTTATTTAGTATTGCAAAATGTGACATGAAGATCATGGCTTTCTTTTTGCCTTTCTGTGACCTTGTCTCTTTGGAAATTTTTACTAGGTTATTATCTTATCTGTTTTACAGTTCCGAAGCCACTAGATCTATTATTAGCAAGCACGATCGTGCCCAGAGCCCTATGCTTAACACTGGATGGAAAATGCAAATCAAAATCACAATGAGATATCACCTCACTCCAGTGGATGGCAACTACTTAAAAAAACACATGCCTGTAATCCCAGCACTGTGGGAGGCCGAGACAGGCATACATTGTGTGAATGAATGACCGAAAAGAAATAAGGTTAAGGTCAAGCGTGGTAGCTCACACCTGTAATCCCAGCACTATGGGAGGCCGAGGTAGGAAGATCGCTTGAGCCCAGGAATTCGAGACCAGCCTGGCCAACATAGTGGGACCCTGTCTCTACAAAAAATACAAAGATTAACCAGGTTTGGTGGTGCATGCCTGTAATCCCAGCTACTCAGGAGGTTGAACATCGCTTGAGCCCTGGAGGCCGAGGCTGCAGTGAGTCGTGATTGCACCACTGCACTCCAGCCTGGGTGACAGAGAGCAAGACCCTGTCTCAAAACAGAAAAAAAAAAAAAAAAAAAAAAGATTAAGTGAAATAGCAAGGTCAGGTCCTTCCCTCCAGAAGGTTATGGTCTTTCAGGAAAAAAAAAAAAAAAAAAGCATGCCTGTGAATGAAGGGGCTTAAATAATTGTGACATAAGAATATAATACATACACACACCCATGTGAAGAAGAATGCCCGCAGAGTGAGATAGGGGCTTTTTAAAAGACAGAATTCCTACCTCTCCAGTCTTCAGCATCCCAGAAAAAAATTTATATCCCTTTAGGCCGGGTGCGGTGGCTCACGCCTGTAATCCCAGCACTTTGCGAGGCTGAGGCAGGTGGATCATGAGGTCAGGATTTCAAGACCAGCCTGACCAACATGGTGAAACCCCATCTTTACTAAAAATACAAAAATTAGTCAGGGGTGATTATGCACACCTGTAATCCCAGCTACTCAGGAGGCTGAGGCAGGAGAATCACTTGAACACGGGAGGTGGAGGTTGCAGTGAGCCAAGATCACACCACTGTACTCCAGCCTAGGTAACAGAGTAAGACCCCATCTCAAAAAAATAAAATAAAATAAAATATGAGTATTGCTGCATAAAGTGAGTGCATTCTGAGAAAGAACTACCATATCTAACTGGTAGGCCTGGTTTCCTCCGCTTATGAAGAGAAGGTATAAAATAAATTCAATCCATAAAAGAAAGTGGTATTGGATCCAGCAGATTCTGAGGTAGATCTCGGGAGAGTACAAGTGTGCTTGAAAAATCAAAAGGCTGGAACTAAGCCTTTAATACCTCACAGCAAGCTGGAGGTTCAGTTTGGACTGCTGAACAGAATGCAACAAAATCCAGTCAATTATTTTCACCTCTATAGCCCAGCAAAGAGTAAACCATTTTTCAGCTGAAATTTTTTCTCACTCTGCGTTTTTGTCATCCTTCCCTACTTGATCGTTCCTTGATCCACCCACCCCAGTAACTGGTCACTTCTACTTTGAAACAGGGAAAGATAGACTCACAGCTGGGGGCTGGAGCTTATGAGAATGGGGAAAGACAGCCACAAACATCTGCTCCTGCCAGAGACCTCAGAAGAGAAAATAAAGGAAAGCTGTTTATGTTTTCCTGAATTTCTGGTTAGTAGATTACTCCAGAGAGAAACATTTAGAAGCTTTGACCTCACTTTTTGACCTTCAAATATATGCATATTCCCATGGCAGGAGCATAGCCAGTCTGACCTCACAGGTCTCACCCCCTTGGGGCCAATCTGACAAGGAGAAGGGAAGGAGGGACAGAGAAGGGCCCCTCCCGCTGACTTCCCTGCACCCTCAGACAGGGGATAACACAGTCCTGGGACAGCTTCTGTATTAAGGGCCTCCTCACCCACCCATCTCACAAAGCTCTTTGAAAGGCTAATGTTCTAAAACTCCTAGGACAGACATTTTAAAAGGATGTATTTTAAATCTCAATTTTGAAAACGTTCCTACTGTCATTCTGCAAGCAACGTTAGTTCTCAAATGATGCCCTAATGGGCTCTCTTTTTTTAGGTAACTTTTCTGATTTTAACAAAATACTACATGTTAATTATAGAATATCTCAAAAACAGAAATAATCAAAAGAGGTAAAAGAATTATCTTTTTAAAAATGTAACCATTGGGCCGGGCGCGGTGGCTCAAGCCTGTAATCCCAGCACTTTGGGAGGCCGAGACGGGCAGATCACGAGGTCAGGAGATCGAGACCATCCTGGCTAACACGGTGAAACCCTGTCTCTACTAAAAAATACAAAAAGCTAGCCGGACGAGGTGGCGGGCGTCTGTAGTCCCAGCTACTCGGGAGGCTGAGGCAGGAGAATGGCATAAACCTGGGAGGCGGAGCTTGCAGTGAGCTGAGATCCGGCCACTGCACTCCAGCCCGGGAGACAGAGCGAGACTCCGTCTCAAAAAAAAAAAAAAAAAAAAAAAAGTAACCATTTTATTTTGAAACCTGCTTTTTTTATTTGACAATATTTCTACTACTTTTCCATGATACACAGATCCCTCTAGACCTTGTTTTTACTGGCTGCTCAACTTTTAGTTCTATACATTTATCATTTAGCCAATCTCCTATTGGGATGATTTTTCTTTAATTTTAACTTTCTAATTTTTCCACTACTTTAAAAAAATCTTACCAAAAAACAAAATCCTTGAAGCTGTATCTTCCCATATATATCCTTGATTATTTCCTCAGGGTAACTTTGAAAAGCAAAACCAGTGGGTCAGGTATCTGCATCCTCATAATGGGTCATGTTCTGGTTGTCATGTATAACCAGCTTTGGAAACCACTCTTGGGTGATAAAGTAAATTATCAAAGGTTTTTTTTTCCCCAATAGCCAAGCATTTATGAGCCCCGGCAGGGGCCGTGTGATGTAATGAAAGTCCCCATCGCTGAGAGTAAGCAGTGGTCCAGGATGCCCGGCTGCCCCTTTGTCCTAGTTTGTTTTCTTGCTGTAAAAGCAGTACTGAGGCTGGGTCATTTATAAAGCAGAGAGATTTATTTGGCTCATGGTTCTGCAGGCTGTGGAGCATGGCACCAGCGTCTGCCTCCGGTGAGTGCTTCAGGCGGCTTCCACTCCTGGCAGAAGGTATAGGTAAACTGTGTGCAGCAGTCACGTGGTGAGAGAGGAAGCAAGAAAGAGGAGGGGGTGCCAGGCTCTTTCCAACAACTCATTCCCCAGGAAACCAAGAAGGAGAACTCAGTCCCGTAAGGACAGCAGCAGGCCATTCAAAGTGAGCCACTCCAATGACCCAAACACCTCCCAGGCCCCACCTCCAACATCGGGGATCAAATTTCAGCATGAGATTTGGAGGGTCAAAAATCCAAACTAACGGCTGGGCACAGTAGCTCATACCTGTAATTCCAACATGTGGGAGGCCAGGGCGGGTGGATCGCTGGAGTTCAGGAGTTCAAGACCATTGTGGGCAGCATGGCAATACCCCATCTCCACAAAACATACAAAAATTAGCCGAGTGTGGTGGTATGTGCCATAGTCCCAGGTACTTGGGAGGCTGAGGCAGGAGGATTGCTTGAGCCCAGGCAGTGAGCTGTGATGGTGCCATTGCCCTGTAGCCTGGGGACAGCAAGATCTTGTCTCAAAAAAAATAAAATCTGGGTGTGGTGGCTCATGCCTGTAATTCCAGCACAATGGGAAGTCAAGGCAGGTGGATCACTTGAGGCCAGGGGTTCGAGACCAGCCTGGCCAACATGGTGAAATCCCATCTCTACTAAAAATACAAAAATTAGCCGAGCATGGTGGTGCATGCCTATAGTCCCAGCTACTTGGGAGGTTGAGGCACGATAATCACAAGAGGCAGAGGTTGCGGTGAGCCAAGATGGTGCCACTGCACTCCAGCCTGGGCGACAGAGCAAGACTCTGTCTCGAATATGTATCTCCAAACTATAGTACCTCCACACCCAGCAAAGCCCTGACCTCATGGAAACGGCTATGCAATGGCTCCACTGTGAATTCTCAAACCTCCCCTCAAGCTCTAACACAAGAGGACTCCCTCCAACACTGGAAAAGAGAGTGAGGACCAACAATTGCATAATATTTATGTATATGTACAGTTTGTTTTATTGTTATTGCTCCTTCCGTTTTCTTCAGTTTGTTTTTAAACAGCAGTAACAATATTTCTCAGAAACAGAGGGCTATGTACAACCTTGTAACATACTTCCTTGACAGTTTAAAAAAATCATCGGCCCTCTCCAGCACCTCAGAGCTCGCCTGCATCTGTGTACTGTATTTCTTTAGGGAAGAGCAATTAGTCAAGAGAAAGCTGAAGCCCATGACATCTCTGACATGACTATGGCTTTCTTCTGAAATGTGATGGGCCATAAGAGCTTTTCAGACATTTCTCTGAGAATAAATGCCAGGCAGGCTTCATTTGCCAGTGACAGAACTGACCTATGGCACACTAAACAGTGACTAATCCACAGAATCAAAACAGGTCAATGCTCCAGGTGGGGACTGGCCTTCGCCAGGAGACCACTAGCTTCTGGTTCCAGAGGTATCACTGGGCAAGGTAGAGTTGTGTGGCCTGTTCCTATTAACTTGAGTGTGAAAGTGCTTCAACGGGGGGTTTGCTGCTGAGTTAGTGATAGTAGAGGGAGCCAGTGGAGCCCCTGTTAGTTATCATTCTTCCTGGTAAGAATGCCTTCGCTTGCAAATATGTGCTGTTTCATTAAGAAAGTCCTTATAAAATGATGTTTTCAGGCACAATGAGAGCTACAGCAGACAGGCCCCCGAGAATCCCTTAAGTCAGATAAAGATAGATCAGGCCCATGGGAGAATGATCACCACCTTGTAGCTCAGAAATCTAAGACACAAACGGCATTTCTGACCACCCTAACCTGTAAACCTGAGAGAGAAACAAACATTTCAATTCCCCTGCTTTCTCTCTAATCATACAATATTCTCAGCTGAACAGCAGTAGCCTTTGCTAAATCCTCTTGTGTCATTCAGTTGCTGTTCAAAGCAGATGTCCCAGGCATGTTTAGAAAGTGTCTTGTGTGGCCACCTTGACTGAGTTGAGAATATTTATTCCTATCCAACATTCACTTTCAATAGCCATCTTCTCTCTTTTTTTGTAATATTGACATAATTTGAAGAGCCTATGGTGTGGAAAAATGAGACTAAATAAATCACAATTCTGGCCCATCACATTGGCCTAAACCCATCAGGCAATTTAAATATGAGATCCCTGAGGTTCAGACAGGTTTACAGCTAAGGGCAAAAACTATTCAAGGACAAAACTGAGTATGAAAATGTGTTATATAAACACAGATGTAACATTTAATACATATGTAATAGCTAGCAAAATGAATTGAGGAAACTTTCAGATGAGAAAAATAGAAAATCTGAACCATCTACCAGGCAAATTTTCTCTATTGTGAACAATGTATTGACCTTTTACATAAGTATCATACAGCTCTCATTATCAGTCCCAATGTATAAAATGGTATTTGAAAAGAGAAATGGCGGCATATTTCATAGGCCAAAGGACCATAAGATGTTACAGTGAGCATTTCATTGCCACGAGTACAAATGTGTGGAAAATTACAGATATCAATTCTGAAGCACATCGGTGTTCAGTGAGACCCTGAAAACCTGGCATTCTCATTTGCCCCTTCTGAGCTAAATAAGAAAATGATGCAACATCTCTGTGATGCTTTAAAAGAATCGTTGCATTGATGGTTTTGCTCTGCCAGGTATACTGTTACAGGATGTCGTCTGGCACAGTCTCGCAAACTGTATCCTTGGAACTGATGGGTTTTGTTTACCAAGTTCACATAGATCCCACCGCCCACATACACAACTAGAAGTGGAGCAAAGGTGTTAAAGGCTGTTGGAGGCTCTACCGTGAGCCACTTTAAAAAACATCATAGGACTGCAATTCTGTCTGCAACCATTTGTTATAGGCAAGAGCAGATCACAGGAATAAGTACCAACCTCTCAGCCATGATTTGCGGTGGAAGAATGGCTGAGAGAGGAATTAAGCAGGAATGGCTGAGCAGTGCAACAGACATCAGCCGAGGTATGAGAACTAAGTAAAATGGATGGAAGGAAAAACTTCAACTCTGGGCCTTAGCCCTAACTGCTCTGAGCCAAAGATGAATTTAAGCTCCTCTTATTCCTCATCTTTACACTTGGTCTTAGCTTGCAATAACCATTTCCGGGGAGAAGCACTTTACTAATGAAACTGGTAATGTGGTGGAAATTATGAGATGCCGTCTCATCTTTTATTTCACAACATCTCTTTCTCATCATGTCCTGTCCTTTAAACAAAAGCAGCACATCCTAAATCGGAGGGTAAAAGGAAAGAATAAATTAAAATTAATTTTGAAGTCTTTTTTTTTTTTTTTTTTGAGGTGGAGTCTCACTCTGTCACCCAGGCTGGAGTGCAGTGGTGCGATCTCTGCTCACTGCAACCTCCATCTCCCGGGTTCAAGCAATTCCCCTGCCTCAGCCTCCCAAGGAGCTGGGATTACAGGCGCTTGCCACCAAGCCCAGCTAATTTTTTTTTGTATTTTAGTAGAGACAGGGTTTCACTATGTTGGCCAGGATGGTCTCGATCTCCTGTCCTCGTGATCCACCTGCCTCACCCTCCCAAAGTGCTGGAATTACAGGCGTGAGCTGCCACACACAGCCTGAAGTCATTTCTTAAAATTATCCAGCTTTCCTTATATTCATTGGAAATTCCCCAGAATGTCTTAAAACTAAGACCAGAAATTGATGGAACTACTTATGTTTCAGGCTTATCCTTAGATGGAAGCCCTGGGACAGACCACTTCCCTGACCCAAAAACAGCATGAAGTGAAAGTCCATTTTATACCAAAATATCATCAGAAGAAAAAAACGGGAAGAAAATCTAAATTAATAGAGTTCTTTTTCGGGGGGCAGTGAGAAATACCACCCAGATCATACATTTGTATAATATTATCCAAATTGCTCCTAACTGATATTTTAGTAATTGGGTGGGGGCGGGGGGAGTATTTTGAATGAACATGAGGAGCAAAGAGGAAGAAGGTGAGAGAGCGACTCCAACTGACACACCCATTGTGACAGTCATATGTAGAGATATGCATCTGTGAAAATACAGATTCTATTCACAGGACCTGAGTACTAGGGGAATCACTGTTTTCTCCACTGGGGCGTTCTTCCTAAGGCACTATACCTTCAAGCATAAAAGCAAAGCAATAAACCCAATTTAACATACCCTGCATAGAGAAGACATGCCAGTGAAGACATCATAATGTCCATTTGGTCGCCATTTAATTTCAGAGTCTCCGTTCCAAAATGTCACCTGGGCAAGGCTTTCTCTTAAATGGATTCATTCCTCAAATCAACAAAGCTTTTGGTACAAGGCACTTACTTTGGCACTGTGAGGAATGGAAAGATTAATAAGCCACAGCTGTTATCTGATAGGCAAAGCCAAGACAATCCTATCAGCAAGTAAACCGCAGCCAACATGTGCTCAGAAGAGGGAAAGGCGCATTTTCTCTGTGAGCTTATCAAGGAGGGCTGCAAGAATATGGCGGCATCTGAGCTGAGCCGGGTTTTAGGAGGCGGAGAGGCTGTAGGGTAATCCAGTCATAGGCAAAATCAATGCAAGCAAGAGCTGGGGCTGAGGCATGGAAAGGAGTGTGACTGGAATGTAAGGTGTCTTCCCAAGAGACAGTGGGAGGCAGACAAGGCCCACAGTGCAGGCCCAGGCCATCCATAGAGGCAAGACAGAGCGGGCAATCAGAGCAGTGGGGCAACAAAGGAGTCCCTGGAGCTGGGGGCCACAAGGACAATATTGCAGCCATGGCAGTGTTGCAGGTGATCAGAGACAAGGGCCTCCACCCGGGTGGGAGTGGAAAGCCAGGCAGAGACACAGGAGCTACAGTTTCCCGATTAAGGGAAACCAGAGGAGGACAAACCCTGAGGCTTGGCTCCTGAGTGACTGCTGGCAGAGGAGAGATGTGGGAGTGGAAGAAGATAGCAGGTTTAGGGCAAAGGACAAGGTCATCATTAGAAAATCCAAGAAGGCTCGGCGGCCTTCTAAAAGGCAACAGGCTACCATGCAGAATCTAGGCTGGTGCAATTACAGGCTCACCAGGAGATGATTCTGTTCATTTTCTCCTCCCCAGGCAGTTCCATGTCGACTTCCCCAGACAGCTGAGCCAGATACATATCTAGGAAAGAAGATTCCACTGACACTCGCTCCCCATTTTAATTGCCTTCAAGGGAGAATTTATTTGTGGATAATCTAAATCATCCTCCCCCAATCTCTGTGTCTTTCCTATTAATACGATGCACAGAGAGCACAGAACCACCATCGTCATCCTATGGTTCTCTAAGAAGTGCTCATTCTGTCTAGTCAGTATCAAAACATTTACATCCTGTTGATGTGGGTTTGGACTCTATATTATATAGAGATCTATAAGGAGTTACCTAGTTATTTAGCTAGTGATACAAAATGTCCATAAACTACTTTATATTGCCAATTAATATATTTAATATTTAATGTTATAAACCAACATGTAATATATGACTTTTAAATTATTCAGTCCATATATGTTTTCATTAGGGAAGAACATTTTATTCGCATACTTATGATACCATCTCAAGACTTAATATGGCTTAATTCTATTAATAAAAACTAATTTAAAAGTCATTATCTTTTTTAATTACAGCTTTTGATTTAGTTCTACCCTGCTCTGCAAATATGGGTAGCTGGAGCCATCATTCAATTGGTCCATAACTAACTCTGGTTTTTGTTTTTTAGAGCTACCATGATTTGCTTGGTAGAGGAAGTTGATCAAAAGGAATGTCCTCATAGGCCACACATGCAGCCCCATGACTTGGCCATATCTCAGCTTGTCAGAGCTCTACGCAGATATTTACCCTCAGATGAATGTGTTAGTGAATTCTATTCCAGGTCAAATCTTTAGCTTGCAGAAGACATGTTGAAGGTAATTCAAAATGTGTGGTCAGCAGTCTCACCTATGATGATGACCCAGATTTTCACTGGGCGTGATACTGGACACATTCCTTTTTTTTTTTTTTTTTTTTTTTTGAGACAGAGTCTTGCTCTGTCACCCAGGTTGGAGAGCAGTGGTGCAATCTTGGCTCAATGCAATCTCCACCTCCCGGACTCAAGCAATTCTGCTGCCTTGGCCTCCAGAGTAGCTGGGATTACACATGCCCATCAACATACCTGGTTAATTTTATTTTATTTTTTTAGTAGAGACAGGATTTCCCCACTTTGACCAGGTTGGTCTCAAACTCCTGACCTCAAGTAATCCACCCACCTTGGCCTCCCAAAGTGCTGGGATTATAGGCATGAGCCACCGTGCCTGGCCCACATTCCTATTTCTGGTCCTTTTAGGCCCCAGAGAAAGTGGGATGCCTTCCCTTGGTATTAAGTTCCTAACTCTCCTGAATTTCTCAACAGTGTGTTTATCATTCAAGTTCTTCCAGGTCTAGGACACCGGAAACCATCTAGTTGTTAACCTTGGCATTGACGGGAAGGATGCAAGGCCACTGAATGTCCAATAGAGCAAGTATCACAAGGCTTATATATTAGCACTTAGTATAGCATGGCTGCTGGCAGGGAGAAGTTAAGGGAGAGAGAATGGAGATGAAATGTAACATCTCCCATCCAGAGTATGGGTTCTGTGGGATAAGGCTATAAAGCACCCTGCACGCACACTCTTTACTAAGAGAACTGTACATAACTGTAAAGGAAACTGGAGTCAGGCTCTGATTAAGTGAATCTTCAGATCTCAGATGAAGGCAAAGAGGGCTTGTCTCACATATAAACATAACCGTAAAATTGTTGACTGGAACTGAAAAGGCTCATGAAAATGCCATCATTATTCAGCTTCTTTTTCTCAAAGATGCATTTCTGAGGGACTTTTCTATATCTTTGTATCACTCAGTATGTAATTCTATTAAAGTGCTTAACACATTGTATCATATTTATTTCTTCAGGTATTCTTCTCCCTTCCCTAGAATGTGAGCTCCTCAAGGTCATGAAGAGCAGAGTTTCTAAATTCATTTTCATATTCCCAATGGCTAGCACACTGCTCTACCTTAAGGATATGGATAGGTCACCCAGTGTTTGATGAAATGAGTGAATGGATGAATGAATGACAAAACTAAAGAAAACAAGACCCCAACCAAAGATCATTAAATGGCTGTTGCTGTTCTATATACCTATGTCTCTACAATTTAAGTACATCCTTAGATTTACTTTTGTTTTGGTTTTATTTTATTTATTTTTTTACTTATTTATTTTTGAGATAGAGTCTCGCTCTGTCACCAGGCTGGAGTTCAGTGGCACAATCTCGGCTCACTGCAACCTCTGCCTCCCAGGTTCAAGCGATTCTCCTGCCTCAGCCTCCCAAGTAGCTGGGACTACAGGCACGTGCCACCACGCCCGACTAATTTTTGTATTTTTAGTAGAGACGGGGTTTCACCATGTTGGCCAGGATGGTCTCTATCTCTTGACCTCGTGATCCGCCCGCCTTGGCCTCCCAAAGTGCTGGGATTATAGGTGTGAGCCACTGCACCCGGCCACATCCTTAGATTTCTAAGAGAGACTTATCAAATAAAGTCTCTTGAGTCCTAAGTTTCTATTCACATTTGGCCTTTATTCCCATTTTTAGCAAAAGGTAACACTGAGATTCTATGAAAGGCCACCTTAACTTTGCCATTCATTCCATCTCTTAATGGGAGCCAATTGTGTGTGCGCACACACACACACGCACACACACACACACACACACACGGTACATTAGCCTCACAAGGGCACTGACTTTGTCTATCTTGTTGATCATTGTATCCTGACCACCTACCAAGTCCCCAAAAATATGTGTCAACTGAAAAAATGAATTAAAGATTTCACAGTGTTCTGTCGTACTAACCAGTCTTCCATACTGCTGTGAAAAAGAAAAGGAACAAAAAGCTATACTAAAACTCAGCATTGATTCAAAGTGATTTGCTAGTGTTCAGCAAAAGGAGAATCTAGAGTCTGCAGATGTGTTAATGCCATTGTGAGTGGCTCTTACACCTCTATCATTCTGTCTCTGGAATGGCAGTAACTGCAACTGACCTGTCTTCCTCATAGCTATGTCCGAGAGAGGAAAAAAAAGATCTCTTCTCTAGTCCTATACAGACATACACACATGCCCGTATTAGTTAAAGCAGCCATATGTCTACTTAGAAATAATGAATGACAAACTTAAAAGGTGAGAGAATGCTATAGGAACTCTGGGTCCTGAAAAGGAAACATTAATGGAACTGTAAAGTTTGGAGTTGGGGGAGTCACATTATTTTAATGAATATTTCTCATAAAATAATAGAATAACAATGCCCTCCTCATAACAGAAGTGCAAGTTATGACACAAATTATCCCCATCAGTTTTTCATTTACCTTTAATCATGCTACCCTGGGAAAATAAAGGAGTAAAGAGAAGGAGCTTGAACCTGAAAGACTTCTATTCTAGTAACTGGCCCAATCCATTGTCACTATTCTTTTTTGCATTTGCTTTAGGTGAAAGTCTGGCAAAAATCAAATTTAGTAAAACTAGTAATTATACCAAAAATACATTAGTTCTCAGTTTGTTAGTTTTTGAGGCTGAAACTTACACCTATTATGGTTTATAATTATTTCCCCTCACTAAATTGTGGATTCCTGTGTTCTAGGGAAAGGCATTGCCAAAAATAAAGTGCAAGGCTGCTTAGTCTTCACTCTTTCCTAAGCAAACAACAATGTGAAAAGTTGACCGTGAAGACATCGTCTGTACATCCGTTAAAATTTCTTTGACTCGCTCGACTCATTCAAGCTTAAATGCTAAAAAAGAAGAAGGCACTGACAGGCCATCCTCTGGGATTCTCTGAATCCTGAATCCAGCTTTGTCAGTTATTTCAAGTGGATATAAATGGAGATTTTTGGCCAATCCTTTCCACCCCCAGAGGTCAAGGGAGCAGCTGCACTTCTAAAAATTAATCTAAAACTATGTTCCCAACAAAACTTTCTCTTGACCTTTAGGGCTGATAGGAAGCTCCCGAGTATTATACAAACTGGCGATGCAGATATTTTCCCACCCCATACCCCACCTGCCACACACAGAAACAATGGGTCCATTCAGCTCACCTAGGACATGATCCAAGGCCTTTTGTATCAATTTTAGTTACCAAAAGATGGTTCAAAAAAACACTATTTTTATGCGTTAAGCCTCTTCTTGTCAGGTGGTATAGGTAAGAAAAGTAATATCCCACTCTATATGTATATAATGCTTTTATCTAATTATTTCATACAAGGCAGCTTTGTGAAGAAGGCAAGGGAAGTAGTTAACATTTAACATTTAGGAAAACTGAGGCCATGCCTTGCCCAAGGTCACACAGCTAAGAAGCAACAGACAATGTAATTGAACCGGTCCTCTGAGAAAGAACGATAATATTCTTTCTCCTATGTTGTGCCCTGCTGATCTGATTCAAAAGCTTTCTTTAAGGGGATGGTGGTGTATCCCGGCAAATTGTATATATTGCTGTACTGATGAAGCCCTGTGTCGTGGGGTCTGGCAATTGTATCAGTCAGGGGCATTTGGCATCCCCAGATGTCCCCAGCTCTGAAACTCCAAATCTAGATAAAGCTTATTTATCGGGAGTAATTTCAAGAGATTCAGTCCAGCCCAAGGCCTTCAGAGCACCTCCAGAAGGTTAGGTCTGTTTTGGCAGACCAAATGATAACAAGAGCATTTACTTCTTATTAACAATGTGCCTGGCACACTAAGTTATTGAGCCCACTTAAACCTCACAACAACTCTGAGGTAGGTACTCTACTCACTCACTTTGCTAATAAGAAAACCAAGGCTTAGAGCATTTCAGGTGACCTGCTTGGTCAGGGAGCATGATCAAGGACTAGAAGCTGGGCAGTTTGACTTCACAGGCCAGACTTAAACCCTGCACTACAATAGCCCAGAGGAGTTCACGCCCTCTTGATCAGCCTATAACCCTCCAGACACTCCCAAAATTCAACCAGACTCCAAGCCATTACAGAGAATGTTTTCTTACAAAGTAGCAGCCCACCCCCATTGGCTCAACACATACAATGTTTGCCAGAATCAGAAACATTGGCAATCAGAGCTGCCATGTTAGCGCTTTAAGATTATCGCATGGTTCCTCTTTGGGTAACTCATCAAAACATGTAAGCTTAACCAAAGAATGTATTCCTCAACCGCTGGGCACCTGAACAAAGACCCCATGACCCTGACTCTTTGGAATCAACAGCAAACCTCTTCAAGGACCTTCCTTTATTAATCCAGGAAGAAAGGATAAAGTAAATAACACCACTGATTTGCGATCAGAAGGAGCAATTTAGGCCCATGTCTCATGTCCTATACTCACGGATGCTCTCAGTATCCGTGTGAATGGAACCATCCTTCAGCCTTGGAAAGTGGACCCCAGTGAAGGGAGCAGCTCTGCCAGCCCACAATGCAGCAGACCCCTTTGTCTATTGCAGAGCAGGTTGTGGGGGGTCCCAGCTGCTCATTTCCTCCATGCCAAACCTCTTCACCTCTCCCACACAGCAGCCTCACTTGTAGGATTAGGGTTCTGTCAGTCTTTTTTGGCAGGAAGGCCTACTTAAAGAAGGCCCATTCAATGAACTATTCATGCAGAGGGCGTAGCAGGGCATCAAGTCTGGTAGGTTCTGGCCATAGCCTACCAACTGGCATTCAGGGAGCTGACTTTCCAGGCTTTTGTTTTGTTTTTGTTTTGTTTTGCTTTTTTTTCTGAAACCGCATCTTATTCTGTCACCCAGGCTGGAGTACAGTGGTGCAATCATGTCTCACTGTAGCCTCCCACTCCTCGGCTCAAGCAATCCTCCTACCTCAGCCTCCCTGGTAGGAGTCCAAGCATGCACCACCACACCCAGCTAATTTTTGTATCTTTTGTAGAGTCAGAATCTTGCTATGTTGCCCAGGGTGGTCTCAAACTCCTGGGCTCAAGCGATCCTCCCACCTTGGCCTCCCAGAGTGCTGGGATTACAGGTGTGAGCCACCACACCTGGTAACTTTCCAGGTGATAGGAGCCTTAGTGAGCAGCTTTGCAGCAAACTGGCTAGAGGTTGCAAAGCTCCCAACCTCAAAAATTTCCCATTATGTCTCTCATTCAACCAAACTCGTATCGCTATTTTGAAAGAATCCTTTCTGTGTGTTTGTGTTTGGCTGTCTTAGTATCCCAACCCAAGGAGCCTCAAGTGGTTTCTAGGACAGTGTCTGAGGCTGAAGGAGCCTTCCATTGCACACTGCAGTCTCAGGTAGCTGGAATGAGTGGTGGAAGTTTATCTTTCCACAGAGACTCACATTAAAGCACACAGACTTCAGGTGAGAAGAATCAGAGGTGGTCTCTAGTACTAAAGGAGCTTGAGTTAGTTTCAATCTTTCCCCATCAACAGGCCACAAGCATTCAACAAAGCGCTGGTGGAGGGTCAAAGGATGCACAGGCAGACAGTGAGATTTCTCTGGACAGCAGCAGGCACCTTTTCAGGCTCCTCCAGAATGATCTAGCCGCCTTGGAAGAATGACTTACCGAAAGGCCTCTCAGAGGATTAACAGCTCCAGTTAGCGCCTTAACGGTTGTCATTTATTTCAGTGCCGTCAGCAATCATTCCTGAGTTGAGCCGTAATGAAGAGAATGATGTAAATGTGCAGGCAGACTTCAAGAGGGTTTAGACGTCTCCGTGGGAGGTGTAACGTCATGCCCATTGCCACCCGACCTGACTCGGGGCTGCCTCTGAGGCGAGGTGACCGGCCCGGGTGTGGTTCCCAGAGGTCCTCCCGCGCTTCCAGAGCTGAGCCCCGCTGCTCTACGTCTACCTGAGGGATCCTCAGGATCCCCTCATTCCCAGTCGAGGGACCACCACCTGAACTCTTGTGGGGTGACCTTACCCACCCAGGGAAGGTTGAGAAAGGGGTGGAATCGGGCGCCCCGTTCCTGACCCTGCGCTGAGCCGGGCGGGGTAGGGAACCCGTGGGGATGTGAGGCTGCGGCACCAACAGGGGCCGCCAGCGAGCGCCCGTCCTCCTTCCTGCTTGTGCCTCCCCTCAACCTCGCTCCGCTTACAGAGGGTGAGGAAGACTAGAATTCAGCTCTCACTCCCGCCCGCCTGCAAGGTGATCCAAAGGAAGTCGCTTACCCTCGTGGCATTTTCCTTTGGAAAAGACATACAAAAATAGTCCCCGCCCACAAGCCCCAGAGGGTTGCCCCAAGAGCACAACGAGATGTCTCAGGAATGCTCTGGCAATAGCGGCCTATTTGCACGAATTATTATTACTAATAATGTCTTCCTTGTTCAAGTCAAACAGACCTCTGTGTGAGCACAGTTGCACGTATGCTAGGAGCTGCCCTCTAAGTGACTCTACCCACACATTAATGTGAGGATTAACCCCCAAGCTGCAGAATGAATGGTATTAGCAGGTTGCTAGGAGGTTCATCCCGCAAAACTGCAGACATCCGCCTGGGTCTGTAGACTTCACGACTGAGCCAGAATGAAGCAAGTCTACTGCCCTGGAATAACTCCCCACATTTTTCAAGCAATTTCTGCAGTTCATTTGTTTCGAGCACCTTTGAATTCCTCTGGCATAATCACTCTACCCTTTGTCAACACAAAATGATTGTTTAAACGACTCAATCAGATCATGCCATGGGCGACTATTTCCATTTATTATGATTTATTGCCTGTTTAGCACCAATGTGCCAGGCACATTCAACAGAATCGCCTCTAAAATGGTTTTTCTTTCTGCTCTGGAGGCCCACAGAATAAAAACAACCTGCTCAGAGTAAAGGAAAGATCATCCACATTGATGAGGGTCAGTGACTAAGGACATCTTGGAAAAAAGGTCTAATTTTCCAAATGATAAAGAACAAGACTTTTTTATTGTGATGGGTCCTCCTATGGACCTCGAGCACAAAATAAATTGATTAAAGACCGAGAATTCCAGGTTTTCCACCAGGAAGGGAAGAGATTTGTCATGGATAAACCAAAGTCACACAATCCCTCTTGAAAGCAGGAATCTGGTATCACTGGTCTTTGGTCCCCAGAACCAGCCCCACACTGGCACCTTTAGATACCGAGTAAATGCTTAATTGAGTAATTTAGCTGTGAGAGATCACATCTGCAATTTAGAGAACTGAGATTTTTTTTAACTCAGTTTTTCAAAGAAGAGCCTGTATAATTTCAATTCTTCCCTCAGCTTATTGCCAGTCAAAGAGAGGAAGGGCCAGGTACTTGACTGCAGTGTCTGAATCAGCTGCAAATCTCAGGAATGTGTTACCTGGATAAACAGGCTCTAAGATGTTCTTTATAACAACAGCAACTAACTTACTAACTTAAAAAAAAAAAAAAAATCCTGTAAGTGAATATTGGACACCGATTAGAATCACTTGGGAAAACTTAAAAACACTATTACTGTATTATTCAGATACCCTCTCTGGAATCATAGCTATGGCAGTCAAGAGGTGTTGTTGTCCTGGCTATGCCGGTAACGTGACGTGAGTTAGGCTCAGTGAAAACGCCCACGAACTTAACTGAACCAACAGGCACTGTGAGGGTCTGAAAACAAAAACTGGCCTGTGAAGTATAGGATTTCTCATTCTTCCTGCAACTATCATTCACTTCAGTGTCCTGGCTGAAGCCCTTCTTTCTTTCCTCAACTTCAGTTCACCTACAGTTTACAAAGTGAACTCACGGGCTAAATGGTAACTTTAGAGCCATCTCGAACTTCAATGGGCATGTGAATCCCTGGAGAACTTGTTAAAATGCAGATTCAGATTCAGTGGGTCTAGGTGGAGAGTCTGCATTTCTAGCAAGTTCTCAGGTGATGCAGTCCACGGAGGACACTTTGAGTAGCAAGGATATAGAGACTCATACAAATTTTTTCCTGCAAATTTTACAAAGTATGTGATATCCTTAAAGTTTTTGCATTTAACAATACAGTACTACAATAAAATTAGAGTTTAACATCAAGTTGGTGTTTCATATGAATACATTACAGGTGCAGATCCTGATCTAGTTACACATATGTGAAATATATACATACGCCACGTTCATCTAAAAAATTAAGGCAGCTCCACTTTCAAGAAAGGGGAATGAGTAATCTCTGATTTCATTCTTCATCCAATTAATATTTACTCAGTACTTAACATGTGCCCAGCACTGTGTTAGCAGGCTGACATTGCAACAGTGAACAAGACAGATCCCAGTCCCTTTCTACCAGAATCTATATTCTAGTAAAGGGAGACAAACTTACAAAAAAAAGAGCGAACACAAATTATAGTAAGTGTTGTAAAAGAAACAAAGAAGGAACTAAAATAGGAAATAACCACTTTGGACAAGGTGGGAAGAGAGGCCTCTCTGAGGAGGTGATGCTGATGGCCAAAGATCTAATCCTGACACGTCTACTCCTGTGAAGAGATAAAGCACTGAGTTTTTAGACTCCAGACATGCACACAGCCCGGGAACCAGTTCCTACTGCTTTAGCAAAAGTACTGAACAGAAAGAAACGGGGACCATTCTACAGCAGGTCCACCAACATAAATCCTCTCCCCTCAGCTGAGATCTTTTTTCCAGCCATCCTTTGGCGCCCCCTCCCTGGGGTGCTGCACTGACACTCTCTGCAGGGGTTGCTGACACAGGAGGGTTTTTCCATGTTTGCGTCACACGTCTATAAAAATTCAAGGCTTGATAAACCACCATCTGTAAGGATAGTCAAATTGCTTCTTGTATTTCTTTCCAGCTCAATTTTACTTCTGACAAAGTGACTCCAATGAAAAAACTTATCTTGCACTAAAATGAAATTAAGCCTGCTTGAAATCGGCCATTATATATGAACCCTAAATGCTACAGAAATTGATACCAATCAGTTTGTTTCTAGGAAGGCATCCTGGGACTGTTTGCAGAAATAAAAATTCATAGGCAGGTTTTATCAACACCGATGAGGGCTCAGATGGTTCCAAATAGTCTCATCTTTTGTCCTTTATTATCACAGCAGGAAAGATGCAGGGGTCTTTCACAACACCACGGGTAGAAAGAAAAGGTTTTCTGCATCCTCAGCTGCCTTATGGAGAAAGAAGGCTGCAGCAACCAGGAGCTTGCAGCTGGAGCTAAGGACATCATAGGGCCCCTGCCACTCCACCCCCACCCTACATTTAAAGAGAGGCTTGTGACCCCAACTGGGCTAGGTACACCCAGGGCCACTGTCTGCCCAAGGCTCATGTTAATCAGCCCCTGCTTGCCTTTAGAGGAGCTCCTTTTACCTGGATGTCTTGGGGGCACTGGTTCTTGCACAGGGGAGTTATCCAGGTGGCAGACCTACCAGGTTCTCTGTTCATCCTTCTCTAGGGCTATCATAGCATCTTCTGCAGGCTACACGGGAAAGAAGCAATAGACCTACACCTCTCCTTTTCACTCCTTACGGGAGCTTTAGATAAAAGTTACCTAAAGGGGCCAAGCATGGTGGCTCACACCTATAATCTCAGCATTTGGGGAAGCCAAAGTGGGTGGACTGCTTAAGATCAGGAGTTCCAGACCAGCCTGGGCAACATGGAGAAACCCCTTATCTACAAAAAATACAAAAATTAGCTGGGCATGGCAGACACCTGTGGTCCCAGCTATTCAGGAGGCTGAGGTGGGAGGACTGCTTGAGCCCAGGAGGTCGAGGCTGCAGTGAGCTATGATCACCACTGTACTCCAGCCTGGGCAATGGAGCAAGACCCTGTCTCAAAAAAAAATAAAAAGTTACCTAAAGAGGGTAAAAGGGGACAGTCTCTGGATGAGCCACTTAACTTCACTAAACCTCTGTTTCTTCATCTGTGTAATGAAAACAGCAGCAGTATCTAATTCTTAGGTTTGTTATGAAACTTAAAAGGCAGAATGCATGCACAGCATTGAGTATGAACAGCACGTGCCCAGTAAATGTTGGCTGTTTTTTTTACCATTATTATTAGTATTTACAAGTGCTTACTATATGCCAAAAACCATGTTAGATGCTCATTTAATTTTTATGAAAATTTGCATAATTTTAATTTTTTAACAGCTCTTTGGGATAGATATTATATCACTTATGATTGGAGAAGTTAAATAATTTGCACAAAGCCACACAGCTGGTCAGAAGTGAAGCTAAGATCTATATCTACACTGCCTCACTCTAGATTTCAGTTCTTTCCTATCCTGGAGTTTGCCGATACTGACGTCACAAAGTCAGCTACTGAAATGGAATTCATTCAATAGGTAATCCACCTCAGGTTGCTACTGGCAAAAATTTGGATAATATGCCTTAAAAAATACACACACACACACACACAAACATGCGTTGGCCAATACCTGATGAAAAATGCTTTGAAATGTGAGGCTTTAAAATAATATTCACCACATTGTATTCTTACTGTTTTTAAAGTAAAATTAAATTTAACACAAATTTACTGTTGGGCAAAACTTTTTGGAAAGCACTACTAACAAAGAAGCTTTAGAATACAGTTTCTGTCTTCAAGGACTAAATCATTTAATTATGAAAGAAAGACATAAAAAGGAGAGTAAACACATGAAGAAGCAAGGGATAGGCTAAGGGTTTACTACAATAAAGTAAAAAAAAAAAAAAAGCCATTCAGACCACAATTAGATGTCAAACAAGAGGGTATATTTTAGGAAGCAGAATACAGGCTGGAATGACGAATGGAAGCCAGTGGCCAGATGGCCTGTCAGGATGATGCTGTAACATCTCACTTCAAGGCAATAAAGGCTGAGGTCAACCTCGGGAGAGTGGGAATGAACCCAAGCGATGTTCTGAAAAAATACTGAGGGAACTTAATGACTGATTTATAGAGAGATTAAGGGAAAGGAAGAGGTTAAAGGAGATTTCAGAATCACCACACTGGGCAGGTCCAAACCTGCTTGTTCAATCTGTTCTCAATCTCAGCTATGGCATCACCATCCACCGTCACACAAGCTGGAGCCCTAAGGGTCACTTGGGACCCCTCATTTACTCACTCCTACCCCCACACATCTCCTCAGTCCTGCTATTTCTCTCCTCCACTACCTTCCAGAGCTGATCCCTCCTGCTCTGCTTTGTCCTGACCCGTCCCATCTCTCACCTGCACAGCAGCCCTGCCTGCGACCATGGCTCCTCATCTCATCTAAAGGCTGCATCAGTACCCATGCCAGGGATCTAACACACACCTCTGATGCTCAGGCTTCAAACCTTCCAGTGCTTCTCCAACACCTGCACAGTGGACGCCATAGTCCTGTGTATGTCCTGCAAATGCAGAAGTGCATCATGGCTTCCTCTGCAGCACACCGCACCTCACATCCTGTGTTTCAACCACAGAATCCATGTGGAGTCGCCCCAAATACCATGCAGGAGGCACAGAACTTAAACAGGTGTGTTGTGGGAAGTCAGGGACCCTGAACAGAGGGACCGGCTGAAGCCACGGCAGAAGAACATAAATTGTGAAGATTTCATGGACATTTATTAGTTCCCCAAATT
>NC_045441.1:94458823-94466909 GCF_002776525.5 Piliocolobus tephrosceles
AATCAATACCCTTGTGATTTCCTATGCCTGTCTTTACCTTAATCTCTTAATCTCGTCATCTTCTTTGTAAGCTGAGGAGGATATATGTCGCCTCAGGACCCTGTGATAATTGCGTTAACTGCACAAATTGTTTGTAGAGCATGTGTGTTTGAACAATATGAAATCTGGGCACCTTGAAAAAAGAACCAGATAACAGTGATGTTCAGGGAACAAGGGAGGTAACCTTAAACTGACTGCCAGTGAGCCGGACGGAACAGAGCCATATTTCTCTTCTTTCAAAGGCAAATAGGAGAAATATTGCTGAATTCTTTTTCTCAGCAAGGAACATCCCTGAGAAAGAGAATGCATCCCTGAGGGTAGGCCTATGAACGGCCCCTGTGGGGGTGGCCACCTTTTACAGTTGAAGCCATAGGGATGAAATAAGCCCCGGTCTCCTGTAGCTCTCCCAGGCTTATTAGGAAATTCCCAATAAGGAAATTCCTGCCTAATAAATTTTGGTCAGATAAGTTGTCTGCTCTCAAACCCTGTTTCCTGATAAGATGTTATCAATGACAATGCATGCCTGAAACTTCATTAGCAATTTTAATTTTGCCCCATCCGGTGGTCCTGTGATCTCGGTCCTGTGATCTTGCCCTGCCTCCACTTGCTTTGTGATATTTTATTACCTTGAGAAGTATGTGATGTCTGTGACCCACACCCTATTCGCGCACTCCCTCCTCTTTTGAAAATCGCTGATAAAAGCTTGCTGGTTTTATGGCTCAGGGAGCATCACAGAACCTGCCGACATGTGATATCTCCCCTGGACACCCAGCTTTAAATTTCTCTCTCTTGTGCTCTTTCCCTTTATTTCTCAAACCAGCCAAGACGCCTAGGAAATAGAAAAGAACCCACAATAGATATCAGGGGTGGGGTCAGGTGAATGAATGAGTGGATGTAAGACTGTAGGAAAGTCAGAATTATGTGGCTGATTCTAGAAAATAATGAAAAGCTTAGTCTGGGTGTATAAAAGTGAGATATTTCAGCTGAGTGCAGTGGCTCATGCCTGTAATCCCAGCACTTTGGGAGGCCAAGGCAGGCAGATCACTTGAGATCAACAGTTCAAGACCAGCCTGGCCAACATGGTGAAACCCTGTCTCTACTAAAAATACAAAAATTAGCCAGGCGTAGTGGCACACACCTGTAGTACCAGCTACTAGGGAGGCTGAGGCAGGAGAATTGCTTGAACCCAGGAGGCAGAGGTTGCAGTGAGCCAAGATCATGCTACTGCACTCCAGCCTGGGTGACAGAGCAAGACTCCATCTAAAAAATTTAATAAAATAAAATAAAGTGAGATATTTGGTTTTTTCCTCTTTTCAAGGTAGGCAAGAGCTGGACATGCTTCAAAGTAGAAGAGAAGGGACCACTTGAAAGAATGGCTGATTATTAAAGAAATAGGGAATGATTCTGCTGCTTATAATAAAATTATGATCAGCTAGTCTTCACCTCATGACCGTTTCCTCAGGGAGGCCTCCCTGAACCCCTAAATGAGAGTACCTCCTTCATTAAATGCTTCTGTAGCACCTTTTGTCTTTTTTTTCCCAACTTCCTTTTCATCACATTTGAAATCAGTTGTTCTATGTTTACCTCCTATAATAAGCTCCTTAAAGGCACATCACTTTGTCAAAACAAATTAAACTTAAAACACAGCACCTGGCACAAAATAGATGTTCGATATTAATTAGCCACAAGATTAGTAGAATTTCTCCACCCTAAGAGTGAGCGTGCTTCTACTCGTCAATACAAATAATACAGAAATTTGCTGATAAGAGAATTGAAAACACCACAATAAGTTGTAATTCACGTGTAGTTTATATGTTGGTATTCTGGGTTGACTCATCTGTTTAGGTAAGACAGAGGGATTGAGCATCACTCTCCTGCTTAAAAAATCTCACTGGCAGCCCATTGCCTACAGGGTGAGGGTCCCACTCCTTTGTTAGCACATAGGGCTCCCCCCAACTTGCCTTCTGAGCCTCTACCTCTTCCACCACCACCCCATGCACCCCTCCCTCTTCCCACAGCAGTCCACTGAGCTCAGCCCTTGTTCATCCCACTTTCTGGGATACTCTTCCCTACTCTCTGCATCTAGTGGACTCTTATTCTCCCTTCAAACTCAAACTCACACTTTCCCTAAGGCCCATATACAGAACAATCTGTTCTCTTCCCGCCCACTCCACAGCACCCTGTACTTCCCTCTAGAAGTCTAGAAATTTGAAATAGTACCATGAGTTCCCTGAAGGCACTGTGTCTTGTTGTTCTTTACTTCTCCAGTGCCTTGCACAAGCCTGTATAAAAATTAGTAGTTTCTTTTTTCTTTTTTTTTTTTTGAGACAAGCTCTTGCAGTGGCTCACTGCACCCTTGATCTCCTGGACTCATGTGATCCTCCCACCTCAACCTCCCAAGTAGCTGGGACAACAGGCACACACCATCACACCCAGCTAATTTATTTTTTTGTAGCGATGGAGTCTTGCTATGTTGCCCAGACTGGTGTTTTCTAGTGAATGAATAAAACTCTGGGTCCTCCTTGACTGCTGTCTTTCCTCACACCCCACATTCAATCCATCAGCAGGTCCACTCTAGTCTATCTTCAAAAAGATGTCCTGAATCCAACCCCTTCTCACTACCTCCATCATAACCACCCATATCCAAGCTACCATCACGTCTTGCGAGAGCTACCACAGTAGCCCCCAGACTGCTGTTCTTGATTCCACCTGCAATCTGTTTTGCACACAGCAACCATGTTTGGCCTTTTAAAATACCATTTCTCTGCTTGAAACCATCCATGGCTTCCATCACACTTGGAATAAAATCCAGACTCTCTCAAAGCCCTATATGATCTCATACTTTCTTCTACCTCCCAGTCCTCTTGTCATTCCTCAAACATGTCAAGCCCTCTCTCAGCAGGATCTTTGCACTGTCTGTTACATTTGCCCTGTCTGTTCTTAGCTCAAGTATCCAAGTGACTTTCTCCTCCTCTGCATTCAAATCCCTGCTTAATATCATGTTCCGTGACGAGCTTATCTAAAACAACACCCACCACTTTCTATCTCCTTTACTTACCTTATATTTCTTCATTGTACCAATCCATATCACTTTCTATTATCACCTATTTGTATATTAATCTTTGGTCTCTTCCAGTATGATAGTAAGGTCCATGGAGACAGGAATATTGCTTTCTTCACGGGCATATTTTCAGTGCATAAACCTGTACAACACAAAAAGTAGATGCTTAATAAATATTTGTTGGCTAGGCACAATGGCTTAAACATGTAGTCCCAGCACTTTGGGAGACCAAGGAAGGCAGATCATTTGAGCCCTGGAGTTCAAGACCATCCTGGGCAACATGGCGAAACCCCATCTCTACAAAAAATACAAAAGGTGTGTTGGCGCACACCTGTAATCCCAGCTACTCAGGAGGCCGAGGCGGGAGGATTGCCTGAGCCCAGGAGGTCGAGACTGCAGTGAGCCGATATTATGCCACTGCACTGCAGCCTGGGTGACTAAATAAATAAATAATGTTTGTTGAATAAAGCAGCTGGGTATTGGGTTCTAACATAGAAAGATATAAATGAGAAGAAAGGGTTTTGAAAGATAAAGCTGGGTACAGAAAAAAATATCTAAGGATACCCTTGCTGAAATACAGTAACACAGTTGGACAGCTCCAGGCACAAGAGCTCTATTTTCACTAATTCATTTTTTTAAACAGCCAGAATTGTTAAAAAAAAAAAAAAAAAAACGGCTTTGGCTTTGTCCCCTGGGGACACGCTTTTGGGGATACGGTTGCACATCACTTATGAGGCCTTAGTCTAGAAGTGAATTAATCTTATGCCCGAGCCCTGCACATAAATGGTTTACAGAGGAGACGAAGAGGTCAAGAGGAAGATCCTGAATACCCCAGAAGGTATGGATTTAGCTGGAGCCCAAGAGTATCCTCTGAGTAATTCATTTCCACTTCTTCCATCTTTGGCAAAATGTGGCTATTAGCAGTTTCCATCATCTCTCCCATGACATAAGTACTTTTTGATTAATTATTCTCATCCCCTATTTCAGCTCTCTGCCACTTCAGACAGAGCTGTATTTCTGTGATGAAGAAGAACACGATTCTAGAAAAGCTTTGAGATTAAAGATGCCTTCTAAAGATTAAAGTAAAACCTCTTTAATTCAGATTCTTCTAACTCTACGAACTCAGAATTCACTATCTGTCTCATTGGGCTAAGGCTCATCTTGAGCTAATGGTGAGGGACACAGAAGCTTGAAGTTATAAAGCAAAGTAGTGGTGGAAATATTCTTTCCAAAAGGTGTAATCAACTTAAAAAGTTTCTTCACCCAGGTTTAAAAATACTTATCAGCACTATTAAGTTTTTCCATTTTAAAAATTGAGTATTCTTTACATACATTAAAATTTACCCTCTTTAGTGTAAATTCTATGAGTTTCAAAAAATACATAGTTATATCATCACTACCATAATTAAGATATAGAACAGTTTCATAACCTCCTAAAATTCTCTCATCCCCCATTGTAGTCAAGCCTCCTCCTACACCCAGCCCTGAAAACCACTAATCAGTTTTCTCTCCCTTTAGTTTTGCCTATTTGAGAATGTCATACAGATGGAATCACACAGTATGTCACTTTTTTAATCTGGCTTCTTCCACTTAGCATAACGCAGCTGAAATCCACTCACATTGAGTGTATAAGTCGCTTGTTCCATCTCATAGCTGAGAACTATCCCATTGTACCACAGAGTGCTTATCCATTCGCCAGTTGATGGATATTTGGGTGGTTCCCAGTTTTTGGTGATTATGAATAAAGTCACCATAGAAATCCGCATACAGGTTTTTGTGTGAATATAGTTTTTATTTCACTCAGGTAGACACCTCAGAGTAAGACTCCTGAGTCAGATGTTAACTAAATGTTTAAGGATCTGCCAAACTGTTTCCTAAAGTGGCTACTCTACCATTTATTCCAAACAACATTGTGTGAGAGTCTTAATTACTCCCTGTTCTTGCCAGTAATTTTCAGTTGTGTCATTGTTGTTTAATTATAGCCATACAGGTATGCAGTGGTATCTCATTGTAGTTTTATTTTTTATTTTTCTACTACTGATGCTGAACATAAAAGATGCTCTTTGATGTGCTTATTTGCACAACGCATATCATCTTGGTAAATTGTCAATTCGATTATTGGATTCAGGGCAGACGGGGTGACTCATGCCTATAATCCCAGTACTTTTGGAGGCCGAGGCAGGTGGATCACAAGGTCAAAAGAACAAGACCATCCTGGCCAACATGGTGAAACCCCATCTCTACTAATAATACAAAAATTAGCTGGATGTGGTGGCATGCACCTGTAATCCCAGCTACTCTGGAGGCTGAGGCAGGAGAATCGCTTGAACCTGGGAGGCAGAGGTTGCAGTGAGCTGAGATCACACCATTGCACTCCAGCCTGGTGACACAACAAGACTCCATCTCAAAAAATAAAAATAATTGGATTCAAACTATTAATTTAATGGCTAATGTGCATATAACATCCATATAGATTATTTCATTTGCTCTTTACAACTCTAGGAAGGAAGTAGGGCAGGTATTGTTCCATTTTACAGATGAGAAATTGAGGCTGAAAATGTTACATGACTTCCCAAGTTCACACCAAGGGGCAGAACTAGAGGTGGAAGCCAGGTCTCCCAGTCACCACTCTCTACCACAAGTTGCTGACTTGCTTCGTAAAGACAGGCAGGGCAAATCTTGACTCAGCAGGACTGTGAACAGTCAGCTGAGGCTCCAAGTGACTGAATGCCCTAGAAAAAATTATGGAAAGGTAAAGCCTGTCCTTCCCTGCTGTGTGACAGATGTTTCCAACCCCCTTACTTCAGCAAAACTTCCCTGTGCATTATCTCCCTTCTTTAGAGTCTTAACTCTCAGCTACCAATACTTAAAAACAGAGTCTATTAAGCAAATCTCTGACTTCCTTGCCTTTCTACCACCAGAGTAGAGATTTCTGCACTTTAATGGGAGCTTTGAGAGACACTGCTTCTTCATGCAGTGGTTTTCAACCTGCAGTGGTTTGCAGACTGTTCTGTTAGAGCCTGGAGCAACCCAAGAAATGGCCTAAAGGGCTTCTGTGGGTGGGAGTCGGGGTGGGTGGCAGCAGGCTTTGGGTCCTACTTGACTAACAAAAGCAGCTCCATTTTTATCTGTTTTACATATTGGGCTTTCATTTAAAATTGTATTTGAGAAGGAGGATGTGTTGCTTTCCAAACAGGTTTGAAAAACCACTGCCTCAAAATTTGTCTTTAAATATTTGAGGGTAAGAAGGTCTCCAAGCATCATTCAAACACTTAACACATGCTTGAAATAAATGAACCAGCACATTTCTCATAGATTCTCTAATGCAGATTTTACTCATTCAAGTTCATCCTCCGGCATCCCCACATTCCCAAACCAGTCCAGGATTTTTTTAAATCTCAGAAAATGGAGCTGAGTTTCCTAACCTGTGCTCACACCTCTCATGAGTTATACCAAGATATTGACTCCCCTTAGCCATCGGAGTGTTCAGAAAGAATTTGGTATCTTCAGAACTTGATCATTCTCATGTTTACTCCAGTGCACTGTCTAGATATCATCCTTTTTTATATGTGTCCCAATGTGGAAAAGATTGGAAAGCCTTATTAATGTAAGAGTAGTGTTTTGGGTTTGCGCTCTAGAGTTACTCAGTCAGTTATCCTGATTCTCACTTACTAGCTGAGTGGTCCTGGCAAATTGCTTAATTTATGTACCTCTCAGTTTCCTGATCTTTGAAATGGGGATAATAGCAACATAGTTCTTTTTTTATTTTTTTTGAGATGGAGTCTCACTCCGTCGCCCAGGCTGGAGTGCAGTGCACAATCTCAGCTCACTGAAATCTCCGCCTCCCGGGTTCAAGAGATTCTCCTTCCTCAGCCTCCCTAGTAGCTGGGCTTACAGGCGTGTACCACCTGTATTTTTAGTAGAGATGGTGTTATGCCATCTTGGCTAGGCTGGTCTTGAACTCCTGATCTCAAGTGATCTGCCCACCTCAGCCTCCCAAAGTGCTGGGATTACAGGTGTGAGCCACTGCACCTGGCCTAAGAGCACCATAGTTCTTTGAACTGTTATGAGGATTGAAAGGTAATGTATATATGTGATCCACGCAGCAGAATTCCTAGTACATAGAAGGCACTCAATAGATAGTAGCTCCATTGTTAACAGCCCCACCTACCCATAAGATTTGCCCTTTTGGCCATAGAGGGAGCTAAAATTTGCCATAGATTCATTGCTGCACCTTTGATTATGTTTTTAAAATGAATATAAATGTGAAGCTTCAATAATCAAATACCATCACCACTGTAGAAGTTATTAATGTTCATAACATCTAGTTTACATCTCTGGTAATAAAAGTGAAACAAATACATGTTTGAAGGCCATTACGATGGCTCCATACTTGGAAACAATGCTTCAGAAAGAGCAGATGCAAAGTAAAATAATTTGTTCTGCAATTTTTTAAGGTACTTTTATATTTTATTACAAAAAGCAATCACCTTAATGATGGCTGAACAGATGCAAATGAACCTTTATAGTTTGAACACAATCCTTAAAACGTTTCTCTTTTGAATGCCAAATGACTTCACGTTACTGTCCTTTGATCTACCTTAATCATTTTAGTATTTTCCTATAATATTCTAAGTTAAAAGAAAATAGATTTCAATACAACCACACCAGTATTGTCTAACCCCAGACAACTGTAGGTTGCAATAGGAAAGAGTTTTTATAAGAAATGACACTAAATTCATGGATCTTTTTACAGAATAATTCTAGTCATTTGAGCAGTAAGTATTTATGTCTCAAAGTGACTCAGTGTCTTCAGTATCTGAGTATTTTCAATTCAATTCAGCTTCAAGGAATGTCACTGTGAAGATATTTTTTTAAGTAGATAGTAATATCCCTGACCTTAAGAAATCCAATTCTGTTGTTCTCTGATTGCAGGTCATATTTCTTTTTTTTTTTTTTTTTTTTTTTTTTTTTTTTTTTGACGGG
>NC_045441.1:94467009-94474150 GCF_002776525.5 Piliocolobus tephrosceles
AATAGCTGGCATTACAGGCATGCACCACCACGCCTGGCTAATTTTTGTATTTTTAGTAGAGACGGGGTTTTATCATGTTAGCCAGGCTGGTCTTGAACTCCTGACCTCAGGTGATCCACCCGCCTCGGCCTCCCAAAGTGCTGGGATTACAGGTGTGAGACACTGCATCTGGCCTCCAGGTCATATGTCTAGTATTTTCACAGATCAATGCTCGAATCATAGCGATTGTCCCCCTGTGTCCAAGGTTCAAACACAAATGGCGTTTCAGAGTCTCCATTAGGAATAATGATGGACCTGCTTCTGACAATCAGTTTAGATGGAAGTTTCTGTTATACTGCCCTAGAAGACATGAGCCCTCATTTCTCAGTCAGACTAGCAAACAGTAAAGACATGCAATGTCAGTGCTTCAGCTGAGTTTGTAGAACATTACCCAATTCCAAAAGCCATTCAATGGCCCTTAGCTACCAGCTGTGTGGCCTTGAACAAGTTCCTTAACCTCTGTGTCTCTGTTTCCTCATCTGTAAAATGTGTCTGTTTACATGTATTAACATTAGTTAATACATTTCAAGGCCTTCAAAGAGTGCCTGGCATCTAGTAAGTACCTCAGTCAGTGTTAGCTATTGCCATTATGAGTAGTATCAGTAGCAATAATGCTTCTATTATCTTCCTGACCACTCTAATCCAAAAGGCAGTCATTAGGGGGTTCGTGCCCTGTACTGAAAGTAGGAAAGCAATGTAGAACTCTTATTCATGGCTTCAGCCTGAAGCTGGATGCCCTAAGGCCATTGGTGAGGTTATGGGACAGTTAACAAAGTCTCTTTCCCCACCTACCTCCAGCCCCACCCCCACCTCCAGCCCCACCCCTCCCCGCCCCACCCCTGCCCACAATCTCTGGCTCCCTTCTAAGGGTTTTCTTGTTTATATTTTGTTACAAAAAGCAATCACCTTGGTGATGGTGGAACAGATGCAAATGAACCATTATAGTTTGGGCACAATCCTTAAAAGATTTTTCTTTCTCAACCTTTGTGTCTTCAGCACAGGATAAAATTAACTCTCCTTTGATGTGGGTTATGCTTTCCTCTTCTGTACAAATGTTTGCTGGAGATAAGAGCCATATGGGAAAACCCAGAATACAGATACTTATTTACTGCAACAAGCAGTTTATTCCTACTGGGTCAGCTCTCTGGTTTTACCATCACTTTGGTTCTATATCATAAATAAGCTATTGAAACACAATTTCTGTAGATGAGATTTTTTTATCTCTGGCTTATGAAGTGAAGGAGCACATTTTATTTTTTAATATTGCTGGGCTCCTACAAGATAATTTGAGAAACCATACATCTTTTAACTCAAAAATAATGGGGTGTGTATGATCTGTGTGTATATATACTGATATGTACTTATGGATTAATCAATCTGTTTTCTAGGAAAGATCCAAACTGGCTAGAACTGACAATAGGAAGGGTAAGAAACTTGATCCTAACTTAGGAGAGGGGCTTGCTTCTCCCACAGTGAAATATAAGATATTTAGAGTCTATCTTACCTGTGGGTTCATTGGAACATTGTCTGGCATGTTGGTTAATGACTTCCCAGGGACAGAGCTCCTTTAAGTAAAGCTATTACTGCATCATTAGAGCTCATAACAAGGGAAAGAACAACCATAAAAATTCAGAATTTGACTTTGCGCCCTGGGAATCCGACTTTGCGCCTTTCATCCCTCTCCATCCTAAGGGGCCTCCAATGAAAGCTGGGAACTCTTCCTAGTGTATTTCTGTGGCTGGCTTCCTCCTTGTTCACTCTCCCCAAACTTAGTCATTTCCCCTCCTGCTTCACATACACATTACCATTTCACCACCATCCTCCCTCTCAAAACTGATCAAAGTTCCAAACACAAACCTGTTTTTGACAGATTATACTTTACATGAAAATCCTTTGCCCTGAAGTGTTTCCTCAAGTCAGCATTTGATTTCAAGTCTTCCATTTCTATTTGTGGAATATATGTATTCACTCATCAAATATTCATCAAGCACTTATTTTTGTGTCAAGCACTATGCTAGTTATTAAGTACACTGTGATAAACAAGGCCAATGTGGTCGTTGCCCTCATGAAACTTACAGCTAGCATTTGAGACTGATGTTTATCAAATAAGCAAGCAAAAGTATAATTACACATTATAATTACTACAAGGAAATAAAATCGAGATGCTAGTGAGGAAGGTGGAGTATCTACTGTAGATTGGAGTTCTCTGGGATGATATTAAGAGTCCTGAAGGATAAAAAAGAACCCGCCATGTTCTTTTTAGATAGTTGTGGGGAAGCTTTCCCCCAGCAGAGAAGTCAACAATGATGTCCCGGAATAGAAAGTGAGCTTGGAGCATTTGAAGAACTGAATGAAGACCAGTGTGGGTGGAGAATAGGCAATGAGGGGAAATGAAGCTGGCGAGGCTGGCGGGAGCCAGATCATGCAGGCTTTTGTAGGCTATGTTAAATCATTTTGAATTTTGATCTAAGAGCAGTGGGGATCCATTGAGTGTTCAAGCAAGGGTATGGCATGATCTAATTTATGTCTCGAAGAGATTGCTGTGAATGTTATACAGATAATCACTGGAGGTGGGCAAGAGTAGAATGAAAGAAGAGTGGGTTTCTGTAGCCAATGTGAGAAATGATAGCTTGGCAGGCCAATCCCTTGAGTAGGGTAATTAGGTTAGTTGCCCTAGGGAGGGTATGTGGTTCACAGTAGACTACACTTCTCTTTTCTGAATAGCACTGAAATTCATTTTTGAAATTTCTATCTTCAACAGCATCCCCAAGGGTTTATGAAAGATGTCCACACTGTGGCCCTCTTTTAATTGTGTCTTCAGCAGCCCACAGTGGTTGCATCCTTCCAGGAAATCCCTATATTTTGAATTAGGGCGGTGAAAGTGAAGGTGAAGATAAGTTGACAGAGTCCACATATATTTGAAGATAAGACTAATAAGTCTTGCAGGTGGGTTGTATTTGTGCAATAAGGGAGAGAAAGGAATCAAGGATGACTCCAAGTGATGACTGTACCATTCACCAAGATGGGGAAGTAAGGGAGAGAGTGCAGGATAGGCTTGAGGGGGAAAGATTTCTATTTGGACTTGTTAGATTGAAGAAGACAATGAACTGTCCAAGTGGACATCAAGGAGGCAGATGGACATACCAGTGTACAGCTGGTAGAGCTCAACAGAAATATTTGGGAGTCTTGTTGTATAAAAGCTGCATGAATAATGAAAACACCTAGGAGGGAATGCAGAGAAAGAAAACTATATAGACCAAGCCCTTAAAAGGTCAGGTAAAATAAGAGGAACCTGCAAAGTAAATTGAGGTGAAACTGCCAGAAGTAGGATAAAAAGCAGGAGAATGGGGTGTCCTGACAGCCAAGAGTCCAGTTTGTTAATGGAAGTAGTCAGCTGGGTGAAAATGTGGTGAGATATAGTCGTCCTGCAGTTTCTGTGGGGGATTGGTTCCCGGACCCCCACAAATATCAAAATGCTCAGACACTTAAGTCCCTTATATGAACTGGTGCAGTATTTGCATATAACCTACATACATCCTCCCATATACTTTAAACCATCTCTAGGTCACTTATAATACCTAACACGATGTAAGTGCTATGTAAACAATTGCTACACTGTGTTTTAAATTTGTATTACCTTTAATTGTTATATTGTTACTTCGTATTTTATCCCAAATATTTTCCATCCTCGGTTGGTTGAATCTGCAGATGTAGAACCCGCAGATGCAGAGGACCAACTGTGTTAAGTCGAATACAGAGTCCTCTGGATTTCACAACAGAAAGGTCATTGGCAACCTTGACTAGAGCAGTTTCACCAGGATGGTGGTAGAGAGGGCAAGCTGAGGAAGCCAGTTGGGAATGAAAGGCTGTTTCCTTCTTAATTTCAGCCACTGGGCCTGGGGACATTGGACAAAGGGGCTGCATAAATCCCAGCAGGCCAGATATGGCTGATTTCATCCTTCTACGATGGGTCTCTGTTTTTTCTAATTGTAGTTAGAGCATCTCAGAACATGAATGATGCTGTGTAGCACATCTTCCTTGGCAACCACCTCATAAATGAACATGATCACACACTTTAGCCAATGTCCAGGCTCAAAAAAGGAGAAAGGGAGACCAGGAAGGAAGGAAGGAAGGAAGGAAGGAAGGAGGGAAGGGGGGAGGCAGGGAAACAGGGAGGCAGGCAGGGAGGGAGGGAGGCAGGGAGGGAGGAAGGCAGGAAGGAGAAAAACATGGTCTGAAGGAAGCAGAACTAAATTGAACTCTTCTGGCTATTATATATCAAGATTTCGTAAAGACTAGATTTTCCAGTCTTAGAGAAGGACTCTTCCTGTCCACCACAATCTGTGTCACCTTGCTGAGGCAGGTGATAGGGCAAGGTGGGGTACGGGCTGCCTGCTGAAGAGTCCCCTGGTGCTTTACAGAGCTCTGCAGGCTAGTGCCTGGGCAGACACCACACGTCTGATACTGAACTGAAGAGTTCCTGTGCAGAAAAACGAAACTATTCAACCACTCATATAGATGTCTATCTTTTAAATCACTTTATGATATAGTAAATCTTAATTTCTCATTAATATTTTTAATCAGTAGTGACTTGGAACATTTTAGCTTTTTAGTTTCTCTCACTGTTAAGTGTTTAATGATCTATGAACAAACTCCTGAGAAACTTTTATAAGAGGAATCTTTGAATTTGTGAATAATTTCACCTTTCACGATATGAAAAACCAGTGGAGGGAAAGAAAAGCGTGTCTCCCTGAATCTCAGAAGTAATTTGAGGCCAACTAATGATGGATGGAATTTATTTGTCTGGTTTAATATGTTTTCATTTTTCTGGATAGGAACTCTCCAGTTCAGTGCCAGACATGCAGTCAGATGTTCAGAAATAAATGCTAAATCTTCTGCTTAAGAACAAGATCTGGTTCCTGTTGGTTGGCAGTGGCCACTGTTCATGCCCATTTCACATATTTTGATCCTATTTGCAAGGTAACATCTTGGGATAATTTCTAAGTAAAAAGAGTAAAGAAACCCAAAATTTTACTCCTGACTGGCCCATTTTGTAATCTTGGTCAAGTTACTTAACCTCTCTCTGCTTCAATTCCTCCTTCAGGAGATAGTGTGAGTAATATCAACCTTCTCCCTTTATCTAAGAAGTAATTTGAGGCCAGCTAATTAACTCTACCACATGTGATGTAATGATGGGGAAAAGAGCTATTAAAATGTGAAATATCATTACCATGGTCCAAGTCAGAGATCACTCGTACACAAGCAACCCTCTAGTTAGGTCTTTTGAAGACCACTTTTTAACTCTTCTAAGCTGAATCTCGCTAGATGGGTGGGTTGCCACCACCTATCATTTGTCAGTCTGATTTTAAACTCTAACCCACCCAAAAGTAGAACACATTCTCATTTTCATTGGATATATTTGCCTTTGAGGATTTCAGACTATTCCTTAAGGTAACCAAGGATACCTGAGGTGTAGCAAAATGACACCTGGGAATCACAGCACCTGGAAATGACTGCCTTATTGCACTTATTCAAAACCTCACCTGCAAGGGTACTGGTTAATGAGGTGGCTTCCACAGGAGCCCAATCCGTAAGTAGGCAGCAGGTGGGGTGCAGAAGAAAAACATGCTTTCCCTTAGAAAGTGTATGTCTCACATTTGTAAAGTTGGATATTTTATCCCCATCTTACAAAGGAAGAAATTGAGGCTCAGAGGGATTTAGTTGTTGGTCCAAAATCACGTCGCCAGTAAATACATGCCAGAGCCAGGATTAGAGTCCAGGGCTTCTGATGCTCTTCTAGGATTTTACTATATGAAAATGATAATGGACATCAGCGTATGGAAGAAGGAAGGTTAACATTATGCCCAAAATGTTCCATTCGAATTTCACGTAGAATGAGAAACTTTTTTCATCTGCCATTCTAAAGATGGCCAGAATTACGGGGAAAACCAACGCCACTGCCCTTTTCCTCTCCTTACTGCTTTATAAATCAGTATCAAAGGTACTATATAAGAATCCTCAAGTTTCAAACAAAGTAGACCTTGGACATTAAATGACTGAGTATGCACAAGTATCCCTGACAGCCTCTGACACGTTACAGAGGCAGGAACTTGAATCACATGCACTGAGGCTGCTGTATGGGACTGAATCTTTTAGCTAGTGAGGGAGGCTCACCTGGCACCCAGAATTCAAATCTATTCATGTGGTTTCTTTGTTCTCCACTCACGACCATATACCAATTCTGTGGAAGAAACATTACACTCTAGAATATCACAAAATTTGAGCATTTCCAAGGTCATGAGACGTATTTCTTACAAATATCAAGGATTCACGGTAATTGGATTCCCTGCTTTCATTTCCCCTTAGTGGTCAGAAGCTCCAGGGAACTGTTGTTGCTCACAGTCGTAGCTAACTCATCTCAGATTCCTAATACATCTGTCCTTCTACTTGGCTTTTGATCAGCTGTTGCTTTAAAAAAAAAAAAAAAGTCATCTCTCATTTTTATCATTGTTTTATATGTGTTTTGATGTTGTCAATCGTCTTAGATCCTCTTTGGAAGTAGATAACTTAAATCCTAAGTAACTGTTGGAACTAGACTTCCTAGAAAGAATCATCCTAGTCCTGGGGCCCTGCATAATGTTAGAAGTACTAAGAAGAATTAATTTCCATCCGGACTTGGCAAAGAAAAATAATGTAATTAAGGACAACGATTTTTTTAAAAATGATCGTTTTAAAATGAATTTATCCATATTCTGAAACTGACAGCAGCTAGGAATATGCTTTGAGTGACACCTACTGGTTGAGAACGTGAGAAGGTCACTTTCCAACTTCGAGAGAACCCAGATCAGTGTTTCTCAAAACTTGGCTCAAGACCAAGCTTATCCAACCCGCCGCCAGCTTTGAATGTGGCCCAACACAAATTCGTAAACTTTCTTAAAAGATGATATTTATACCTGGACTTTTTTTTTTTTTTAGCCTATTGGCTATCGTTAGTGTATTTTATGTGTAGCCGGAGACAATTCTAATATGGCCCAAGAAAGCCAAACGATTGGATACCCCTGCTAGACCACCTTTTTCAGAATCACCTGGGTGCCTGATAAAA
>NC_045441.1:94474550-94486278 GCF_002776525.5 Piliocolobus tephrosceles
CGCCCCTGCGCGCAAGGCTGCCGTCGCGCCGGGGCCCTGGAAGGTGCCAGGCTCTGACAAGCTGCCGGGCGTCCTCAAACCCGGCGCCTCGGCCGCCGGCAGATGAGCCGCGCGGCCAGGCCCCGCCCGCCCCAGCGCAGGCCGTTCTTCTTAGGTTCCGTCTCACGGCGTTTTAATTTATTTTCACTGTCACACGCATAGATCCACGAGGCACTAAGGCCTGGGAGCATCGACGTGAAGTCCCACGTGTCCGGTGTGCTTGGGCGGCATCGCGTCCACGCGCAGACCTAAACTGATCCTAAAGCCCCCGGTTCCATTGTGGGGGCTTTGGCAGCTATGGAAGAACCAAAATAACGTGAAGAACATCACAGAGAGACAGTGCAGTGTAGCTTTAGTTTGAGAAAAAAAAATATTCCTCCCCACTGCATGAAGGATTTGGATATCATCCAAACTTTATATCAAGAAACTGGACAAGTTAAGAGCAATCACAAACTGGAATATCGCCTTAAAAATCAAACTGCACGGAGAAAGCTGAAACTGAGACAAGATTATATCTTTTAATTGATCTAAAGCGTTGTAAATAAATTGTTCTCGACATATCTAGACAGGGGTTAAAGGGTTTCTTTGACACATTCGGAACCGTTCACCCATGACATGTTTCCATGGCTCACCCTTGGCATCCATCCTCGGTGTTAGCAGCAGCGTTCCCTGCCTCCTGCAGGATGACTTAGAAATCTAGTGAGTTTCTTGGTGTGATGCCATTTTTATTGCCATTTCTGTGATCGAATCATATTTCTGTACATTTTCAGTGGTAGAAAAAAAGATTTTAAAAATTGTATCCTAGGGAACAGTTTGCCGTAAGTCAGAATTTTGCAGTTTAGCTCATAGATCTTAATTGGTTTTTCTCTAAAATATGAATGTTATAATTGAAGGACCACAATTTGTTTAATCAAGATTGGCAACGCTGCAGTTCCTTTATGAAGAGGCTTTTCTGTCGTCCCAGGCTAGCAGAGATGGATAGCTTTTTTGTCAGCAATGTGATTTCACTTTTTTGTCTTATTTTAAACCCTGTCTCCATGACTTCATTTGCACTTTGACAGAGCAGAGGCAGAGTATTTGTCTTATATTTCTCAGACTATAATGAATCTCTAATGTTAAAAAATTATAACCAATTTATTTTCATTAAAGAACGTGAGTCTTTTTAGCATTCCTTTCTGCTTATCCTTCTTTCCTTACTCTTTCTTCCTTTTGTTTCCATTGGTTTTCTTTCGTCTTGCATTCTTTGCAAGTTTTTTATTTTGTTAGCGACTTCTAGATGTTTATCTTCATGGATCTATGATTGGCCTCCTAGTAAAATTCTAAGCCTTGCCTTTCCTGGTGTTTTAGCATTTCTTTGTAAAATGTTAGCTTCAATTAATTATCCATTGGTACTTACTGTAGCTACACATATTAAAAGGCAAAGTGTTTCTGAAGGCAATTTCTTTTTAATATGCCCTAAATGAATGAGGCTTCATCCTTTCCATATTCTAACTCTTTATAGGCGTTCAAATGCAAATAAGCTTCACCTCCCTGCACTTGCAGTCTAAAAAGTAAAAGGGGTGATCAAGTTCATCTCAAAGGTCACAGGTAATAGCCTTCCTGGGCTGATCATTCCCTCTCCTTGTAACTGCAGCATCCTGAGTAGCAGTTTAATTTTCATCAGACATGGGAGTAGTTTAGTTGTTTGACAGGAGGAGAATAAGGTTGAAAGCCTCAAGTGAAGGATCTTGCAGCTTGTGAAAGCAATTTCCAAAAATGAAACCCATTCATCATAAACAAAAGCACAAACACATGTAGCAGTTTATAATGCTTTTGGTTTAATCTCAATTAGTCTTTCTCCCCTGGACTAGAAATCCAGTATAGTTTGCCATTAATTTATTGAATCTGGTTTTGGACAATGCTTCTGTAGTGTAGCTGCACGTCCTGGTACTGTATCCTCCGACCTTTATTTTCCATGTATCACAAAAGGAAAAAAAAAAATTGAGATTACACTGGCATAAACTCTAATTTGCACAGTTCACAGCTACTACTTGTGCAGTAATTGCTTTATGCGGCTGTAATCCATAACCTGTGAAGACAGCACATCATCTAAATCCCATTCCAAATAATATTTCTGTGTAGTGTTAGCTGTGAATTTACCCTGTACAGTTGTATCTCTATAAATATAATTCCATGTATTAATAGTCACAGAAAGACTGTAAGTGAGCAACTATTTTTATGAAACGCACCACTATGGATAAATTAACTTTTACAGAAATCTTGTTTACTGTATGATATTCTAAAACACTGTCAAATAAAATATATATCCAAAAATATTTTCTTTTTCCAACTATATAGGCTGTGTGTTGATTTGAAGTAGATTTCTGGGAGTTAACTTAGTTTTTCAAAACTGCAGTTTTCATGGATTTTTTGTTTTTTTTTTTTTTTTTGCTTTTTTTTGGATGTGTAAGTTTTAATGCTCCAAATAGGAGTTTTTTGAAACTTGAATCTAAAAGCAGTGGCATTACTGGGAAAGATTGTTGGCTTTTTTGGCCAAACAGTTTTCTCAGTCTCGTTGGTATGTGCTTGTCAGGTTACTACATCATTTATGAATTGGCTGTATATTTGTTGCTTGCTACATTGATATTTTACCTTTTTTCAAAAAGGATTTAAAGTATCCATCTGTAATAAATTCCATCACATTTTTTCCTTTTAATTCTGAAATTTTCTCATGCAAAATCCCAAGGAGTTCATGCAGAAGCCAACATAGCGAGCAGCAGTGAACTGGTCCAAAATGAATGGTCGAATATAGCTTTTGTCATGTATTGGGATGCCTGTGGTAGGAAGGGAGAGTTCTGCTTGGCTCGTGAGTGATTACGATCCTACCATCGAGGAGTTGACAATCGGAACGAACAGTTCAACACTAATCAAGACTCCCCACTCCACCTGTCAGTAGGAGGCCTAAAGTTCCCAAACTCAATCTTTTATTCTAATACAAAAATTATTAATATCGTGCATCATTTTTATAAAAGGAAAGAGGTGATGTATAAAATGGAACACAAAAATTAGGAAATGTGTAGCACATGTAGTTCTTTATGAAGTAATCTGAGAATGGGCCAGTGCAAGCTGAAAAAGACCTATACAAAAATGTAGTTTAAATGGAATATAAATATTCATACTACACTACTTATTTTAAAATAATACAAATTACTAAGACACCAAAAGATAGGAAGCCAGAGATCAAAGGACTAGGATAGGGACAGGGCAGGAACTAGGGGGAGGCCAGCAAGGCCCCTGCTGACTTGGACAGGGCCTTATCATGAATGCATGTCTCCAAGGTATAGGTAGGAAACTGAACAGAGGAGGGACTCAGATAGGGACTGGCCAAAGGGCGAGTGCGCCCTCCTCTAAAGCTACTAGTTTGTCAAGTCCAGCACGGAACAGTATTCCACCTTCTCAAGAGAAGGAAAAAAAAATTCAGGTATTTGAAATTTTTTGGTTTTTGAAGTTTGACAAGTTTAATTCACATTTATACGAAAGGCTACACAAGGAAAAAAAAAAAAAAAACAGTACCACAACAAACCAGATGCAGCCACATCTGGTCCACAGCCCACCAGTTTGCAACTACAGCCAGGCATTCGGCAGGAGAACCCATTGTTTTCATCAGGGCCTGGGTCACCTTCCAAGCAGTGGAGGCACAGCCCCCAGAGGTGGTAAACCCTGTAGCTATTGGGGTACACACACGCCAGGAACTGCCTCCAATGTGTATTCCAAGCATGAGACACGCCACCAGAAACCTGGTTGCATTTCTGCAGTAGACGCGGATCTGCTGTAAAGCTTTACAGAAACTGACACTTGCATGGGCCCTGAATCTTATTTGAAAGTTTATATTCTCTTTTTAATGTGTTTCCCCCGAAATTGTGCAAACGTGGGGCTCGCCTAAGTAATCTGCCCCTGCTCCCCTGATACTGCTGTTTTTCAGGCCAAAGTCATGGCAAAAATCGAATGATCTCTTTGCTGAAATAATTTGGATTTAACAGACATTTCTGCTTCAGACAACCATGGTGCCAGACAGGATGCCTGTAAAATCACAAGAATAGTTTCCAAGTCTTACCATAGTAAGATTCCTGTGTTTAGTAAGTTCTGCATCATGTCTAGTGTATGCAGGGCCCCAGTTATATGTGTAGAGATTATGATTATTGGTGGTAATAACAGCTGTGGTTGTAAACATTTGGGTATAAACAATGGGGCAACACCCTAGAATTAAACCAAACCCTTGCTGGGCATTTGGTAGCAGATCACCCAGGCAACTCAGTTATCAGGGACTTCATAAAAGCTGAAGTCTGTCCCACCACCCCTGGGGAAGGAAACTGGCCACCACAAATGACAGCCTTATCTTAAGAACTCTAGGAGTTTGATGGAATCTTTTCTTCTGATGAAACTGCTTCTTGGAGAGTGATCTCACCTGGAAGAACCTGGTATTCTGTGAAGCAATAAAGTGACCTTTGACCTCCTAAGTGGGAGGTACATTTTCTAAAACTCTAGCAGGCTGTGTGCATGTCCACCTGCTCTATACAACGGCCCTTTACATGGCAAGGAAAGGCTCCATCTATCACCTGTCCTGCATTTGACACTGGTACATTATGGTGTAAAAACCTCTAGGGAATTAAACAAAGGGACAATTGCCGAACGCAGCCCTCAGCAGTAAGAAATAGTTAAGTGGGCAACACCTTATTTGATCGAGGAGCCCAGGCAGAGATCCTGGTGATCTCAGAATTGGCACCTACATTTATGTGAGTTTTCAAATAAAGTCAGATTTCTGATTGAATGTGTGATTGGCTATTTGTCTGCCTTGACCACTTAGACTAGTTCTGCCAATGAGATTATATAGCACATATTTTCCTAGATTAAAGGCATCAGGGCTGGGCACAGTGGCTCATAGCTGAAATCCCAGCACTTTGGGAGGCAGAGGCAGAAGGAGCGTTTGAGCACAGGAGTTTAAGATTAAAGGCATCAAATCTATAATTACTTAAGGTTTAAATGAATATATACTTAGAGCATGCATGCATACAAGAGGAAATACATTCTTTGCAATATTTGAATTTGTGATTTAAAAAACAGAGATGTCAATTTAACACTGAAATTGGATCTAATGGTTTAGAAAGTTATTTTAGGGGCTATGTGAGCTAAAAAGAGCACTCACATAGGCAAACCTCCTTAACTTAGTATAATAAAAATTTTCAAATAGCTGCTATATGAAAACACTAATGGTGTGCAAAGCACAGGCCCTATTCTCAAGTTGCCTGTAATCTAGTTAAAAGACCATGACAGTTAACCCAGGACAGAATGTGGTCTGTGTGACAGTAGGAATGCAGGATTCTGTAGGATACAGAAATGCTAAAATTGTTCTGGATAAGTGGCATTTTAGTTGGATTTTGAAGGATGGGAAGGAAATCTTTTGAAATCTCAAGAGGCAGAGCGAGTATAAGGGAGAGAACAGCTTGAGCAAAGTTAAGAGAAATGTTGGAGGAATGTGAGGGTAGTGGGAAGTTATTGGGTTTTGGCTGAGAGTATATGAGAGAGTGGGTGGAGGGGGGATTAAAGCAGGCCACGAAGCCATTAGTGAACAGTGGAGAGTCAGGAAAGATTTCAGAGCAGAGCAAAGACAAGGTCAGCCCTGGGCTCTGAAGTTAGTCCTGGCAGCCTTGTCTAGGAAGAAGAGCAAGTGGAGAAACTCTTGTAGGTGCTGCATATCAGTCTTGGTGAGAGAAAAGACCTGCCCACCTGGAATGGAGGGGAGAGTTTTGAGGGCTTTTGAGCAGGGGAAACAAGCAGACCTCAGACTTACTGGATGCCGAGAGTTAAGGACAATCACAGCCTTCAAGCCCAAGTGAAAGGAGAAAATGGGAAGAGGATCAGATCTACAAGGGACATCACGGGGCTCTTATATTGCCCAGATGGAAATATTCATCCAGCCAATAACCAAGACTAAAAATAAAGGTGTTTCAGAAAATTAGATTCAGGTGAGAAATTAAGTCTAAAGATTTAAGAGTCAACTCGCTAGAGCCCCACCAAAGACACATTCCTAGACATTCTGATGTAATTGGTTGGGATGGGACCCGGACATCAGGATTTCTTTTAAAGCTCCTCAAGGAGACAAAGGTTGGGCAGCCAAGGATGAGAACCACTACCCTAGGAGTAAAAGTTGATTATGATCTTCAAGGTAGAAAATGTGCAAAGGGAAAAGGGACAGGAGCCACACTGGGGAGATGGGTCGGGGAAGGAGTGGTTGGAAGGAGTGGTTGGAGAGACTGGACAGTGCAGGGTCAGGGACTCCTAGGGAGGAGAGGATTTCAATGAACAAAGAGTGACATCAGTGACCACATGTGCAATGATGTCACTCAGAAGCAGGAGTATGACTGAATCACTTATTTTTATTTTTGGAGGTTCAAGAGACCTTTTAGTAGAACAGTACGTTTATAAAGGTCGCTGAGTGAATGAGGAGTAAGGAGGCAGAAGTCTTGCTGACAGAAACATTGTCGATTCAAAGGAGAAACAGAGGAAAATTGCTACTCATGGTTGGCTGGTTGTTTCTTAGTCTGGAGATGACTTTTGCCTGCTTTCAGCCCAAGGGGAGGGAGCTGGGGGAAAGGAGGGAAAGTGACTGTGGGCTGCAGGCAGGGAAGGAGGTAGTCAGAAAGCCTGGAGGAAATGGAGGTAGGGAAGGAATACGGAGTACCCCAAGAGGGGTCGGGGGGCATGGAGAGGAGACTTGGCAGAAGAACACTCATCCACTTCGAGAAGGTTGTATGTCTTTCAGAGATTTGGAAAAACACTAAAGAGGCAAATTAAGGAAGTCCATATCCTGTGCCTTCTGTGTTTTCAGCTAGTGGAAATCTGCTCAAATTTGTAAAATGTAGAGGTGACACTGAAAATTTGAAAAGAATTAAAACATTTTCCTGGAAATCTTGAACAAGAGATAACAAACACAAACAAGAGAACAATAGAAGAAAGACAGGGCCTTTCTGAAGCTACTAAGTGGCAGATCTAGAATTTTTCTTTTCAGAGCAGGAGTGAAAGTTTACTAAAAAGCTTTAGAAGAGTAAGGAAAGAAGGAAAGTACAACTTGGAAGAAGGCCAAGCAGGTGACCTGAGAAACAAAGGGCGCAGCTTACCTCTTGACTTGGAGTTTGATCTGTTGGCCTACTTCTGAGATCTCGCGTTTCTTCTCCCCACTCCTGAGATCTTATTGAGAAGCTGCTGATTAGTTTCACGTGTTTTCTATTAGGAGCCTGTCTTTCCCTGGCACCAGCTATGACCAATTACTACTTTAGAGAAAGTTAACAACCACCTGACCATCCCCTGAGGGTCTCCCAACACTCCTGGTGCGTGTGGTGGGAGTGGAGCCCTATCCTTCCCTGCTCTACCTAACTAGCTGCCGACTGTAACATTTTCCCCCTCAAGAGTCCATGACCCCAAATCTTTGGGGTAAAATGGACAGAGGTCTGCCTTCTGTAACTGCTTCGTGCTGACAGAGGGGCAGTGGTGGTTCTGTGGGTCTTGATTTCTTGCCTGCGGGGCTGAGTTGGCTCCATGAGTTGGTGAAAGCAGTATCCAGCCAGGTCAAGGGTGACAGGGACAGGATTTTGCCTCTGTCGTGTCCCACTGACAGGCAGTCTAGAGGGTCTGTGTAGAAGGGTGATTATTAAATATTGAGAGGATGGTATCCCTCACTGAGGATCATGTGGAACTTAATAGTCTGAAGGCAAGAGGAGACAAACCAGGTTATTAGATTAGAAGACACAGACCAAAGCAAAACAAGGGGGTGAGGACATCTCCAAAACTTCTGAGGCTGCTGACACACCCAGGTAGCTAGTGGCTATAGTGATGCCTGCTAAGACTTGGGTGCATGGGGTTTGGCTTTAGTTAGCTCCCTTGGTCTTATTTTCCCAAAAAAGAAACCTCCAGGTTTACCCCCATCACCTGGCAGGATTTGGAGGATAATTGCCCAGAATTAGAACATTGGTCTGGATTTTTACACTACTCATCCCTTTTGTTTCTTCTGAGCTGCAGCCAGAGATCACTGGTTGGTTTACAGGAATAAGCAGGGTTGATCTAAAATCCAGACAAAAACTTAAAAGCAACTTATGAGACTTGAATTTAATGACAGGTGTGCCATCACTTTTGAAACATCATTTCTCCAGTCCTTATTTTTGTTAACAAATCATGATAGGACTGATTTTTTTGCACAATTAACTTTGGTCTTATTATACTTGGCCTTATTATTTGCATAAAGTGCAGCAAGAATAATTATTTTTCACATAGGCTTTTAAAATTGGCTTTGATGGAACTCTGTTCCATAAGGAATCTTAGATAAAACTTTTTAAAGACCAGCCCAGCCATGGGTTTGTACCCCCAAATACCTATGAATTGGGTAAATTCCTCTTCTTTTAAGGTACCAAGATAACTTGGGGCTCTTGGGCCTGTTAGAAAGTGACAGTCTTTACTCACCACAGGTTAAGAACCCTGTACAGGGACTGTGTAGACAAGGAATGAGGCCAATTTTCCCAAGGGGCTTTTATTGGCTCTATAAGTCAAGTTTGATTTCTTAAAGAAAAGCATACCATTTCAGTCAAAGCCTTGATAAAACAACAAATTTCTCCAATTGCAAAAGAACACATTCTTTTTTTTTTTTTGAGACGGAGTCTCGCTCTGTCACCTGGGCTGGAGCGCAGTGGCCAGATCTCAGCTCACTGCAAGCTCCACCTCCCGGGTTTACGCCATTCTCCTGCCTCAGCCTCCCAAGTAGCTGGGACTACAGGCACCCGCCACCTCGCCTGGCTAGTTTTTTGTATTTTTAGTAGAGACGGGGTTTTACCAGGTTAGCCAGGATGGTCTCGATCTCCTGACCTCGTGATCTGCCCATCTCGGCCTCCCAAAGTGCTGGGGTTACAGGCTTGAGCCACCGCACCCAGCCAAAAGAAAACATTCTTATTCCACTTTTGCAAATAACTATATTGCCATAAGAATACTCACAAATTTTCCAAATTCTAGAGAAACAGGTAGAGAGAAATATGCTCCAAATTTTGTTCACAGGTATATACTATACTCAGTTGTCAAAGAGCTAAAAAGTTTCCTTGACTCTGAAAAATAAAACAAAGATTAGCAATGTTTTCAACAAAAAGTCCAAAAAAAGATTACTTCACTCTTCTATTAGTTCAATCCATTCAGTTAAACCCTGTTCTGCTTGATATTCATGAACATTTCAGCTCTATATAGGTATAGCTTGGATATCTGCTTTTAATTAAGTTGACTTTTGATCATAGCGCTCTTAAAATCCTTTTAATCTCTTATACCCGACTTTAGCCTGGCCAAATGGCAAATACTTGTGTCTTTTGAGCTTTGCCAAAGGCAACCTCACAGGTGAAGTCGATAAGTTTTAACTAAAGTTATGACTTAACCATGAGTGTACAAGGTATTTTTAGAAAGGTGATAAGCAATTTTTACAAAATTTTGAGTCCACAAAAGTAGCTCTGAGAAAGGAAAATTCAAGAACAGAAATCAGGCTGGGTGCAGTGGCTCACGCCTGTAATCCCAGCACTTTGGGAGGCCGAGGAGGGCAGATCATGACATCAGGAGATCAAGACCATCCTGGCTGACATGGTGAAACCCCATCTCTACTAAAAAGTACAAAAAATTAGCCAAGCATGGTGGTGGGCTCCTGTAGGCGCAGCTACTCAGGAGGCTGGGGGAGGAGAATGGCATGAACCTGGGAGGTGGAGCTTGCAGTGAGCCAAGATCACACTACTGCACTCCAGCCTGGGTGACAGAGCGAGACTGTCTCAAAAAAAAAAAAAAAAAAAAAAAAACCAGAGAAATCAGTCAGAAGTTGTTCATGGAGGGGCAGGGAATACAGTGATTTTTACCATTTCAACAACCAGTTTTCACAGAGAGAGAAGCCAGAAGTCTGACTGGTAAGAATTTTAATATTTTCTTTTGGAGGAAGGAGATGCCATTTGCCCCACCCAACAGGCTTAGCCCTGTCATCCTTATTCTACTCTCCATCATAAAAGACTTAAGAGGCTAATCTGAGGACCTCCTGCACAGGGGTACTAGGTTTCGAAGCTGAGTCTTATAATTTCTTTCCAGTTTATTTTTAAGCCAAGAGGTTTAAGATTCGAGGAAATTAAACTTCTCCCAGTTTTGGGGAATGCATCCAAGGGGCATGTCCTGTGATATGGAGATGAGATTACCCATCTGCCACTCATGAAGAGAACAAAGGAGGGGAAAAAAAAGAAAAAAGAAAGCATCCCCCCTTTCTTCCTATTACTCTGGATGGGGCATCGCCCATCGTCCTGGGTTCCAGGCTTAATCAGTCTTACAGTATACCCTTGGTTCTTGGTTCCAGGCTTAACCACTCTTACTCTGTACCCTTGGGTAGATCTAGAATTCTAACTCAGGTCTGTCTTAATACAAAGTCTGGTATTGAATAAGTGCTCAATAAAGAGTTGTTAAATAAAAGAATACTCCTTCCAAAGCACTTCTGAGAGCAGGAATGATTCAAGCCTCCCTGTTTATCTGCAGGCATTTCTGAAACAGAGCATGCTCTGCCTAGGACTTCCTGGGCCATCTCTTCACCTGACACAGCCCATATGTCTACAGGATTTGTCCCCTAAAACTAAGACATCTAGCCTCATTCCAAGGCCAGGAGTCAAGGACATGAACAGTAGAGTTAATCTAGCATTAGAATGGCAGGATTATTACTCTGGATATATATAACGATTGTTTTCAAAGTGTTATTATGCATATTCCCATTTGATTCTCACACTATATAAAATAGGAATGGGAACGATTATCTTTGCAGAGACGAAGAAGTTGTGGTCTTTAAGATTATTTGCCCAAAGTCACACAGCTACTAAGAAGCATAGCACTCAGCTTCTAAATCCCAATCTTGGACCCTTTCCAGCACACAGCGTGAGGAAGGGTGTAGAGGGAGTACAAGGACAAGGCCACCAAGTGGGAGGAGCCCAAGTCCTGGGCAAAGGGGCAGGACAGGGGTCAAGACAAGGGAAGGATATCAGAAGTGGGTAAGATGGTAGGGACTCCTAGACCATGTAGCTGGAGGGGACCTCAGAGAGAGGGAGACAAGAGGTTATGCAGTTTCAGGTGGGTCCTTCCAAATCAATATGATTAAAACGACTCTTAGGAATAAAGAATAAAACATGCGAATGAAAGCAGAATGCTCTCTTAATGTCTTTAAATGCTTGCCTTAAGGCAAAAGCCACAGCAAAGGGAGACTGCTGAACCATTAGGCAAAGGAACTGTCCTATGCATCATAAATTCATTCACAAAAGTGTTAGCACGCAGAGTGCCTTCTTACTGGAAGCAAAGACAGAAAAGATTCGACTTCTTGAAATCCAGGTACCACCAGGAAAGCCATGAGCCAATTTATTTTTCCAGTGCTTAACAAGAGAATACAAATGAGCTACAACTGCTTCAACCATAATGGACATGGAATAAAATGAGAAATTCATAGAAAGAATGCTTCAGAACAGAGACCTGTGTACACTACCCTTTTCAAACGTTAAAAATTAGCAAGGGTCATAAGATTCAGGGACATACCTTCAACTGTCTCTGTGTTATGCAGGCCTGCCTGGATTCTTGCTTCTTTTTTTTTTTTTTTTTTTTTTTTTTTTTTTTTTTTTTTTTT
>NC_045441.1:94486678-94512604 GCF_002776525.5 Piliocolobus tephrosceles
GTCTCGCTGTGTCGCCCAGGCTGGAGTGCAGTGGCCGGATCTCAGCTCACTGCAAGCTCCGCCTCCTGGGTTCACACCATTCTCCCGCCTCAGCCTCCGAGTAGCTGGGACTACAGGCGCCCGCCACCACGTCCGGCTAATTTTTTGTATTTTTGGTAGAGACGGGGTTTCACCATGTTAGCCAGGATGGTCTTGATCTCCTGACCTCGTGATCCACCCGCCTCGGCCTCCCAAAGTGCTGGGATTACAGGCTTGAGCCACTGCACTCGGCCGGATTCTTGCTTCTTGATCTAGATTTCCAACTCAGATAGACCTAGTCATGGCTCAAAGCAAGCCAAAGTGAGAAAATGCGGCACTACAAGACAAAGGCTTAGAATATACGTATATATACTCACACATGACCACACAGAGAGACTCACGAGCGCACAGATACACAGATGCACACACATCTATCCAGGGACTCCAATTTTAATACTTTTATTGTGACAAAATAACATCTATACCAAAAACTACACAAAAAACATTTAGATGGTTTACTCAGTTTTAAAATAGGTACATATAGAACCATCATCCATGCTGAGAAACAGCCTGGGATCAATTACTTGAGACTGGGCCAGGCAGGTGGCTCATGCTTATAATCCTAGCACTTTGGGAGGCCAAGGCAGAAGGATCACCTGAGGTCAGGAGTTGGAGACTAGCCTGGCCAACATGGCAAAACCCTGTCTCTACTAAAAATACAAAGATTAGCTGGGCATGGTGGAGTGCGCCTATAATCCCGGCTACTTGGGAGGCTGAGGCAGGAGAATCACTTGAACCCCTGGTGGGGAGGAGGTTGCAGTGAGCCGAGATCACACCATTACACTCCGGAAAGCCTGGGTGACGGAGCGAGACTCTGTCTCAAAAAAGAAAAAAAAATTACTTGAGACTAATACAGAGTAAATACTTGACACGTACTTTTATTAGTACTGTTATCATTAATTAAGAGACATATACCATTTGCAGTGGTGTTCTGGGACTGCCATTCGGCAAGTATGTTTTATCTGTCAGCCGGGTGCCAGGCGCTGTGCAAGGACCACACCTGTGACAGTGAACTAGACTGGCAGTGTTCCCCACCTCTTTTCATCATCAGGTAAGTAATTCCACAATCAGTGACCCAATTGCAGGGTGGTGGGTGCCCCCAGAGAGAAGTCAAGGACACCACAGCAGGAGGCTTGCTGGCTGAGGGGGCAGGTGAGCCCAGCTTCTCCGGAGGAAGTGACTGCTCTGCTGAAGACTGAAGGTGCCCAGGACTCAGACAGGAACATGCTCTGTGGTACGGAAGCGTCTGGGGGAGAGTCAGGGTCTGAGGGAACCAGGATGATCAACTCACCTATTAGCCAGTGACTGGCCTGATTTTCAAAATAAAAATCCACGTTGCAGCAAACCTCCCAGGCACGGGCTAACTACGGGGCTTGATTATCCAAGAAAGAATGTTGCGGTGATCAGGCTGGCAAATCTGAGGCCCTGACAGAAGCCAGTTGCCTCAGGCACAGAGGATGAGAGAGAAGTCGCCAGCAGGAGGCTGGGAGCCACAGAGTCCAGATCACGCAGGGCCTAATCGGCCTTGGCCAGTATGCGGGCCTCCATTCAAAAGGCAGCAGGAGGCTGCTGATGGGTTCTAATTGGGCAGAACGACATGATGTAATGTGGGTTTCTTGTAAATAACACTCTGGCAATGGAGTGGAGACTTCAGAGGGGATAGGCCTTGTGGAGACCACCATTGTGCTCTCTACCCAACTTTTCTCCCCTGGCCTCAGTTCCTCGTCTCCTCACTCTCCATCCTCTGTGTCCTGTGCTGTAGGCTCCCGAGCCCTGGAGGCTGGAGACACCAAGCTCAGCCTTCCTGAACTTCTGTCTTGGGGCAGGCATGAGCCTTTCAGGGAGGGCTCCGGAGGCCTCACTGGTACATTTACAATTCTGTGACGAACCTTCCCGGACAGGTGTCATCAGTACACCAACTCACAACCCTCACTTTCCAGGTTCTAAGACATTTTGTCCAACACCAAGGTGTGGATTGAAAGTTGATCTTATGTCTGTGGAATTAATACTCACTATGCCTAGCATAGAATAGGTGCTCAGTGAATTCTTGCTGAAGGTTGAATAATTTTTTTTAGAACTGGTCCCTTCTCTAAATCCAACATCATTTCCCTGAGTGTATTAGTCCATTTTCACACTGCTGATAAAGACATACCCAAGACTGGATAATTTATACAGGAAAAAGCGTTTAATGGACTTATAGTTCACGTGGCTGGGGAGGCCTCACAATCATGGTGGAAGGCAAGGAGGAGCAAGTCACGTTTTACATGGATGGCAGCAAGCAAAAAGAGCTTGTACAGGGAAACTCCTGTTTTTAAAACCATCAGATCTCACGAGACTTACTCACTATCATGAGAACAGCAAAGGAAAGACCCGCCCCCATGATTCAGTTACCTCCCACAGGGTTCCTCCCCTGACATGTGGGAATTGTGGGAGTTACAATTCAAGGTGAGATTTGGGTTGGGACACAGCCAAACCATATCACTGAGTAGGAATGGCTTTCAGCCTGGCCAGCAGCCCTGATGAGTCAGAGTGGGCAATTTGTGATTTTCCTCAGGTTTGCAGCTGTGTCTACAAAGTTCTGACACAGGAGCCTGATACTGTTATTTTAGCATCCCTTGGGATGAAAGCTAAGCTTCTGGGACTCATTCAGGTGCTTTATCCAAAATAAACCCAATAACTCTTTCCCCTGGACTTTCTCCTCCTCATGCTGAGACCCAGCCTTTGAAGCCAGCAGGGCTTGAGAAGGCCTGGCCCTGGCTTTTTTTTGGGTGGGGGGAAGGCAAGGGCAGGAGCAGAGCTACAATGATGGGGCAGGCCTTCTTGTTCCAGCTTTCCTTACACAAAACCAGGGAGAAACTTTCCACTAATATCCTTGGCTGAATTCAGGTTCATGGTGTCCAGCAGGTCAGGATTCCTTAGATGGACTTGGCCTTCACACTGTGAATGTTTGCTGGAAGTGTGTAAAAGGCCTCTGCCAGTCTGGGCCAGGACTGGTCCAGACTCCCTCTGCCTCTCTGCTCCAATTGCAACTCCTCTAAATAGTACACACACACACACACACACAAACACACAGCCAATATATCCCATTTGACTCCCTGCCTGGGCTCCTGCTACTCATGTCAAGCAGCACATTTGAGCTGTTTCAACCAACCTCAGCCCTGCAGCCTGCAATGGGGTCCTGCCACTCACCAGCCAGCCCCTTGGATAAGCGACTCCAGCTGAACTCCCTGCATTGGCCTCTCAAGACCAAAGTCCCTCATGGCCTTTTCTCCACTGACCTTCCCACCAGAAGAGGCCGTTTCCTCACAACCCAATCTCAAAACACATTTTCACTCTGTTTTTAATCTGTGTCAACAAAGACAAAACCAAGATTTTTTTTTCTAACCACCACCATCATCAAGGAACTAATGGTATAAGGTGAGGGCTTTGTAAGGTTTAAATGCACAGTTAGGTAAAAATACCTTAAAACATAAAGCAGGCATCTGGAACACACAGCCTTGCTAAGGGGACAGGGGCAGCGGGGATGATTTTGTCCTGAATTACCCTGCCAAGATATTGAAAACAGCAGCAGTGAATCATTTGAACTACTTCTAGAAGACTAGCTGCGTGACAAATAACCCTCACCCTCCAAGCCCCCAAAAAAGCTTATTCCTCACTCAGGTGACAGGTCAGAAGTTGCAAGGAGAGGTGGCTTTTCTTGTGCAGTGATTCAGAGCCCTGTGTTCCTTTCATTCTCCGGCTCCACCATCCCCCAGGAGACTCGCTTCTGAAAGATTGGCCTAAGTGCCAGTAGCTCGGACATCCCTGCAAGCTTGTCAGAAATGCAGGATGTCAGGCCCCACCCTAGACCTACAGTTTCAGAGCTGCATTTTAAGAAGATGCCCATGGCCAGGTGACTCATATAAAGATGCTCCTCAACTTGTGATGGGGTTACATCCCACTAAACCCATTGTAAGTTGAAAAATATCATAAGTAGAAAATGCATTTACTGTACCTAACCTACTAAACACCACAGCTTAGCCTTGCTTACCTTAAAATGCTCAGAACACTTATATTAGTCTATAGTTGGACAAAACCATCTAACACAAAGCCTATTGTGGAATAAAGTGTTGAGGGCCGGGTGTGGTGGTTCACGCCTGTAATCCCAAAACTTTGGGAGACACATGAATCCTTGAGTTCAGGAGTTTGAGACCAGCCTGGGCAACATGATGAAACCTGATCTCTACCAAAAAAAAAAAAAATTAGCTAGGTGTGGTGGCACAAGTCTGTGGTCCTAGCTACTCGGGAGGCTGAGGTGGGAGGATCATCTGAGACCAGGAAGGTCAAAGTTGCAGTGAGCTGTGATTGCACCACTGCACACCAGCCTGGGCGACAGAGTGAGATCCTGTCTCAAAATAAATAATAAAGTGTTGAATACCTCATGTAATTTATTGAATACTGTACTAAAAGTAAAACACAGAATGGCTCTATGGGTACTTGAAAAATGGTTTCTACTGTATCACTTTCACACCATCATAACATCAAAAAATTGTAAGTCTAACCATCATAGTCAAATTGTAAGTCTAACCATCATGTAAGTCAAACCTATACATAGAAGTTTGAGAAGCCCTGCCCTGGAGCTCCAGAGTCCTCTGGAACCCATTTGAAGAAGAAGAGTAAAGAAGAGTAAGAAGAGTAGAAGAAGAGTAAAGAAGGTCTGGAGCAATTATAGCCCCTTCTTTGCTTCCTCAAGTGACCGGTCACACTCATTCGTATTCCCTTGATGAGAACTAGTCATATGGCCACAACTGGACACAAGGGAGCTAGGAAATGTAGTCCCTGACTGGGCAGCTGTCTGGCAGATACCACTCCACACTATGGAATTGAGAGGACAGATTTTGGTAGACAGACATTTTTCATTTACACACAGAACTTTTTGTATTTTTTCTTTTTCCTCTTTTTTTTTTTTTTTTTTTTTTTTGACTTGCTCTGCTGCCCAGGCTGGAGTACAGTGGTGCAATCAGGGCTCAATGAAGCCTCCGCCTCCCAGGTTCAAGCGATTCTCCTGCCGCAGCCTCCCGAATACCTGGGATTACAGGCACCCGCCACCACACCCAGCTTTTTCTATTTTTAGTAGACACAGGGTTTTGCCATGTTGGCCAGACTGGTCTCAAACTCCTAACCTCAGGAGATCCGCCCACCTCGTCCTCCCAAAGTGCTGGGATTACAGGTATGAGTCACCGTGCTTGGCCTTTATTTATCCATGAGAAGAAAGAGTATTTCCTCTTCTCCTCTAGAAACTGCCTTGGGGGATGGCATCATGGGAATTTTTCCAGGTTTCTGTGTGAAGGTGGTGCTAACTGGACTAATATTTCAGACAACAAGATAAAACATCTTCTTCGCCACAAGCCATCATGTTCATAAGAGTCTGTGATCCCATGTGGTTCCCAGCAGTGCCTGCTTCCCCTCACCCCTAACACAGAGGGTATCCCCAGATGACCTTCTCCTCCAAACACATCTGAGGCATCTGACCACAGAACAGCAAACGTTTTTGTAAAGTGTTGAATAATAAATATTTTAGGCTTTTCAGGCCATGTTGTGTCTGTCACAATCACTCAGCTCTGCCACTGAAGCATGAAAGCTGCCATAGATAAAATATAAATGAATTCACATTACATAAACAGAGCATAGGAGAACTGACACCATCATTCAATTTGCAAATCTTTCTTGAGCACGTATTAAGCAATGTAATGTCTCTGAACGCAGTCAAAATGTAAACTCCATGAAGGCAAGTATTATGTCTATCTTATTCCTTACTCTAGTCCTTGAACATAGCACCGTGACTGGCACATTTATAGAATGAAAGAATGAACGGTCAAATGAACATCCAGCAAGGGAAAATTTACAGACTGGAGGAACTACAGCAAGCTATAAGAGGTCCATCCTGGCCAAGAGATCCACATAGTCAAGGTGGCCAAGAAGCCTATGATCAGAATAAGACAAAAGGAAGTCATCCACCAGGTCATAACCTTTGGTAACTTGGCCCAGGAAGGGCCCTTCCAGAACAGCAAGGCCTGATGACCCGTTCTCTCCAGTGAACAGGTGGCCACCAGCTTGAAAGCAAAGGCCCTACAGCAGGACAAGCAATGCTTGTACATGCAGCAGAGAGACAAGCAGGGACCTATTAACAGAGGACTCATCAGTGTGGGGCTCAAAACCTAATATGGAGGCCCTAGACAAGTACAGAGGTCTTACTGAAGGGATTGCTAAGAGAAAACTTGGTCAAGGTCAGGAGCAGAAACAAATAATGACGAAATAGCATGAAATCATCATGAGCCATGTGCCCGGACATTTACATATGGCATCCAGTGTTATCCTCACAGCAGTCTTGCGTCTTCATAATCTTCTCCTTGCACCTCCAAAACTGCTTTCGTAAGATCACACAACTTCATTCCAGGACTTTTCTGTAAAGCTACATAGAGTTTCTCAGCCTTAGCTTTAGGCCAGATAATTCTTTGTTGTGGGAGGCTGTCCTGTGCATTGCAGGATATTTAGTAACATCCCTGACCTCTACCCACCAATTATAACAACGAAAAATATCTCCAGACATTGCCTAATATCCTCCGAGGTAGAGGAGATGTGAGGGCCACTGAGCTACAGGAACCCAGACAGTGAGGCATTGGCAAATGATAGACGCATATGTCAATGGAACAGAACAGAGAGTCCAGAAACAGACCCATACATATACTGTCAATTAAATTTCAACAAAGGTACAATGGCAATTCAAACAAGAGAGAATAGTCTCAACAATTGAATATCCATATATATAAGAAAAATGTACCTTGATGCATATGTCATACTATATACAAAATTAAACTTAAAATGGATCAGAGGCCTAAATATGAAAATCTGAATATGTGATCAATTGGACTTAAATACAAATTTGAAACTTCTAATCTTCAAAAGATAGTTAAGAAAATGAAACAAAGTTACAGATTGGTGGAAAATATTTGCAAAACAAAAATCTGATAAAGGAGTTGTATCCTCAATATATATTTTTAAGTCTCAAAATTCAATAATAAAACCAAACAACTCAATTCTTTAAAAGAGTGGGCCAGGCACAGTGGCTCATGCCTTCAATCCCAACACTTCGGGAGGCTGAGGCAGGAGGATCGCTTGAGGCCAGGAGCTCAAGACCAGGCAGGCAACAGAACAAGATGGAGATCTCTAAAAAAAAAAAAAAAAAAAAAAAAAAAGTCAGGCATGGTGGCATGTGCCTGTAGTCCCAGCTACCTGGGAAGCCAAGGCAGAAGGATTACTTGAGCCCAGGAGTTCAAGTTTACAGTCAGATGTATCATGCCACTGCACTCCAGCCTTGACAACAGAGCAAGACCCTGTCTCAAAAAAATCAACCAATCGATCAAAAATTTAAAAAAAAGAAAATTGTGAAAAGGCACTTCAACAAAGAAGATAAACAGAAGACAACTGCATAATAGCATGCTCAACATTATTTATCATTAGGGAAATGCAAATTAAACCCACCAGGTGATACCAATTACAAACCTACTAGAAATGGCTAAAATTTTAAAAACTGACATGCATTGTTAGTAGGATACAACCATACAACCATCTTGGAAAGTATTTGGTAGTTTCTTTTCTTTCTTTTTTTGAGACAGGGTCTTACTCTGTAAACCAGGCTGGAGGACAATGGCTTGGTCATGGCTGGCTGCAGCCTCAACCTCCCTGAGCTCAGGTGATCTTCCCATCTCAGCCTCCCAAGTAGCTGGGACTATAGGCACATGCCACCATACCCAGCTAATTTTTGTAGAGTTTGTAGAGATAGGGTCTCACCTTGTTGGCCAGGCTGGTCTCAAACTCCTGGGCTCAAGCAATCCCTCCACCTTAGCCTCCCAAAGTGCTGGGATTACAGGCATAAGCCACCATATCCAGCCTGCAGTTTCTTATAGAGTTGAAATAAGCTTACATATTTATTTATTTATTTATTTATTTATTTATTTATTTATTTATTTATTTAGAGACGGAGTCTCGCTCTGTGGCCCAGGCTGGAGTGCAGTGGCTGGATCTCAGCTCACTGCAAGCTCCGCCTCTCGGGTTCATGCCATTCTCCTGCCTCAGCCTCCCGAGTAGCTGGGACTACAGGCGCCTGCCACTTCACTCGGCTAGTTTTTTGTATTTTTTTTTTTAGTAGAGAAGGGGTTTCACTGTGTTAGCCAGGATGGTCTTGATCTCCTGACCTCGTGATCCGCCCGTCTCGGCCTCCCAAAGTGCTGGGATTACAGGCTTGAGCCACCGCGCCCGGCCTATTTATTTATTTTTGTGTTAAGTTCCAGGGTGTATGTGCAGGTTTGTACATAGATAAACCTGTGCTATGGTGGTTTGCTACAGTTGTCACCCCATCACCTAGGTATTGAGCCCACCATGTATTAGCTCTTTTTCCTGATGCTCTCCCTCCCCTCCCGCCCTCCCTCAATAGGCCCCAGTGTGTGTTGTTCCCCTCCCTGTGTCTATGTGTTCTCATTGTTCAGCTCCCATTTATAACTGAGAACATGCAGTGTTTGGTTTTCTGTTCCTACATTCGTTTGCTAAGGATAATGGCTTCCAGTTTCATCCATGTCCCTGCAAAGGACATGATCTCATTCCTTTTTATGGCTGCGTAGTATTCCATGGTGTATATGGACCACATTTCCTTTATCCAGTCTATCATTGCCAGCTTATATTTTGTTATAGCAGCCCAAATATACTAAGATAGACTTCCTCTTTGACCCAAGGGTTATTTAGAAATGCGTATCTCCAAATGTTTGGGGATTTTCCAGCTATCTTTCTGTTGTTGATTTCTAGTTTAATTTCATGTGGTCTGACATCATTCTTTGTATGATTCCTATTCTTTTGAATCTGTTAAGGTATGGTTTATAGCCTGGAATGTGTTGTATCTTGGTGAATCTTCATGTGAGTGTGCAAAAAATGTGTGTGCTGGTGTTGTTGGATAAAGTCATCTATAGATGCCTATTATATCTTGTTGATTGGTGGTGGTGGTGCTGTTCAGTTCAGCTATATCCTTACTGATTTTCTGCTTGATGGATCTGACTTCTCTCAAAGTCCATGGTCAATCACTCTACTCATTACCTTACACACTTTCAAATCCCTTGCCCCTCTTTGCTTCTGTGCATAAACCACAATTATGGTCCAAGCCAACTCTGCATGTACCTTGCCTATCTCCCCATAGATGTTGAAGAAAAACATTCACCATGCTGACTGGTATCTCTATAATTCATAACCACTAACCTCAAGTGGTCCCAGTATGCTGCTGGGCAAACAGGCTGACACTCCCTGGTCCACTCCCAGGGATAGACCCATTCCATCCACCTCTCGTGGATGACTATTTCGTACCTTCTCATTTCCTTTCAAACACTTCCTCATTAATCCTTGCTCTCAGCAGATGACCTTGCTTCCTAGTTCACATTAAGATATTAGAAGAAGTTTCTACCACCATATCTACACTTGTATTTGTGCCCCTTATACTCTGCCTCCAGGCCTTTCACTCTCAATTACTTGCCTATGCCACTAGCAAATGGCAACCCCTGCCCTTCTGGGCTAGACTGAGCTTGCCTGCTCAGGGGCCATACTACAGCAATTCTCCTCTCTTGCTCCTGCGTCATTCATTTTCCCTCTCTCTTTGATCTTTCTCATCAGCACACAGGCTATGTTTTCCTTTGAGGGGCTTTTTCATTCCCTTTTCCCTCTAGGGGAGTTGCTCTTCCCCACGATAGCCACATGACTCTCTCCCTCTCCTTCGCAGGTCCTTACCAAATGACACCTCTCAGGGATGCCTTCCCTGCCTAAGCTTGCAACACCCCTGTGGTGGGCACACCCTCAGCTGACCTCAATGAACCCTTGAAGAGTCCCTCTCCCCTTCAGTGAGGACAGAACCTATTCCTACTTGCTTCTAACTAATAAGATATAGCAAAGGTAATGGGGTGTCACTTCCTTGAGTAGATTACATTATATGACAAGGTGATGGGCTGTCATTCTTGTGGTTATTGAAGACTCCATCTTAGTGGACTGGAGCAAGAGATTGTCCTCGCTGACTTGAGGAAGTAGGCTGCCATGTTGTGAGAGGGCCCATGGAACTAGGAGGTCTCTAGGACCTGAAGGTGGCCTCCAGCAGACAGCCGTCAAAAAGCAGGGGCCCTCAGTCATCTTTCATCTTTCATCATTTCATGGTGAAACCCCATCTTTATTAAAATACAAAAAATAGCTGAGCATGGTGGTGGCAAGCCTGTAATCCCAGCTACTTAGGAGGCCGAGGCACAAGAATCTCTTGAACCTGAGAGGTGGAGGTTGCAACGAGCCGAGAGATTGCACCACTGCACTCCAGCCTGGGCAACAGAGTAAGACAAAGAAAGAAAAGAAAGAAACAAAAGAAAAGAAAGAAAGAAGGCAGGGAGGGAGGGAGAGAGGGAGGGATGGAAGGAAGGAATTCTGCTGACATTGTGAATGAGCTTGGAAGAGGACTCTTCTCTAGTCCATTTTTCAAATGAGAATACAGCTGCTGAAACCTTGATCGCAGCCTTTTGAGGGCCTGGAGAGAAGACCTGGTGAAGCCACGTTCAGACTCCTGGACCCACAAAAACTGTGAGACAATAAGTGTGTGTGTTGTTTTAAACTGCTATGTTTGTAGTAATTTGTTATGCAGAAAAATAGAAATCTGATATGCCCTAGGCCGGGCATGGTGGCTCACGCCTGTAATCCCAGCACTTTGGGAGGCTGAGGCAGGCAGATCATGAGGTCAAGAGATCAAGACCATCCTGGCCAACACGGTGAAACCCTGTCTCTACTAAAAATACAAAATAATTAGCCGGGCGTGGTGGCAGGTGCCTGTAGTCCCAGCTACTCGGGAGGCTGAGGCAGGAGAACTGCTTGAACCCAGGAGGCAGAGGTTGCAGTGAGCCAAGATTGCGCCATTGCACTCCAGCCTGGTGACAGAGCCAGACTCCACCTAAAAAAAAAAAGAGAGAGAGAGAAAAAAGAAAAGAAAAAGGCAAGCAAGCAAGCTACTACAGCCCAAATATTCCCTAGGACCCTTTTCTATTATTTATCTTTTCACCTTAGCATTTACCCACTTTCTGACATATTTTCTATTTCACCAATTTCCCTTGCTGATGTCCTATGCTTCCCCCATGACTCCTACACAAAAGTTCCACAAGACAGGTATTTTTGTCTTTTTTTTTCTCTGCCATTATAGTCTCAGCACCTTCAATAGTCTCAGTAAATGTTTGTTGAGTGAACAAATGCATGAGTGGATGCTAAATCCTATTACCTGAGCAGAGAAATTCATCAAACTTATATATACCTCAGGGAGGTAAGACAGAAAAGACAACAGACTTGTTTCATTTTTAACTTGTTGTTAAGGAAATGTTTAAGCATTGATTCTACAGCTCATGAGCAGCATGGGGGAAAAAGCATTGATTCAAGACCACTGTGATGTTTCCAAGTAATCGCTTCTTACAATTGTGGCTTATTCTGGAGGTAAATTATAAATTTCTAGTTTTTAATTTCTATTTTGTTTTTCATCAACCAATATATATAATTGTGACTATCTCCAGTATATAATTTCTTAGAGCATCATTCTTTGAGGCCTTTTAACTTGACTCACATTTTAAAAATATGTTTCTCATCAACCTTCAGTACACACTGATACCTACACACATAATTGAAACAAAAGTTTCACAAAATAGTACTTATTCTTTTAATATGCTCTGATTGTTTCCCATTGTGTTGCATTCTGTTCTATTTCATTTTTTAAAACTGGACAAGACCCGCTGGTAGGACTGACAAGATCAATCCTCAGATTTCAAGCTTCTCCCAGGTTTAGATTGCTACAGGTTTGACATTATTCTTCCTGGTGCCTGTGGTGAGGCCCCCTCTTCTGTGCTGCATGGAAAATAGAAGTACCTGCCTTAGCAGCTAGGGGAGCTGGGGGCAGGACTGGCATTTTCTTGTAAAACCGACATTCTGTAAGTTGCCTGTTCACTCTGATGGTAGTTTCTTTTGCTGTGAATGGGAGAAAATTTTTGCAATCTACTCATCTGACAAAGGGCTAATATCCAGAATCTACAAAGAACTCAAACAAATATACAAGAAAAAAACAAACAACCCCATCAAAAAGTGGGCAAAGGATATGAACAGACATTTCTCAAAAGAAGTCATTCATACAGCCAACAGACACGTGAAAAAATGCTCATCATCACTCGCCATCAGAGAAATGCAAATCAAAACCACAATGAGATACCATCTCACACCAGTTAGAACGGCAATCATTTAAAAATCAGGAAACAACAGGTGTTGGAGAGGATGTGGAGAAATAGGAACACTTTTACACTGTTGGTGGGATTGTAAACTAGTTCAACCATTATGGAAAACAGTATGGCGATTCCTCAAGGATCTAGAACTCCTGAAGTACCATAAGACCCAGCCATCCCACTACTGGGTATATACCCAAAGGATTGTAAATCATGCTGTTATAAAGACACATGCACACGTATGTTTATTGCGGCATTATTCACAATAGCAAAGACTTGGAATCAACCCAAATGTCCATCTGTGACAGACTGGATTAAGAAAATGTGGCACATATACACCATGGAATACTATGCAGCCATAAAAAAGGATGAGTTTGCGTCCTTTGTAGGGACATGGATGCAGCTGGAAACCATCATTCTTAGCAAACTATCACAAGAAGAGAAAACCAAACACCGCATGTTCTCACTCATAGGTGGGAACTGAACAATGAGATCGCTTGGACTCGGGAAGGGGAACATCACACACTGGGGCCTGTCATGGGGAGTGGGGAGGGGGGAGGGATTACAATGGGGAGTTATACATGATATAAATGATGAATTGATGGGTACTGACGAGTTGATGGGTGCAGCACACCAACATGGCACAAGTATACATATGTAACAAACCTGCACGTTATGCACATGTACCCTAGAACTTAAAGTATAATAAAAAAAATAAAAATAAAAAAAATTAAAAAAAAAAAAAAAAAAACCCGACATTGAGTGAGCCTGCATTGAGAGCCGCCCACCTCTACTGCAGCTGAACCAGAGAAACACCAAGCCCCGGATGCTCATCGTCATTAGTTTGTGTGAGTGTTTCTATATTTCAAAGACTATACAATATCCAAATAACTATCGCAACTAATCTTTAATCATGGTCATGTCTCAGATGTCTTAATGGTCCCTGAGTCACCAGCACTTGGTCTTTGAGTCTCTGACTGCAAAGTGTTTAAAAGAATCCCTGAAACATTAGCCACCTTACATGATTCCAAATGGCATAACTTGTAAAGATAATGAAAAATTATGGTAAAGCACTTTTCATATAGCGCGAACTAATCAGTGAGCCCAGAAAAGCCGATGTTGATGAAGTGCCATCAAGTTATGGCAGGAAATGCCACCTGCAGGTAAATCTGGGTTTAATTTGCCTTTGCAAGTAGTTTTCTATTTATTTGAATGTGAAATGAATCCGAAGGATGGCAGCTGATAAAGATGCTGCCCCTTCAACATTGATTTGATTGGAAGTGCATTTGTCCTTTCTTTGAGCGTGTAGTTTCAGAGAATTTTTCGAATCTCCCTTTGTAAGTGTTAGCTCAGCAGTGCAGGCGGAGAGGGAGATGCCCCGGCGCCTTCCTCCCTTGCTGCCCTCACCCCACCATCCTGCCTGAAGGCTGAGGTGCCAGTTCGAAGAGCGGAGATGCAGAAAGCCAGAACTCACTCAGAGAGAAGTCAGGAGCCGGTGAGGCCGAGCGTGCTTCTTCCCACACTTTTTGGCTCCCCTCACCATTTTGGCTCCCATTTTCCTTCCCTTTTGGCTTTGTCCCTGTTATTGCGATTCTTAGGGTCAGATGGCCTCAGCTCTCCTGTTTAATGGATGTCTCTGCTAATGTAACTTTCTCTTATCATCATGCGGAAGCAATGGCCAAATCCACAATGTGGGCAATTCTACAGGACAAGTGGCCCAGTTTCTTCACCACATGAATAATCAGGTGGAGGTGAAGGGGAGGAATGGCTATAACATAAGAAATGAAAGACATTACTCAGATTCAGTCTTGTCTCAAAGTAGAGAGAGGAGTATAGTGAATCCCCAATTGTGCATCACTCACCATCAATGTTTATCAATATTTTGTTCTTCTTGCTTCAAATATTCACTTCAACAGGTGTGTGTGTGTGTGTGTGTGTGTGTGTGTGTGTGTTGTGTATAGTAGCTATGGTCTCAACGTGTGTCCCCCTGAATTCATGTGTTAGAAACGTAATCTCCCCCATGCAACAGTGTTGGGAGGTAAGGCCTTTCAGGAGGTAAGTCGTGAGGGCTCTGCCTTTGTGACTGGATTAATGCCACTATGGAAAGGGCTTGGGGAGTGAGTTCTCTGTCTTTCCGTCTTCCGCTGTTCTGCACGTGAGAACACTATCTTCCTCCTCTCTCGCCCTCCCACCTTCCACCACGTGAGGCCATAGCAAGAAGGCCCTAATCAGATGCTGATGCCTTAATCTTGGACTTGCCAGCTTCCAGAATTGTGAGAGAATACATTTCCATTCTTTATAAATTACCCAGTCTCAGGTTTGTTTTAGAGCAACACAAAACAGACTAAAACAACAATATTTTAAAGTAAATCCTAGAGTTTCTATTATTTCATCCATAAGTACTTTAATGTATGTCACTTACAAGTACACTTTGGCAAAATGTTTTCAGCCTTTGACAAGGGGCTCCCCTGAAAGCATACCTGCAACTGTTTTTGTTTTGTTTTGTTTTGTTTTTTTCTAAGAGTCGAGGTCTCATTGTGTTACCCAAGCTGGAGTGCAGTGGTACTCCACTGAAGTTTGAGTGCATTACAGCTGCAAACTCCTGGGCCCAAGTAATCCTCCTACATAAGCTTCTTCAGCAGCTAGGACTACAGGCATGTGCCACCATGCCTGGCTGTTTTCATTTTTTCTACAGAAAGGGTCTCGCTATGTTTCCCAGGCTAGTCTCAAACTCCTGGTCTCAAGTGATCTACCTCAGCCTCCCAAAATGCTGAGATTACAGGAGTGGGAGCCACTTTGCGCAGCCCCGTGTGTCTCTAAATGAGGGTTTACTCTAAGGACAGTGCTGACATTTATAAAAACACATTGTTTCTCTACCCAGATCCTCAGGATAAAATTCCTTCTGGACCGTGCTTAGGAGAAACTTCACAATATCTCACCAAAACACTAAAGCTTGGGTACATAATCAAATGTTCTTTATACAAGATCTGCTAGGAAGCTTAGATACAAAATCTGTGGCCAACCATGTCATATAGCTGCACACAAGGAGATGAAATTTTCTATTAGTGTTATTTCCTATTCTAATATGTTCCTCTTCTTGCCGCTCCTTTTTCTTTCTCACCCACTTCAAATTTGTGTTGTCCTATTTATTTTTATATCTCTGTAAGCAGAGGTATGCTGGTGTTTCACTAGCTAGTTCAAGTAGTTCTCTGAAAAAAATGCATATATATGTATGCATTTATTATAAATTTTGCTGCTATAAATGATGTATATCCCACAATAAGCAAATAATAGTAAAGTACATAATACTCTGTATTGTAAATTCCATGCAGCCAATTGATTCTGACATATGCTTTCATTGAACTTTGTCAAATCCTTTATCCACAGCTAACATAGAGTTGCAGTGACACCTCTAGACACCTCCTCTCAGGGAAGAGGGAGACTCTGCCCTTTGGCTTCCAGATCCATGCGTTTTAAGATCTCCTGAGCTATGTTGGCTCTGTTCAATTCTCCCTTCCCTAACTGCCTCCCCGAGGGCTTTGTCTAGTTGCAACAAAATCATGACATGTTTCTCTATGGACAGTTAAGGCCTCTGAAGCACAGTAATGCTGCAGTGCATGACCCTGGACAGAGAGTTGAGGGGCTGAGTCCTCGATTGCCGGTCCCTGCCCTACCCCTTGTAAACCCAGGACACGTTATCTCTCCATTTCTTTTCCTCATGGGTGCAAATGGGAAGGTTAAATCAGATCATCGCCAAGGTCCCTTATAGCTCTAATATCCTTTGGTTAGGCTCTTATTAAATATGCATCAGATACATTCAGCTGTAAGCTTTATTTTCTGATAATACTAAAACTCTGCCCTGTGTGCACAGCCCTTATAACTTGCTGCTTGTTTAATATGTTCATTTGCTCACAAAGCACAATAGCAATATTCCCTCTAACAGCAACCTTTTATTCAGTGACTGCCTTTCTCAATATTACATTTCTTTTTTCTTTTTTTTTTTTTTTTTTTGAGGTGGAGTCTCACTCTGTCACCTAGGATGGGGTGTACTGGCACGATCTCAGCTCACTGTAACATCTGCCTCCCGGGTTCAAGCAATACTCCTGCCTCAGCCTCCTGAATAGCTGGGACTACAGGTGCCCACAACCATGCCCGGCTAATTTTTGTATTTTTAGTAGAGACAGAGTTTTGCCATGTTGGCCAGGCTCAAACAGGTCTCAAACTCCTGACCTCAAGTAATCTTTCCGCCTTGACCTCCCAAAGTGCTGGGATTACAGGCGTGAACCACTGTGCCTGGCCTCAGTATTACTTTTCTAAGACTTATTGGGAGGTGATCATGAAAAAATAAAATAATTTTTTAAAAGCAAAAAAAAAAACTAATAAAACCACAAAACCGCAGCAGCTCCCTTCAACTCCCTTCACTCCCATCTCCTTTTGCCTTTTCTCACGTGTTCAGGTGCATCAGGCTTATGGAGTTGGCTCAGATCCTAAGTCCTCCACTCTGGGGAATGAATGGACCTTTATCTGCCTGGATTTAGAAGCCAGGTCCTATTGACAACATGCTATTAAGAGTTCCAAATACCCTTTAAGTAGCTAAATGAAATGATCGTTGTCCATCCTGATCCTAGTTGATTTAAGTGTTGTTTGTGAGGAGATGAATCACAAGGCAGTGCTTCACTAACTGTTCTCATTAAACTTTCAAGGTTCTGGACTCCAGGCTGTGGCGTGTTTATTTCTGGCTACACCTTCCCCTCAGACAGGTTTAGTGCCCATCATTCTCATGCAGAGGGCATCCCAGAGCCTAACGCTCCCAGTCTTTCTCCTTTACTTATTACCTTTCAGGCTCAAACTCATTCACCTGTTTCAACAGAACAGCAGCTGAGAAATAGAGCAAGCCTCCTCCTTCTTTCATAGACCACTCAACTCCTGCCTCGCCTCTGCCTTCTGTACAGGTATTATAGTCAGCTGCATGGTCCAGAGGCCTACACGTGCAGAGAACAAGACCAGGCTGCCAGCCTCTTCCCCAAAGCATCCTGGGTTTCTTCTCTGAGAATGCCACAGCATTCTCCCTCCTTTAAGGCCTTGGGTGTGTTCACAGTCTCATCTCAGGCTACTGCCCACTGGCACCTCATGTCATCTCAGTGAAACCATTCACACTCGGGGCATCCAGGACCGTCAGGATAACCCTAGCCACTTCATATTACTGTGCCAAGCACATCACCTCACTTAATTCTCACTTAACTCACTGAATTTTACCCCAAGAGGGCTGATATTCAGATGGTTGGCACCAGTAAGTCCTAATGAATTATCTATAATCCACTTCTATTCTCATGGGCCTGGACCTGGACCTGGGCCTGGGCCATAGCAGTTGTGAAAGGTATTAAATATGACCTGAAGGTAGATGCCACTTACAGTTTTCAAATGAGGAGATGGAGGCCCTGAGTTACCCGGGAAGAGGGGGAGGGCACAGGGCATTTCTCAAAAGAAGACACACAGAAACTACAACAGGGATCATCATGGCAGACAGGAGGCAGAACCAGATTGCAGCTCAGAGTAGCATATGGAGGCTCACATCACGAATTTTAGCTCCAGAACACCTGCAGGAATAAACCAGGAATCCCGAGAGGACCCACAGACCCTCTGAAGGAAGTGGACTGCTCCTGCAGGACCCAGGAGACACCCCAAATACTGTGAGTGCCCCAACTGTGGAAGTGGGAAAAGGAGATCCTCCACCCCGGAACACACACCCGCACTGGAGAAACTGAAGGCTTAGTTTGCAAAAGAAGTTTCCGACCTTACCTGGAGCTGAGTCAATTTAGAGAGCCGAGCGAACTACAAGGGTAGAGGTAGCAGTAGGAAAGGACCTGGGAGCTCGCTGGGTCCCCAGGCAGGCCATTCCTGCCTGGCACCACAGGGATCCTTCAGGAGGGCAGCCAGAGGTGTGGGAAAAATGCCACAGGGAGAAGGAAGTCTCCAGCTGAACTTTATAACAATTTGAACCAGGTGAGAAGCCTCCTGGCCAGAACTTGGGGGAAAGCGCAAATCCAGCATGCAGACTCCACAGGCAGGGGGAAGAACTGAGCGTTTTCTTTTGCAGCTGGGAGGTGGATAGTCTGGGGCAAGTTCTCAGCCCTGCTCGCCCACTGCCTGGAAACAGATTTGGTGCTGTTAGGGGAGGCACTGTGGGAGTGAGACCAGCCCTTCGGATTGTGTGGGAGCTGGGTGAGGCCTGTGACTGCCAGCTTTCCCCCACTTTCCTGACAACCTGCATGACTCAGCAAAGGCAGCCATAACCTTCCTAGGTACACAACTCTATTGACCCAGGAACCTCACCCCCATTCCCGACAGCAGCCTCAGCAAGACCTGCCCAACCAAGGAGAGTCTGAGTTCAGACACACCTGGCCCTGTCCTCACCTGATGGTCCTTCCCGACCCCTCTTGGCAACTGAAGACAAAGGGCATATATTCTTGGGAGTTCTAGGGCCCACCTCTCCATACTGCCACAGCTGATGCTCTCTGGAAAGTGCCACCTCCTGGCAGAAGGCCAACCAGCACAAAAATAGAACATTAAACCACCAAATCTAAGAACCCTCACAGAGTCCATTTCACCCCCCTGCCACTTCCACCAGAACAGATGCTGGTATCCATGGCTAAGACCCATAGATGGTTCACATCACAGGACTCTGTGCAGGCAACTCCCAGTACCAGCCCAAAGTCTGGTAGGCTTGCTGGGTGGCTAGACCCAGAAGAGACATAACAATCGCTGCAGCTCGGCTCTCAGGAAGCCACATCCATAGGACAAAGGGGAGAGTACTACATCAAGGGAACACCCCATGGGACAAAAGAATCTGAACAACAGCGTTCAGCCCTAGACCTTCCCTCTGACAGAACCTACCCAAATGAGAAGGAACCAGAAAAACAACTCGAGTAATATGACAAAACAAGGCTCTTTAACACACCCCCCCCTCCCCAAAATCTCACTAGCTCAAGAGCAACGGATCCAAACAAAGAAGAAATCCCTGGTTTACCTGAAAAAGAATTCAGAAGGTTAATTATGACACTAATCAGGGAGGCACCAGAGAAAGGCAAAGCCCAATGCAAGGAAATCCAAAAAACGATACAAGAAATGAAGGGAGAAATCTTCAAGAAAATAGACAGCATGAAGAAAAAACAATCAAAACTTCAGGAAACATTGGACACATTTATAGACAAATGCTCTGGAAAGTCTCAGTAGTAGAGTTGAACAAGTAGAAGAAAAAAATTCAGAGCTTTGTAGGATTAACTCAATTCTACAAAGACAAAGGAAAAAGAATGAGCAAATATGAACAAAGCCCCCACAAAGTCTGTGATTATATTAAATGCCCAAACCTAAGAATAATCAGTGTTCCTGAGAATGAAGAGAAATCTAAACTTTAGAAGACATATTTGGGGAAATAATCAAGGAAAACATCCCCAGCCTTGCTAGACACCTAGACATCCAAATACAAGAAGCACAAAGAACAGCTGGGAAATTCATCACAAAAAAATCACCTAGGCACACTGTCATCAGGTTATCTAAAGTTAAGATGAAGGAAAGAATCTTAAGAGCTGTGAAATAAAAACACCAGGTAATCTATAAAGGAAAACATTTCAGATTAACAGCAAATTTCTCAGCAGAAACCCTACAAGCTACAAGGGATTAGGGCCCTATCTTCATCCTCCTCAAACAAAACAATTATCAGCCAAGAGTTTTGTAACCAGCAAAACTAAGCATCATGTATGAAGGAAAGATACAGTTTTTTTCAGACAAACAAATGCCGAGAGAATTCGCCACTTCCAAGCTGCCACTACAAGAACTGCTAAAAGGAGCTATCTAAACCTTGGAACAAATCCTGGAAACACATCAGAACAGAACCTCTTTAAAGCATAAATCTCACAGGACCTATAAAACAAAAATACAATTTAAAAAGCAAAAACAAAAAAAACAAGGTACACAGGCAACAAATAGCACAATGAATGGAATGGTACATCACATCTCAATACTAACATTGACTGTAAATGGCCTAAGTGCTCCACTTAAAAGATACAGAACTGCAGAATGGATAAGAACTCACCAACCAACTATCTGCTGCCTTCAGGAGACTCACCTAACACATAAGGACTCACGTAAACTTCAAGTAAATGGGTGGAAAAAGGCATGTCATGTAAATGGATACCAAAAGCAAGCAGAGGTAGCTATTCTTACATCAGACAAAAAATCTTTAAAGCAATAGAAGTTAAAAAAGACTAAGAGGGACATTACATAATGGTAAAAGGCCTTGTCCAACAGGGAAGTATCACAATCCTAAATATACATGCACCTAACACTGGAGCTCCCAAATTTATAAAACAATTACTAATAGACCTAAGAAATGAGATAGACAGCAACACAATAATAGTGGAAAACTTCAGTACTCCACTGACAACACTAGACAGGTCATCAACACAGAAAGTCAACAAAGAAACAATGGATTTAAACAGTACCTCAGAACAAATGGACTTAACAGATACATACAGGACATTTTATCCAACGACCACAGAATACACATTCTGTTCAACAGTGCATGGAACTTTCTCCAAGATAGACCATATGATAAGCCAAAAAAGGAGTCTCAGTAAATTTAAGAAAATTGAAATTGTGTTAGGTATTCTCTCAGACCACAGTGGACTAAAACTGGAAATCAACTCCTGCTGGTTCCCCAATTTTGCAGTTGTGATTTGTGCTGTTATAAACATGTGTGTGCAAGTATCTTTTGTATAATGACTTCTTTTCCTCTGGGGTAGATACCCAGTAGTGGTATTGGTGGATCAAATGGTAGTTCTACTTTTAGTTCTTTAAGGAATCTCCACACTGTTTCCCACAGTGGCTATAAAAACCCTTCCAGACATTGACTTAGGCAAGGGTTTCATGACCAAGAACCCAAAACCAAATGCAATAAAAACAAAGATAAATAGCTGGGACTTAATTAAACTACAGAGCTTTTGCACAGCAAAAGGAACAGTCAGCAGACAGACAACCCACAGAGTGGAAGAAAATCTTCACAATCTATACATCTGACAAAGGACTAATATCCACAATCTACAACAAACTCAAACAAATCAGCAAGAAAAAAAACAAACAATTCCATCAAAAAGTGGGCTAAGGACATGAATAGACAATTCTCAAAAGGGGATACACAGATGGCCAACAAACATGAAAAAATGCTCAACATCACTAATGATCAGGGAAATGCAAATCAAAACCACAATGTGATACCGCCTTACTCCTGCAAGAATGGCCATAACCAAAAAGTCAAAAAACAGCAGACGTTGGCGTGGATGCAGTGATCAGGGAACACTTTTACGCTGCTGGTGGGAACCTTTAGGTGTTCCAGGATGTATATGGCTGCTCTTCTCAATGGAGTTTGGGAAAGGTACCTCTTTATTCACTAATCTCCTCCACAACTTACGTGTTTGGGAATTGAGGAAGCCTGGACCTTAAGAGCTAAACAGGTTCTTCTTAGTGGATTTCTTGGTATATGTGTGTGTGTGTGTGTGTGTGTGTGTGTGTGTGTGTGTGTGTGTGTTTACATATATATATATATATATATATATATTTTTTTTTTTTTTTTTGAGACAGAGTCTCACTCTGTCACCCAGACTGGAGTGCAGTGGTGCAATCTCTGCTCACTGCAACATCTGCCTCCCGGGTTCAAGTGATTCTCCTGCCTCAACCTCCCGAATAGCCGGGACTATGGGCGCCCATGCCTGACAAGTTTTGTATTTTTAGTAGAGATGGGGTTTCACCATGTTGGCCAGGCTGGTCTCAAGCTCCTGACCTCAAGTGATCTGCCCGCCTCAGCCTCCCAAAGTGCTGGGATTACAAGCATGAGCCACCATGCTCGGCCACCTTGCTGACAATTTTAACCCAGGTGCAGCTGAGACAACACATGGACCAAGCGGAGAGACGATCATCAGAAATGTGAAGCACATTTGTCATCAACACTGTGCACAACTAACTTTATTACTTCTGGTTTTTTACCTTCCTTTCCAGTGATGAAATAAGTCCAGTCCCAGCAAATGGCAAATCTCTATGTTTAAAGTGCACTTGGATTTTACTAATTTACTTTGCTTATGCATAATTCAAAGGGGGATTTTATTTCCGTACTTTGTGCCTTCTAGTTATTATTCCTTGTGGAAATGGCTCCTCACATATATAAGGGCTAAAGCTTTACTGAAGGTTCTTTGGGTGTGTGTGTGTGTGTGTGTGTGTGTGTTTCATTTCATTGTCTTAAGCCTACAAAATGGAAGAGTCAGTCTGGGTGACTGCTTCATGGTGGTGTTGAATTTGTCGGTCAGTATGAATTCTAGTGAGGAGTAGGGGCAGAATGAGGAATGAAATGTCACGGTACCAGAATGCCGGCTTATAGTTCTCGGAAGAGATCTTGTTTGAGCCAAAATCTCTAATTGCAGAGGAAACAGCTTGATTCAGAAGTGAACAGGCAACCTCTCTTGAATGCCAGGAACTATATTCCCCAGGGCCTGAATAAGTGAGAAAGAAAGAAAGAGAGAGAGAGAGAGAAAGAGAGAAATCCACTTTACCCCAGCACTGCGATGTAGGACATTCTCTATGTTGGGGATTGGGGTGGGGGGCACAACAAGAATCTCACTGGCTCAAAGATAAGCATTGAAACCCCCCAAGGGAAGCAGTCCAAGAACAGAGCTCCTGCACTGTCTCCACGTCCCAGGCTGGCTCCGGTCAAGCTCGGTGCAAATCTTGTGCTGCCAGAGTTTCCTGCACCTCTGTGGGAGTAGTGACAGCCCATAAGGAAGATCGATAGAACATGATTGTTAAAATAGCATTTAGTTACATGCCCAGGGCATCAGGAAGCGTTCATGGTCAGAGGTGGGAGGACAGAGAAGAGAAACAGATAGGCCCCTCTTAGGCAGTGTGGACCATCTATCAGCATGGCTCCTCTTGCAGAGCCTTCTAACCCCTCGGGACGCCTGGAAGGGCCACTCTGGGCATCCTCCGGTGCCACCTTTCTGCATTGGCCCTCATCTCTGGCTTTCCTCAGCACAGGACAGACCTACCCTTGATGGACATCGGGGAGTCTGAGTTCTTAGTGGCGAACAATAGGAACTAGTGGAAGCCGAAGACAGATGTAATGAGAACCCCTGGGAGGGACGAGAAACCAGGCTCAGAGAATGGGCAGGAACGGAGACTGGAGAGCGTGAACACAGCCAGACCGGAGGCCCAGCGCTGTCCGGCTACAGCGCTGCTGTGGGATGCGGGATGAGGCGTTGCTCAGTGCCCACCTCTGCTGCTGAGGCTACCTTAGAAAGTTTTAGCTCTCCCCGTCTGTGGCTGTGCTTGAGCAAGCCCTGGCAAGTGCCCATGTCCTGGCCTCCAGGCAGCCTCTGCAACAGCTGGCTAGGCCCTGTGCTCCACCTCATTTGGGGTTGTTTCCAACAAGAAAGGATGTTTGGATATAGAGCAGCCCAAACGACAACTTCAGGGACCACTTTGCAAGGCCCAGGAAGCTTAAGTGTGAGGTCTTGTGCCTGTGTGAAGCCAGAAGTCCTTGGCACCATGACACAGTTGCTCAGTCCAAACCTCCTCACAGGGGAGGCTGACCCAGGGTTCACCTTGCGGCCCAACAGTGACCTCTGGAGAGACCACAGCATCATAGACGGATGGGGGCTTAGAAACCACCCAGTCCAGCAGCCTCGGTGAGGAATCTGAGAGTAAGTCCGAACCTCCAGTGCTCTGAGTCCTGACACAGCCCAAATCCACCGCATTGTCGTGGGGATGTGCTCCTTCCGGCTTTCACTTGCATGCTCATTGGCTACGAATCAGTCTGAACCTGAATGCATTAAGACATAATGGTTTTACTAGCCTCAAAATAGAAACCCAATTTCTCTCCTGACATTTTCCATCTACATTTTCTTCGCTAAGTTTTTTTCTTAGCTTCTGCTAGGAGAAGTCTCTTGCCGAACACTCTGCCTGTTATATTCCTGGAGAACATGTCATAACTGCCTGGGGTGAACTGATTAATATAAGCCTAAGTTTGGAGTCCTTCTGCGATGGTTCTAAAAAAAAAAAAAAATCTGTTATTATCCCAAGGATTTATTAGGAACAAGTTCTCACGAAGGTAAGAGTGAGGCAAAATGACATTTTCATTTTCAAATCCTTTGAACGCTTTAAGACCCAGCCGTTTCTCCTGGTGATGGCTGTCTTGATCTGCCTAATGACTGAGCCCTTGCTTTGTCTAATCACTTCAAGAAACACAAACTAGCTTCATTTCATTAGTGCTTAAAACGTCATGATGATTAGGGCATCCAGCAGTGAATGGAGTATTTGTGTTGCTTAAAGCGGAGCATCTATTTTAATTGTGATTAATGTTCTCAAAGTAGTCAACTAATACCTTTAAATATTAATGGGAGGGGGACAGGATGGATGTTAAAATGGGTTCATCAAACATAGAAGGACATAACATCTTTTGTTAATTCCAAGACTCACTGTTTCACATTTAGTATCTTGCGATCAATGGCAGTGCTTTTCGTTTCTTACTAATACATAAAACAATGATGTATTTTATAATAAATGGCATCTTAGATTCAATAAAACACTGTATTGCAAGCTACTTGTTCATATGAAATTATTGGTTAATTTATAATCTTGGGAAAAAATAAACTGTAGCCATTTCCTTATTTTAACATTTGCATGTGGCAAATAAGATTATCCATAGTGTCTATGACGTAATGAAAATTCCAAGCTTCCTAACGACACTTTCCTCTGCTTCACTCCATGGCAGCCCACTTTAGTCAGCTTCTGGTAAGACCAGTCGCCTGAAACCTTCCGTTATCTCCAGCACGTGTTGCTCTAGTAGAGAAACAGACTGATTTGGTGATCATGTCTTCATCAAAAGTGGTCTTATTAACTAGAAAAGAGTGAAACATGAACGTTAACCTAGTTACAGAAGAGTATGCAAACGTCAACTATAGAATCAGTAGGCTCAGTAGGGTTGGTTCTTCTTTTCTTTCTTCTTTAAAACAAACAAACAAACAAACAAACAGTCTGGGCACAGTGACTCATGTCTATAATCCCAGCACTTTGGCAGGAGGATTGCCTGACCTGAGCCCAGGAATTTGAGACCACTCTGGACAATAAGGTGAGACCCTGTCTCTAAAAAAAAAAAAATTAGCCAGGCATGGTAGCACACACCTGTGGTCTCAGCTACTGGGGAGGCTGAGGTGGAAGGATGACTTGAGCCACCTCAAGCCACTACAGGCTGCAGTGAGGTCAAGGCTGCAGTGAGCTGTGATCACACCACTACACTCCAGCTTGGGCAACAGAGCAAGACCCTGTCAAGAAAGAGAGAAAGAGAAAAAGAAAGGAAGGAGGGAGGGATGGAGGGAGGGAGGGAGGAAGATAAGGAAGGAGGGAGGAAGGGAGAAAGGACAGAAGGAAGGAAGGGAAAAAGAGAGAGACAGAAAGAAATTAAAGAAAAGAAAAGAAAGAAAGAAAGAAAGAAAGAAAGAAAGAAAGA